>NC_050572.1:29915033-30277533 GCF_013265735.2 Oncorhynchus mykiss | reverse complement strand
TCCACTCAGCCGTCGAGATCCAGGGAGCGATGCTAGGCAGACACGAGCAGGAATTGTCTGCTGCTCGACATGCCGTTGAGACCCTGGCCACCCAAGTCTCCAACCTCACAGAACAGGTTCACCATCTCCGCCTCGATCCACCGGCCACTTCCAGGGCTTTCGAATCTCCGGAGCCCAGAATCAATAACCCGCCGTGTTACTCTGGGGAGCCCACTGAATGCCGCTCGTTCCTCACCCAGTGTGATATTGTGTTTTCTCTCCAGCCCAACACTTACGCCAGGAGCACTGCTCGTGTCGCCTACGTCATATCTCTCCTTACTGGACGGGCTCGTGAGTGGGGCACGGCAATCTGGGAGGCAAGGGCTGAGTGTACTAACCAGTATCAGGACTTTAAGGAGGAGATGATACGGGTTTTTGATCGATCTGTTTTTGGGGAGGAGGCTTCCAGGGCCCTGTCTTCCCTATGTCAAGGCAATCGATCCATAACAGACTACTCTATTGAGTTTCGCACTCTTGCTGCCTCCAGTGGCTGGAACGAGCCGGCTTTGCTCGCTCGTCTTCTGGAGGGTCTCCGCGCAGAGGTAAAGGATGAGATTCTCTCCCGGGAGGTTCCTTCCAGCGTGGATTCCTTGATTGAACTCGCTATTCGCATTGAGCGACGGGTTGATCTTCGTCACCGAGCTCGTGGAAAGGAGCTCGCGTTCTCCGTTGCCCCCCTCTCCGCATCACTACCATCTTCCTCTGCCGGCTCGGGAGCTGAGCCTATGCAGCTGGGAGGTATCCGCATCTCGACTAAGGAGAGGGAACGGAGAATCACCAACCGCCTCTGTCTCTATTGCGGTTCTGCTGGTCATTTTGTCACTTCATGTCCAGTAAAAGCCAGAGCTCATCAGTAAGCGGAGGGCTACTGGTGAGCGCTACTACTCCTGTCTCTCCTTCAAGATCCTGCACTACCTTGTCGGTCCATCTACGCTGGACCGGTTCGTCAGCTTCCTGCAGTGCCTTAATAGACTCTGGGGCGGAGGGCTGTTTTATGGACGAGACCTGGGCTCGGGAACATGACATTCCTCTCAGACAGTTAAGGGAGTCCACGGCCTTGTTCGCCCTGGATGGTAGTCCTCTCCCCAGGATTCAGCGTGAGACGCTACCTTTAACCCTCACTGTTTCTGGTAATCATAGCGAAACCATTTCTTTTTTGATTTTTCGTTCACCTTTTACACCTGTTGTTTTGGGCCATCCCTGGCTAGTTTGTCATAATCCTTCCATTAATTGGTCTAGTAATTCTATCCTCTCCTGGAACGTCTCTTGTCATGTGAAATGTTTAATGTCTGCTATCCCTCCTGTTTCCTCTGTTTCTTCTTCACAGGAGGAGCCTGGTGATTTGACAGGGGTGCCGGAGGAATATCACGATCTGCGCACGGTGTTCAGTCGGTCCAGGGCCACCTCTCTTCCTCCACACCGGTCGTATGATTGTAGTATTGATCTCCTTCCGGGAACCACTCCCCCCCGGGGTAGACTATACTCTCTGTCGGCTCCCGAACGTAAGGCTCTCGAGGATTATTTGTCTGTAGCTCTTGACGCCGGTACCATAGTCCCCTCCTCCTCTCCCGCCGGAGCGGGGTTTTTTTTTGTCAAGAAGAAGGACGGGTCTCTGCGCCCCTGCATAGATTATCGAGGGCTGAATGACATAACAGTTAAGAATCGTTATCCGCTTCCTCTTATGTCTTCAGCCTTCGAGATCCTGCAGGGAGCCAGGTTTTTCACTAAGTTGGACCTTCGTAACGCTTACCATCTCGTGCGCATCAGGGAGGGGGACGAGTGGAAGACGGCGTTTAACACTCCGTTAGGGCACTTTGAATACCGGGTTCTTCCTTTCGGCCTCGCTAACGCTCCAGCTGTCTTTCAGGCATTAGTCAATGATGTCCTGAGAGACATGCTGAACATCTTTGTTTTCGTTTACCTTGACGATATCCTGATTTTTTCACCGTCACTCCAGATTCATCTTCAGCACGTTCGACGTGTCCTCCAGCGCCTTTTAGAGAATTGTCTTTTTGTGAAGGCTGAGAAGTGCACTTTTCATGCCTCCTCCGTCACATTTCTCGGTTCTGTTATTTCCGCTGAAGGCATTAAGATGGATCCCGCTAAGGTCCAAGCTGTCATTGATTGGCCCGCTCCTAAGTCACGCGTCGAGCTGCAGCGCTTTCTCGGCTTCGCGAACTTCTATCGTCGTTTCATCCGAAATTTCGGTCAGGTGGCAGCTCCTCTCACAGCCCTTACTTCTGTCAAGACGTGCTTTAAGTGGTCCGTTTCCGCCCAGGGAGCTTTTGATCTCCTCAAGAATCGTTTTACATCCGCTCCTATCCTTGTTACACCTGACGTCTCTAGACAGTTCGTTGTCGAGGTTGACGCGTCAGAGGTGGGCGTGGGAGCCATTCTTTCTCAGCGCTCCCTCTCTGACGACAAGGTCCACCCATGCGCGTATTTTTCTCATCGCCTGTCCCCGTCGGAACGTAACTATGATGTGGGAAACCGCGAACTGCTCGCCATCCGGTTAGCCCTAGGCGAATGGCGACAGTGGTTGGAGGGGGCGACCGTTCCTTTTGTCGTTTGGACTGACCATAGGAACCTTGAGTACATCCGTTCTGCCAAACGACTTAATGCGCGTCAGGCGCGTTGGGCGCTGTTTTTCGCTCGTTTCGAGTTCGTGATTTCTTATCGTCCGGGCTCTAAGAACACCAAGCCTGATGCTTTATCTCGTCTCTTCAGTTCTTCAGTAGCCTCCACTGACCCCGAGGGGATTCTCCCTGAGGGGCGTGTTGTCGGGTTGACTGTCTGGGGAATTGAGAGGCAGGTAAAGCAAGCGCTCACTCACACTCCGTCGCCGCGCGCTTGTCCTAGGAACCTTCTTTTCGTTCCCGTTCCTACTCGTCTGGCCGTTCTTCAGTGGGCTCACTCTGCCAAGTTAGCCGGCCACCCTGGCGTTCGGGGTACGCTTGCTTCCATTCGCCAGCGTTTTTGGTGGCCCACCCGGGAGCATGACACGCGTCGTTTCGTGGCTGCTTGTTCGGTCTGCGCGCAGACTAAGTCCGGTAACTCCCCTCCTGCCGGCCGTCTCAGGCCGCTTCCCATTCCCTCTCGACCGTGGTCTCACATCGCCTTAGATTTTGTCACCGGACTGCCTTCGTCAGCGGGGAAGACTGTTATTCTTACGGTTGTCGATAGGTTCTCTAAGGTGGCTCATTTCATTCCCCTTGCTAAGCTTCCTTCTGCTAAAGAGACGGCACAAATCATCATCGAGAATGTTTTCAGAATTCATGGCCTTCCGTCAGACGTCGTTTCGGACAGAGGTCCGCAATTCACGTCTCAATTTTGGAGGGAGTTTTGCCGTTTGATTGGGGCTTCCGTCAGTCTCTCTTCCGGCTTTCACCCCCAGTCTAACGGTCAAGCAGAACGGGCCAATCAGACTATTGGTCGCATCTTACGCAGTCTTTCTTTTCGCAACCCTGCGTCTTGGTCAGAACAGCTCCCCTGGGCAGAATACGCCCACAACTCGCTTCCTTCGTCTGCAACCGGGCTATCTCCTTTTCAGAGTAGCCTCGGGTACCAGCCTCCGCTGTTCTCATCTCAGTTCGCCGAGTCCAGCGTCCCCTCCGCTCAGGCTTTTGTCCAACGTTGCGAGCGCACCTGGAAGAGGGTCAGGTCTGCACTTTGCCGTTATAGGACGCAGACTGTGAGGGCTGCTAATAAGCGTAGAACTAAGAGTCCTAGATATTGTCGCGGTCAGAGAGTTTGGCTCTCCACTCAGAACCTTCCCCTTAAGACGGCGTCTCGCAAGTTGACCCCGCGGTTCATTGGTCCGTTCCGTATTTCTCGGGTCATTAATCCTGTCGCAGTTCGACTTCTTCTTCCGCGATACCTTCGTCGCGTCCACCCGGTCTTCCATGTCTCTTGTGTTAAGCCCGTTCTTCGCGCCCCCGCTCGTCTTCCCCCCCCCCCCCCCATCCTTGTCGAGGGCGCACCCATCTACAGGGTCCGCAGGATTTTGGACATGCGTCCTCGGGGCCGTGGTCACCAGTACCTTGTTGATTGGGAGGGGTACGGTCCGGAGGAGAGGAGTTGGGTTCCCTCTCGGGACGTGCTGGACCGTGCGCTGATCGAGGATTTCCTCCGTTGCCGCCAGGTTTCCTCCTCGAGTGCGCCAGGAGGCGCTCGGTGAGTGGGGGGGTACTGTCATGTACTGTCATGTTGTCTTGTCTCTGTCCTTTCCCTTCACCCTGTCTCCCTCTGCTGGTCGTTGTTATGTTACCTTTTCTCCCCCTCTTTTCCCCAGCTGTGCCTTGTCTCCTCCTAATTACCCATTCACCCCGTTCCCCACCTGTTCCCTTTTTCCCTCTGATTAGGTCCCTATATCTCTCTCTGTTTCTGCTCCTGTCCTTGTCGGATTCTTGTTTGTTTGTTTGTGTCATTCATGCCTGAACCAGACCATCGTCGTGTTCCTGTAACCTTGTCCTGTCCTGTCGGAATCTGCCTGTCCGTCTGAGCCTACGTTTTGTTTTGTAATTAAAGATACTCTGTTTTGTTAATTCGCTTTTGGGTCCTCATTCACGCACCGTAACAGAGTATGCAAAAAAAATCAGTTTAATAGTTAGCAAATTTGTCATACTCTTTTCGGCTTCGGCAACAGCTGATCAATTAGATATGGGATGCGCTACCAAAAATCAATGAATAATGGGAAACAACGCAATAGAATACCAATGAAGCATTCTCAGTAGGCGAAAATCTATGCAAAACTGAGTACGGTTTATACTACTGTTATTTCATCTCTTCATCTAGCAGAATTCGATGCACACTTATCCACAATGCATTGGAAGAGGTGGGCTGTGAGTGATAGACCATAGTTCTCTTCAAGTAGACAAAAAACAAAACCAGGCTACTTAATTGGGAAGATGCCGAATAACAAATCTTCTGCTGTGGTGTTTAAATGTAGAGCTAAATAGTTTTTTGTTCTCCTTAAAATGATCACACGTACTGCATTGTTGTCTACATCTTTGAAAACAGAAGTTTGTTCACTTGATTTTTTTTTTTACCCAAAGCGGATTTCTGTTTTCTCCTTGAAAAGTGTTTTTTGTTCTCTTGACCTTCATCAGAGCATTTAAACAGAATACTAAACCATATTTTTTATTTCTGAATGTGTTGGCACCTGGGACTCAGAGTGTGACTGGGTTATTAATGTCATGATAATCAGGCCTTTTGATTTCAACATATGGATTGTTTTAGTTTTGAAGGCTATTTCTTTATTGTATTGTTTTAATCAAGCCTTAGCAGTCATTCTGATCTCGTTCCCAAATGAACGGTGCTTTCGTTTATTATGTTGCTGTCCAGTGGTTCTGAATTTGCAATGCACCTGTGTGTCCACGTTTATTCTTCTTTGAAAATATTTGGTGTGTGTTTTAGGCTATTTGTTTTAATTTATATATGTTACAGCAGTTTGGTTTAACTAATACATATGTTGAAAGGGAACCAAATGATCTGTAGCTGTTCTTTTTAAAAAGGATAGATGGGCTATATTGGCTATTTTATAGGTTGAATGTGATAGTCTGCATATCTCCATTCCTATTCTATTCAGAGTTTACACACCATTTATTTATTTGGAAATGAGCTATTATCAAGCTGGTTAATGCGATGCATGTCTGTTGAATTTGGAGAATCCCCGCACACTCGGCCCAGCCCTAGCTACAGGGTCGAGTCAGAGGCATGCTGCATACTTTTTACTAAACGGTACATTCTAAATAGTATGCGACGATGAGCACATAGTATGCAGTTTAAGTATGTACTACACTAGAATGGGTATTCGGACACTTCCATTTAAAAAAAAAAATCTACTGCAACTTAGTGTCCATTAATTCCACTGGCTTTTGTATCTAACCCAATTCATAACTATAGTGAACAAAAAAATGTGATCTACTTTTCAGTATTTGGAAGACATACAAAATATATCAGCTCATATACTAACACTGAACAAAAATATAAACACAATATGCAACAATTTCAAAGATGTTACTGAGTTACAGTTTATATAAGGAAATCAGTTAATTTAATTTAATTCATTAGGCCCTAATATATGGATTTCACATGACTGGGAAAAAAGATATGGATCTGTTGGTCAAAAATACCTTTAAAAAACAGTAGGAGCGTGGATCAGAAAACCAGTCAGTATCTGTTGTGACCACCGTTTGCCTCATGCAGCGTGACACATCTCCTTCTCCTAGAGTTGATCATGCTGTTGATTGTGGAATGTTGTCCCACACCTATTCAATGGCTCTGTGAAGTTGCTGGATATTGGCGGGAACTGGAACACGCTGTCAGACATGTTGATTCAGAGCATCCCAAACATGCTTAATGGGTGATATGTCTGGTGAGTATACAGGCCATGGAAGAACTGGGACATTTTCAGCTTCCAGGAATTGTGCACAGATCTTTTCCCGACATGGGGACGTGCATTATCATGCTGAAACTTGAGGGGATGGCGGTGGATGAATGGCATGACAATGGGCCTCAGGATCTCATCACGATATCGCTGTGCATTGAAATGGCCATCGAAAAAATGCAATTGCATTTGTTGTCCATAGCTTATGCTTGCACATACCATAACCCCACTGTCACCATGGGACACTCTATTTACAACGTTGACATCAGCAAACCACTTGCCCACACAACGCCATACACACAGTCTGCAATCTGCCCGGTACAGTTGAAACCGGGATTCATCAGTGAAGAGCACACTTCTCCAATGTGTCAGTGGTCATTGAAGGTGAGCATTTGCCCACTGAAGTCGGTTACGACGCAAACCTGAAGTCAGGTCAAGACCCTGGTGAGGACGACAAGCACGCAGATGAGCTTCCCTGAGACCGTTTGTGACAGTTTGTGTAGAAAATATTTGGTTCTGAAAACCCACAATTTCATCAACTGTCCAGGTAGCTGGTCTCAGATGACCCTGCAGGTGAAGAAACCGGATGTGGAGATCCTGGACTGGCGTGGTTACACGTGGTCTGTGGTTGTGAGACCGGATGGACAAACTGCCAAAATCTGTATAATGATGTTGAGGTGGCTTATGTTAGAGAAATGAACATTACATTCTCGCCACAGCTCTGGTGGACATTCCTGCAGTCAGCATGCCAATTGCACGCTCCCTCAAAATTTGAGACATCTGTGACATTGTGTTGTCTGACAAAACTGCACATTTTAGAGTGGCCTTTTATTGTCCCCATCACAAGGTGCACCTGTGTAATGATCATACAGTTAAATCAGTTTCTTCATTTGCCACACGTGTCAGATGGAAGGATTATTATGCCAAAGGAGAAATTCTCACTAACAGGGATGTAAACAAATGTGCACAGCATTTGGGAGAAATAAGCTTTTTGTGCGTATGGAACATTTCTGCTTGGGACCAACACTTTACATGGTGCGTTTATATTTTTGTATTCAGACCCCTTAACATTTTATTAGGTTACAACCTTATTCTAAAATTGATTACATTTATTTTTCCTCTGCAATCTACACACAGTACCCTATAATGACAAAGCAAAAACAGGTTTTTAGTCATTTTTGCTAATTTATTAAAAATAAAAACAGGAACATTTACATAAGCATTTAGACCCTTTACTCAGTACTTAGTTAAAGCACTTTTGGCAGCAATTACAGCCTCGAGTCTTCTTGGGTACAACGCTACAAGCCTGGCACACCTGTATTTGGATGTTTCTCCCATCCTTCTCTGCAGATCCTCTCAAGCTCTGTCAGGTTAGATGGAGAGAGATGCTTTACGGCTATTTTCAGGTGTCTCCAAAGATGTTAGATCGGGTTCAAATCCGGGCTCTGGCTGGGCCACTCAAGGAAATTAAGAGACTTGTCCTGAAGCCACTCCTGCGTTGACTTGGCTGTGTACTTAGGGTCGCTGTCCTGTTGGATGGTGAACCTTCGCCCCAGTCTGAGGTCCTGAGCACTCTGGAGCAGGATTTCATCAAGGATCTCTCTCTATTACTTTGCTCCTTTCATCTTTGCCTCGATTCTGACTAGTCTCCCAGTCCCTGCCGCGGAAAAGTATCCCACAGGATGATGCTGTCACCACCACACTGTAGGGATGGTGCCAGGCTTCCTCCAGACACGACGCTTGACATTTAGGCCAAAGAGTTGAATCTTGGTTTAATCAGACCAGAGAATCTTGTTCCTCAAGGTCTTAGAGTGTTTAGGTGCCCTTTGGCAAACTCCAAGCGGCCTGCCGTGTTCCTTTTACTGAGGAGTGGCTTCCGTCCGGCCACTCTACCATAAAGGCCTGATTAGTGGAGTGCTGCAGAGATGGTTGTCCTTTTGGAAGTTTCTCCAATCTCCACAAAGGAACTCTAGAGCTCTGTCAGAGTGACTATTGGGTTCATGGTCATCTCCCTGACCAAGGCCCTTCTCCCCCGATAGCCCAGTTTGGCATGGCGGCCAGCTCTAGAATTGTCTTGGTGGTTCCAATCTTCTTGCATTTAAGAATTATGAAGGCCACTGTGTTTTTGGGGACCTTCAATGCTGCATAAATATTTTGGTTCCCTTCCCCAGATCTGTGCCTCGACACAAACCTGTCTCAGATCTTTACGGACATTTCCTTTGACTTCATGGCTTGTTTTTTTACTCTGACATGTACTGTCAACTGTGGGAACTTATATAGACAGGTTGTAGCTCCCTCCAGTAACCACGAGCACAACCGTTCCTTGATTTTAACTGGCGGCTTTATTCTGTAGTTTTAGTCAGAATTATCATCTATAAAGTAAATGAAAATACAGTTAAGCACACTCTTACAACATTCTTGTCTTATGAGTGACTTATTCGCTTGATATAACTCTGAAGTGCTTACATACATAAACAGTTTAGCCGGAGCTATAACAGTATCAGATTAAACACATGAATAAAGTAAAAATACCTCATTGGCTGCTTATTACAGAAGGGAGGAAATCAAAAACTTCACACTTGTTATTTATGGCATGAATTCACGCTTCATCCTTAATTATTATAACGTTACCATCCTAACATAACATTACCATCAACCTTTACAAACTACACCCTAAGGCATGAAAACTTAGCTAACACAGCGCGGGATTGCCTTCACTCCAAAGGTGTGTTGCTACGATAATAATCCCCGTTACAACAGTTATTAGCCACGTAGTTCCGCTTGTCTTATCATTTCCCCTGCATAGCGAACACGTAAACAATTCAAACAAAAAAACTACGAGAAAGATTTACAGGTTAATTGTCAGTTACACAGGTGTGTGCCTTACAAATCATGTCTGATCAATTGAATTTACCACAGGTGGTCTCCAATGAAGTTGCAGAAACATCAAGGATGATCAGTGGAAACAAGATGCAAGATGAATACTTATTTAAATAATTGGTGCAATATCAGTGGGTCATGAGTCATCACAGATGACTCATGACCCACTGTAATATAATCACATTGTAATACAATCACATTATTCATGACCATATCAAGTCCCGTCATGAATCTAGTGAAAGATGACCATAACAATCAAAAATAATCACATGAAGTGTATAACAGTGTATACATACACAATAAAACATCACATGCAGGATGAGAAATAAAAGTGATTGACTCACAATCCACAAATCCCACTCACACAGACGTATCATGTGTGAAATTCCTAGGTGAAGGAAAACACAAAGGAAGTGATACGGATAGAGAGGAAACTGCCTCTGATTGGTTCCACAAAATGGCATCCATCATCTTCCATCTCCTGGGGTGATTGCCAGACCCCATGGTGGTGCTCTGCCCAAGCTAAAATGATGTGTCCAGATTCAACCCTCCATTGGATACAAGCATTGCCCATCACTGACAAAACTTCACTAGCACAAACTTTGCATGGGCCAAAAGCATATATTGTATATACAGTGCCTTCAGAATGTGCCTTCAGAAAGCATTCATACCCCTGACTTTTTTCACACTTTGTTCTGTTACTAGACTGATTTCAAAATATATATTTTTTCTCACCCATCTACGAACAATACCCCATAATGACAAAATGAAAACATGTTTTTAGAATTATTTGCAAATGTATTGAATTTAAAATACAGAAATATCTCATTTACATAAGTATTTACACCCCTTTGCTATGACACTCCAAATTGAGCTCAGGTGCATCCAATTTCCTTTCATCATGCTTGAGATGTCTTGACTTGCCAAGTTAAATAAAGGTTAAAAAATAATTATAATAATAATCCACCTGTGTCAAATGCAATTATTTGGTAGTGATTTAGAAAGAAACACACCTGTCTATATAAAGTGCCACAGTTGACAGTGCATGTCAGAGCAGAACATAAACCATGAAGTCCAAGGAACTGTCCGCAGATCTCCGAGATAGAATTGCGATGAGGCATATAGGGGAAGGGTATAAAACGATTTCTAGAGTGTTGGAAGTTTGCATGAGAACAGCGGTCTCCATCTTTGGGAAATGGAAAAAAAATATGCAACTACTCAGACTGTCTAGAGTTGGCCATCCGACCTAACTGAGGAACCGGGCAAGAAGGGCCTTGGTCAGGGAGTTGACCAAGAACCAGTGGTGTAAAGTACTTAAAAATAATTTAAAGTACTACTTAAGATGTTTTTGGGGTATCTGTACTTTAATATTCATATTTTTTACTACTTTTACTTTTGATACTTAAGTATATTTAAAACCAAGTACTTTTTGACTTTTACTCAAGTATTGTTTAACTGGGTGACTTTCACTTTAGTCATTTTCTATGAAGGTATCTTTACTTTTACTCAAGTATGACAATTGGGTACTTTTTCCACCACTGCCAAGAACCCAATGACCACTCTGACAGAACTACAGAGTTCCTTGGCTGAGATGAGAGAACCTGCCAGAAGGACAGCAGGGCATATGTATGTATGTATAGTGCATTAGGAAAGTAATGCCCCTTCCCTTTTTCCACTTTGTTACGTTACTGCCTCATTCTAAAATTAAATAGTTTTTTTCCCCCATCAATCTACACACAATACCACAGAATGACAAACCGAAAACATGTTTTAGAAATGTTTGCAAATGTACAGTATATATATACTGTACATTTATATATATACTATTTTTTTTTAATATATATATATATATATATATATTAAAAAACAGAAATACCTTTTTTTTACATAAGTATTCAGACCCTTTGCTATGAGACTCGAAATTTAGCTCAGGTGCATCCGGTATCCATTGATCATCATTGAGGGTCCACCTGTGGTAAATTAAATTGATTGGACATGATTTGGAAAAGCACACACCTGTCTATAAGGTCCACAGTTGACAGTACATGTCAGAGCAAAAATAAAGCCATGAGGTCAAAGGAATTGTCCTTAGAGGTCCGAGACAGGATTATGTCGAGGCACAGATCTCGGGAAGGGTACCAACACATTTCTGCAGCAATGAAGGTCACCAAGAACACAGTGGCCTCCATCATTCTTCAATGGAAGAAGTTTGGAACCACTAAGACTCTTCCTAGAGCTGGCCGCCTGGACAAACTGAACAATCAGGGGAGAAGGACCTTGGTCAGGGATGACAAGTTTCTGAATGTCCTTGAGTGTCCCAGCCAGAGCCAGTATTTAAACCTGATAGAACATCTCTGGAGAGACCTGCTTAAGTACAGTACATTGGGTGGTTAGGATGATTATGCAAGCATACAAATCGCTACATGTGAGTATTTGTGCTTTTCCTATGTTGCTAATCCACAGGGTGAGCCAGGACCATCTGGGGTGCAGGGCCTAACAGGCAAGATGGGAGATGATGTAAGAACCGGAAGTTTACATACACTAAGTTTGGAGTCATTAAAACTCGTTTTTCAACCACTCCAAACATTTCTTGTCAACAAACTATAGTTTTGGCAAGTCGGTTATGACATCTACTTTGTGCTGAGGGGGAATAGGTTATGTCGTTCCCTCTTCACGGCTGTCTTGGTGTGCTTGGACCATGTTAGTTTGTTGTTGATGTGGACACCAAGGAACTTGAAGCTCTCAACCTGCTCCACTGCAGCCCCATCGATGAGAACGGGGGCTTGCTCGACCCTCTTTATCCTGTAGTCCACAATCATCTCCTTTGTCTCGATCACGGTGAGAGAGAGGTTGTTGTACTGGCACCACACGGCCAGGTCGCTGACCTCCTCTCTATAGGCTGTCTCGTTGTTGTCTGCGATCAGGCCTACCACTGTTGTGTCATCGGCAAATGTAATGATGGTGTTGGAGTCGTGCTTGGCCGTGCAGTCATGAGTGAACAGGGAGTACAGGAGGGGACTGAGCACACACCACTGAGGGGCCCCTGTGTTGAGGATCAGCGTGGCAGATGTGTTGTTAACAACCCTTACCACCTGGGGGCGGCTCATCAGCAAGTCCAGGATCCAGTTGCAGAGGGAGGTGTTTAGTCCCAGGGTCCTTAGCTTATTGATAAGGTTTGAGGGCACTACGGTTGGGGTATGTACGTACGGTCACTGTGGGGACGACGTCATTGATGCACTTATTGATAAAGCCAATGACTGATGTGGTGTACTCCTCAATGCCGTCGAAGGAATCCCAGAACATATTCCAGTCTGATCTAGCAAAACAGTCCTGTATCTTAGCATCTGCATCCTCTGACCACTTTTTTATTGATCTAGTCACTGGTGCAGGAGGATAGAATGATAGCCAGATTTGCCAAATGGAGGGCGAGGGAGAGCTTTGTATGCTTCTCTGTGTGTGGAGTATAGGTGGTCCAGAGTAGTTTTTCCTCTGGTTGCACATTTATCATGCTGATAGAAATTTGGTAAAATGGATTTAAGTTTCCCTGCATTAAAGTCCATGGCTACTAGGAGCGCCGCCTCTGGGTGAGTGTTTTCATGTTTGCTTATGGCGGAATACAGCTCATCCAATGCTGTCTTAGTGCCAGCCTCTGACTGTGGTGGTATGTAAACAGCTACAAAGAATACAGATGAAAACACTCTCAGTAGGTAGTGTGATCTACAGCTCATCATGAAATACTCAACCTCGGGCGAGCAATAGCTCAAGACTTCCTTAGATATCGCGCACCAACTGTTGTTTAAAAAAATACATAGACCGCCGCCCCTTGTCTTACTAGACATCGCTGTTCTATCCTGCCGTTGCAACGTATAACCAGCCAGCTGTATGTTGATATTGTCATCGTTCAGTCACAACTCCGTAAAGCATAAGATTTTATGTTTTTAATGTCCCATGGGTCGTTTAATCTTCCACGTAACTCGTTGATTTTATTGCTAGCAGAATGGAGGGAAGTGGGGGTTTATTCGATCGCCTACAAATTCTCAGAAGGCAGCCCGACCTTCTGCCCTTCTTTTTCCGCCTCTTCACGCAGATCCCGGGGATCAGGGCCTGTTCCAGAGGAAGCAGTACATCCTATGCATCAGGCTCATCAAAGTCAAAAAGGATTCTGCTAGTCCGTGGTGAGTAATCACAGTCCTGATGTCTAGAAGTTCTTTTCGGTCATAAAAGACGGCAGCGGCAGCATTATGTACAAAATACGTTTAAAAAAAAAGTTGCAAACAACGCAAATAAACAAACAAAAAACCACAATCGGCTGGGGGCACGTAAAACGTCTGCCTTCTTCTCTGGCGCCATCTTACAGCTTACACATATCATGTAGTAACCAAAAAAGTGTTAAAACAAATCAAAATACATGGTACAATTGAGATTCTTCAAAGTAGCCACCCTTTGCCTTAATGACAGCTTTGCACTCAATGTCATAGGATGCCAACCGACAAGTCAGTTCATCAAATTTCTGCCCTGCTAAAGCTGCCTTGGTCAACTGTAGGTGCTGTTATTGTGAAGTGGAAATGTCTAGGAGCAACATCGACTCAGCCGCGAAGTGGCAAGCTACAGAAGCTCACAGAACGGGACCGCCGAGTGCTGAAGCACCTTGCTTTTAAAAATCGTCTGTCCTCAGTTGCAACACTCATTACTGAGTTCCAAACTGCCTCTGAAAGTAACGCCAGCACAATAACTGTTTGTCGAGAGCTTCATGATTTGGGATTCCATGTCCGAGTAGCCGCACACAAGCCTAGATCACCACGTGCTCTGCCAAATGTCGGCTGCAGTGGTGTAAAGCTCATCGCCATTGGACTATGGAGCAGTGGAAACCCGTTCTCTGGAGTAAGGAATCATGCTTCACCACCTGGTAGTCCAACGCACAAATCTGGATTTAGTGGGTGCCAGGAGAACGCTACCTGCCCAAATGTATGGTGCCAACTGTAAAGTTTGGTGGAGGAGGAATAATGGTGTGGGGCTGTTTCTCATGGTTCGGGCTAGGCCCCTTAGTTCCAGTGAAGGGAAATTGTAACGCTACAGCATGCAATGACATTCTAGACGATTTGTGCTTCCAACTTTGTGGTAACAGTTTGGGGAAGGCCCTTTCATGTTTCAGCATGACAATGCCCCCATGGACGAAGCAAGGTCCATACAGAAATGATTTGTTGAGATCAGTGTGGAAGAACCTAACTGGCCTGTACAAAGCCCTGACCTCTACAAAGCCCTGACCTCAACCCCATCAAACACCTTTGGGATGAATTGGTCGACTGCGAGCCAGGCCTAATTGCCCAAAATCAGTCCCCACAGCAATGTTCCTCCAACATCTAGTGGAAAGCCTTCCCAGAAGACTGGAGGCTGATATAGCGGCAAAGGGGAGATCAACTCCATATTAATGCCCATGATTTTGGAATGAGATGTTAGACGAGCAGGTGTCCACATACTTTTGGTCATGTACTGTGTACACACACACACACACACACACACACACATATATTTGTGGTCTGAAATTAACACCCTTGATTAAGCTGACTGTGTAAAATAAAGAACTCAAATACTGAGCTACATTGTCTGCTCATAAAATTGGACAATTATGTAATTTTATACCAATAAATGTTTTGTCTCAAAAAGATAGTGGTCAAAATTATTGGCAACTCTGTTTTCAATACCTTTCAGTTTTATTTTAAACCTTTATTTAGCTAGGCAAATCAGTTAAGAACAAATTCTTATTTACAATGACGGAACAGTGGGTTAACTGCCTTGTTCAGGGGCAGAACAACAGAGTTTGACCTTGTCAGCTCATGGATTTGATCTAGCAACCTTTCGGTTACTGGCCCAAAGCTCTAACCAGTACCTCACTTTGCGAGGATAATGGCACTGAACCTTTCTCTAAAATGTTTTAAGAGATTGGAGAACACATTGAAATGGATCTTAGACCATTCCTCCAGTCAGAATATTTCCAGATCCTTCATCTGCGTGTGTGGACTGCTCTCTTCAATTCAAATCACAGGTTTTCAAGTCTAGAGACCGAGATGACCATTGCAAAATGTTGATTTTTCTGGACAATTAACCATTTCTTTGTGGATTTTGATGTTTGTTTTGGGTAAGTGTTCTTGCTGGAAGATCCATTTGTGGCCTAGTTTCAGCCTCCTGGCAAAGGCAACCATGTTTTTGGCTAAAATGTCCTGGTACTGGGTAAAGTTCATGATGCTGTTAACCTCAACAAGGGCCCCAGAACCAGTTGAAACAAAAGAGCCCCATAACATGAAAGATCAACTACCATATTTTACAGTAGGTATGGGGTTCTTTTCTGATTATGCATCCTCATTTAGACACAAAACCCATCACTGGTGTGTGTGGGCAAAGCGTTCCATTTACATTTTGGGGATTTGTTTTTAGTATAAAATAATACAATTTACACAAAAAAATATTATGCATACATTACAGCTCAGTATTTGTATTCTTTATTTGATAGTCTTTTTTGCTCATCTTTATCAAGTGTGCCAATAATGATGGACCTGACTGTATATATTTATTCCACCATTTATTTTGTGGGCTTATCACTCCCATTCAATCCTAGAGGCCGCTGTCCATTTTTGAGACGCCCCAAACATAAAAATTGTCCACAGCGCCCTGTATTAACATTTGATTAAAAAGATTATGGTTTAGATTTTAGTAACGGACATTTTTTAGGGGGTTCTTACCGATGTTTTCAGTTTTTTCTACTCATCGTTTAACAGTCATGCCGCTTGGGAATTGGAACGAGCCCGGCGTCGACGGGACTTATCCGAACTTATCTGTTTGTTTTGCGATTATCTTACATCACCAGCAGCACCTTGGCCCCCCAACTACAGCAATAATCTCCTGTCTCCTGGGAAACAGGAGACACATGCTAGCAAAACAGTGAAGTCACTTTTTTTTGTCCTTGACGTCTCTGAAGTGAGCAAAAGGACAAAGGGAGGCAAGGGAGGTGTAATGATGGAGAGAGGTGGTTGGGGCAGAGGGGATGGAAAATAGGGGGGGTTACGGAGAATCTCATACTCTACAATGTACTGACAGGCCTCTTCCTATTTCCTTACTTATGTGTAATGTGGTATAACATCATACAGACTGTGTAATCATCCAATTATGTTGTTGCTAGCGCCATAGCATCTTATCCAAGATGAGCAGGAGGAGAGGAGTGGAGAAACTCAGCAGATACTTCCGCACGCACACGCAGCTATGTCTTACTATACTTGTGAGGACTTTTTGGGGACCATCAATTGATTCCCATTCAAAATCCCTTAGCCTTTTCACAAGTGAGGAACATATTTTAGGTGGTTTACTATTCTTGTGAGGACTTCTGGTTCTTTACACACACACACACACACAATAAAAGCAGTGCAATATTATGAAATCCTGGTTGATTAAAAACCAAAGAGAGGAAATGGGGCAGTCACATTTAATGGAATTAGCTTTCAGAAGACAATACTTTTTACCGTTTCCTGTGTGGATCTACCTCTAAAGCCCAATATACACTGAGTGTACAAGCGCTCTTTCCATGACATAGACTGACCAGGTGAATCCAGGTGAAAGCTGTGATCCCTTGTTGATGTCACTTGTGAAATCCACTTCAATCAGTGTAGATTAAGAGTAGACGGGATTAAGAAGGGTATTTAAGCCTTTTGAGGCAGGAATTGTGTATGTGAGCCATTCAGAGGGTGAATGGGCAAGACAAACGATGTAAGTGCCTTTGAACTGGGTATGGTAGTAGGTGCCCGGCGTACTGGTTTCAGTGTGTCAAAAACTGCAACGCTGCTGTGTTTTTCATGCTCAACAGTCTCCTGTGTGTATCAAGAATGTTCCACCACCCAAAGGACATCCTTTGGTGGACTTGACAGAAACAACCAGAAAAGTCTGAAAGGGTTGGGTGTAAAAACCAAGTGCAAGAGCATAAACGTGTCGTCTTCGTCAAAAAAGGTCAAGTCAACTGTGGTTCGGAAAGTTTATGTTTGCGTTTGTCCCAATGCAAGCTATGACAAAAACTATTCTGCATGACTCATCTATAGCAAGGTTTCATTGACCTCTTATCTACACAGCTCATGTCCGCTGCATTTCAGCACTCTATTCAAATGACACCATAAAAATGGAATTTGAATGGAACTTCTCTCTGAGGGCCTGCGAGGCAGGCAAAGAGCTAGGTGACAGATTCCCTCCGCTCTATCCCCGGAGCTCTTCTCTATCCAGGTCAATAGTCGCAGGCGCCACAGAACAAAAAAAGCCCAGGACATGCCAAGAAAAGTGGCTTCCTATGCGACCACCGATGCACCCCCCCGTCACCTGTCTCACTTGAACAACAGCAATAGAGTTTTAATGATGAGGATCTGGCTGGTGTTTAACCGAACAATGTAGCTGCAGCGATAGAACATGGCAGAGCGGTCATGTCCATCGATTAGTCCCAAACAACTTGTGTACAGTTAGTATTGTACTTACCTGCATTTGGGTAGTAGTATTTGCCTCAAAGGAGGAGATTTCAGAATTGCAATGTTTTTAAATGGAAAGTGATTTCTAAAAACAAAAGTTGGATGTGGCTCAATGATTTGGCTTTTAGGCCTACACTTAAGAATGTGTTAAGTTCTATTCATTGCAAAGCAGAACTGCCCCAATAACCTGGATGAAGTAAAGGCAATGGGTACAAGAAGAGGGTATTTAATTGCAGACAAAATGAAAATATTGCACCCTATCCTAACCTGTGTGTTCTGTATACAGACAATACAGTATAATATGCATGCATTAATAATACATTTACAAAGGAGAAGCATATGCTATTTAATATGAATCAATAACCTCAATTATGGTTTGCTTTGTAAGCTGTAATCACCATAAGGTCACAGTGCATTATTCAAGTCACTCTAATTTATCACATTGCAACAAGACAGTACAGCGGGCAAATATGATAAATTCCTTCCCTGAATCCGTCCATTTCCCCCGATTCAGACGGAGGAAGCCGAATAGTTAACGTAGACTTATTTGCATCACTTGGAGGCACTTTCTGTATTTCTAAGTATGTCATCTTCATCAACCACTTGAGTAAGATATTGTTTAAAAAAATTGTGACTGGACCGGTGTTGGGTTGATAACAACGCAAGTGGGTGTCTGTCTACTCACAATCTTCTCTTTGTCTACCCACAAAGGCTCTTTAGGCAAGGACATTGCTTTTAAATACTGCCATATGCAAATCCCTGCATGCAATTTGCATTTTTAAGTATTTCAAGCCCCCATATTTATTGGATTTTCAGGGCATGCTGATCATTGATTTATGCGCTCCTAGCAATCATATTTCCATATTTGTGCGATTTTAGGGACAGTAATAATTCAAGGATGCGCGGGCATACTCTTTGAACAAAATGCCTAATTACATCCTCAAAGCATCATCATCATTTTTTCCAGGGTGTTCAGACAAAAAAAAAAGAGTGAAGAATGTGTGTGTGTGTGTGTGTGTGTGTGTGTGTGTGTGTGTAAGGGGAAAGGAAGTGTGTTTTCTCTTCAATGCCCGAGTCTACTTTACCCCACTCTCTCTGCAATACCTTTCACTCCTGCTCTATTGTCGACTTGGCCTGAGTGGTCCACCTAGAAATAAAGAGGACTTAGCACGCTAGCCTAACACTTTATCCATCATGACACACCTTCATGACAAATTCAATCACAGGGGTTGAGGAGTTTCTATTCCCGTGATGCAAAAACTGTCCCCCACTTCTCCACACTCACGTCCCATGTTATCTCCCTCCTCGTCCCCATCCTAACAGTGAAAGTTTCCCCCTCTGCCACATCACTTAATTCCAGTTGACACGATGTATTTGCTCTCCAATGGCAAAAATACAGCCAGAAAATATCAAAATATCCTAATAAAGAGAGGCTGACATCTACCAGTGTTTGTAGTCAACAACGTCAGGGAAATATGTCCTTTCTAGGCATGGCCTTAGAGGCCATTTCACTGATTGCCTTTGTTGTGTAAACAATAAAAAATAAGAAAGAAAGAAAAGGAAACAGTCATCCAATAATCGTCTACTGGCACGGAAATGCAAGCTATTTCTACATCAGACATATTTATCAAAAGTGACCATATAGAGTACAAATTGTAACACAAATTGTTATGGTGTGTATGTCGTTCATTTGAGTGCTTATATTTTATGAAATATCTTTCTACCATCAAATAAAGAAAATTCCAATGAATAACTATCATTAGCCACATACTGTACCACAGCAGCATAGGGAAGACAACTACACAATGAGGGCAATTAATGATCTCTCCCTCCCTCCACATCAAAAAAAAAATGTAATGATAAAAAGAAGATCAAGCGAGGTTAATATCTGTGGAATATGCATAATTTATATGGTCTGGTACAAAATACTGTTCTGTTGCGGTGCTGCTGCTCATTCACTCGGTTAATTCATTGGAATAAAGCGTCCCAAAGGGTGTGCATGTAATCACCCCTAATCCCACATTGATTTGAGAGAGAAGGAGTGAAAGAGAGTAAGAGGGGGGAAAGCTTTCTGTCATACTGGGACAAGCCCTTGCTGAGGTAGGTTTATGTGATTGCCGGGAATAATTTATGAGTGTGACTCCTTCTGAGGTTTTAATTTCTGTGATTAAAGAAATTAGGCTAAAGCGTGTCTGATTTTCAAATGTGTAAAGCTTTGAAATGCTGCTGCTACTACCAGTATTATTATTTATTTTTTAACTCAAGATAATAACAATAATGAAAACGAACAATTCATTTCATCAAAGGTGCTATAAATACCCTATTTTATTCAACTTCAGTTTTTAATTTCACTAATATTGTTAAAAAAAATAGAAACAGTCCTGTGTGTGTGTGTGTGTGTGTGTGTGTTTTGATCTGGCCAGTGTCGTCAAGGCTACATCTCAGGCACAGAGAGGGAGAGAGAAAGAGAGGTCAAAGTTCCGTTGGGAGATAAATGGAACACTGTGAAAATCGAGCCAGGAATCTGTCTCACTGATCGAGACAGACAGACAGTCTGAAAGTATTTCACGTTCACATTTACCATTTATAGAAACCTTTATCCACGTCACACATAATGTATTGGTGGTTTAAGAGTTTGTGCTGCTTTCAAGTGATGCATGTGAAGAGTAGTGTTGAAAATCATTGCTCCCACTCTTTACCAATATATCAGACCATACATTTACAAGCACATTTAATAAAACATTTTTTTAAACACATATACAGGAACATTTCTGTTCAGATGCTATGCTTGTATATAATGTTCAGTATTATGAATAGAGAATGTAAATATCCTGATACTCACATTATCAATGTATGTATCCAACCTTTTTTTAGGTCATGGGTCACAAAAATATGCACAAAAAACAAACATCAACACCTCAAGAAGGGTTCTGACAAATCTATTACATAGATCGCATATCAGATTGTGAGAAACAGTATATCCCTATGTTTGAGTCATCCTGTGAAATGCATACTGTCCAATGGATTTCCCTATAAGCCCATGGTCATGTGTTTCATTTATTTAATTGATTGAATGGTTAATTAATATGAAGGGGGAGCATAGACAGTCATCTGCACTTTAACTACAGTCCAGACCTCTCAAGTCTGTTAGGTAGGGTCTAGTAAACTATACAAGCTCCTGAGTGGCGCAGCAGTCTAAGGCACCGCATCTCAGTGCTAGCGGCGTCACTACAGACCCTTGTTCGATCCCGGGCTGTATCACAACTGGACATGATCGGGAGTCCCATAGGGCGGAGCACAATTGGCTCAGCATCGTCAGGGTTTGGCCGGGGTAAGCCGTCATTGTAAAATAAGAATTTGTTCTTAACTGACTTGCCTAGTTAAATAAAGGTTAAACATGTACATACACATCATCATCCCTGCTAATTTTACCCACCTACTCCTGTTTATTAGACTAGCATTGGGGACTTCTTACGGTTTGGTCTTTGTCCTTATCGTAATTGCCCTCTCGGCATGGCTGTCCTCGTCTATGACAGCTAGTGGGCACTAGGCTACACCAGTGGAGGTCTCTAGGGGAGACCCAGACAGTGCGTGACCACCTCCACCACCCCACCAGGGACCCCGCAGCAGCTCCACCGCGGCCCAGTAAGAGTAGTGTCGGGAGGGACTCGAGACACCCTTGCTCCCGCTCTCCTGGATCTCTCTGGTTCATCAAACTACATTAGGAGATGGACTCTGGTGCAATGGTGTTAATCAGGGTGGATCTCAGTTTTAATTTATTTAAATGCATAAACCCCCCAAAAAGTGTTTTCTATGCAGAAAATGATATTCTAATCAATCAAATGAAATGAATTAGAAGAATGGGAATGACACCAAATGTCTTAAAATTATATTTAAGTAATTACACATCTTAATTAATCTTTGCTTGACTGTTTACAATTTCCACTGAAATAAGTTATTCCCTTTTAGCTTATTCTTAAATTTCTATATTTTCTAATTATATAACATGTCATTTCTGCTTTACCACTCTTAAATGTGCTTTTAAATGTGTGATGTCGATAGCTGTATAAAAGTACTGTGAAAATACAAGTTTAGAGCACAGAAACACAAATTGTAAAATAGACATCTAAGAATACGGTATGGTGTATGTTTATTCTAAGTTTTATTTCCAATGTGTTCTATGAGAACTGTATTATCAAATCAGAATTCCCTCCAAGGGACAGACATGGACAGGTATTTGGGAAAGTAGCACGTACGTTTAAATTTCCCATGCTGCTTGAAAAGTCACTGGCGCCATCTACTGAGCACATTTGTCCAAATAAAATCCAACAACATCAAGTCCACCACAACTTTCCTTAATTGGGAAATAGTTGCATATCTTTCAAAGGAGATCTCATTGCCATCCCCTTAACATTTATTTCACTTTTCCTTTTTTTTTGAGAGAAAAAAAAGGGCGGGGGGGGGAACTTAAATTAAGCCATGCTCTTGAAAGACTTTATTTTTCTGTGGCAAAAGAACATACATTTGTGCAAATACTGTGCCTCAATTAAGGGGAGGGAAGACAAAGCTTGACCAATTATCCGATGGAAGAGTGGGAGTCTCTTGGGTTTGGGGGAAGCAGTGCTTCTCCACTTTCCACCAAAGTGTTATGGTGTGTCAACGCCTCAGCTACTGAACACATTGTAGGCCTAGGAGAGGAGCAAGGATTGCTAATGTTTCCATGGAAACATGCAGAATGAGCTAGAGGTTATGCTGTTCTGTGTGTTGGCCATAGGTTCCTACAAGGCTCCGTGCTTCTTCACCTGCATTGCTTGCTGTTTGGGGTTTTAGGCTGGGTTTCTGTACAGCACTTTGAGATATCAGCTGATGTACGAAGGGCTATATAAAATAAATTTGATTGATTGATTGATTGAGCAAGGGCCAGTGGAAGTGTGAAAGGAGGCCTAGTTGATATGTGCTGGCTAGTATAGAAGCCGGTCATGCCAGGAATAAAACAGTAAAACTGTGTGCTAGAATGTTAGCCTTTCTGCTTTTCACTGCAAGTTTGAGAGCTTCTTGTGTTAACCAAATTGCTTAAAAACATAAGCTGGTCAGTCCGGAATTTATATTTAAGAATATCTTTAGATGTGAAGCAACATATCTTTTTGTTTTTTTGTAAAAAAAAATTTCACCCAATATTCTTTATTTTAGATTACCTCATACAATTAGAATGATTGTGAAGAACTACACAATTACAGCAGTTTTCTATTTTCAATGCACAATGTCCAATTGGCACTGGGGCTTGACGACAGAGTCTGGTCAGTCCTTTATAGCATTTAAACAGTCTTCTACATTTGTGTCTGCAAGAGGATTAAGGGTTGGGGTCCATGTTTTTAGTCCTAACTACCCATCTGAAGAGAGGACCTAGCCTGCAGTTCAAAAAATGGTTTTAATCTATGTGGGTAAATGTAATCTCGACATATTTACAACTAAAACATCTACGGTATCAGACATAACTTTGCTTCTACATACATTTCCATCCCGATCATTTGGCTTTTGGAATAGATAAGGAATCAACCCACAACCACACACTACATTTTCTCTTCTTCACTCCAAGTGTAATTTTAAAAAATCTATTCTACTCCTAAACTGTCAGTGTTGATGTAAGGAGGCAGTTTAGCAGAGTTAGGAGGTGTCCCCTCTCTAGTCTGCCTTGCATAACACAAAGTCATCTTTTTAAGGCTGTATCTGAGCTTTATCTTAGTCTCCTCGTATCTATGCCCCAAGGGGCTTGTTTGTCCTTCGACCATACCCTTTGCCTCTGTCATATTCAGCTCCCCCATATTCTCTGGACCCTCTGATTCAAGAGGGCAGTGGTTCTGTTGTATGTGGTCTTGGGCTGCAACAAAAGCCTGCACAACCAGTAGTACTCCAGGAGAAGGGTTGTCCACCCCTGATCAAGCCAATTAAATTTTTTTATTTCACCTTTATTTAACCAGGTAGGCTAGTCGAGAACAAGTTCTCATTTACAACTGCGTCCTGGCCAAGATAAAGCATAGCAGTGTGAACAGACAACAACACAGAGTTACACATGGAGTAAACAATAAACAAGTCAATAACACAGTAGACATTTTTTTTAAAGAGTCTATATACATTGTGTGCAAAAGGCATGAGGAGGTAGGTGAATAATTACAATTTAGCAGATTAACTCTGGAGTGATAAATGATCAGATGGTCATGTGCAGGTAAAGATACTGGTGTGCAAAAGAGCAGAAAAGTAAATAAATAAAAACAGTATGGGGATGAGGTAGGTAAAATGGGTGGGCTATTTACCAATGGACTATGTACAGCTGCAGCGATCGGTTAGCTGCTCAGATAGCAGATGTTTAAAGTTGGTGAGGGAGATAAAAGTCTTCAACTTCAGCGATTCTTGAAAGTCGTTCCAGTCACAGGCAGCAGAGACCTGGAAGGAAAGGCGGCCAAATGAGGTGTTGGCTTTAGGGATGATCAGTGAGATACACCTGCTGGAGCGCGTGCTACGGGTGAGTGTTGCCATCGTGACCAGTGAACTGAGATAAGGTGGAGCTTTACCTAGCATGGACTTGTAGATGACCTGGAGCCAGTGGGTCTGGTGACGAATATGTAGCGAGGACCAGCCGACTAGAGCATACAGGTCGCAGTGGTGGGTGGTATAAGGTGCTTTAGTAACAAAACGGATGGCACTGTGATAAACTGCATCCAGTTTGCTGAGTAGAGTATTGGAAGCTATTTTGTAGGTGACATCGCCGAAGTCGAGGATCGGTAGGATAGTCAGTTTTACTAGGGTAAGTTTGGCGGCGTGAGTGAAGGAGGCTTTGTTGCGGAATAGAAAGCCGACTCTAGATTTGATTTTAGATTGGAGATGTTTAACCTGTTAGAGCTCTAGGGGCGCTATTTCATTTTTGGATAAAAAACGTTCCCGTTTTAAGCGCGATATTTTGTCACGAAAAGATGCTCGACTATGCATATTCTTGACAGTTTTGGAAAGAAAACACTCTGAAGTTTCAGAATCTGCAAAGATTTTGTCTGTAAGTGCCCCAGAACTCATTCTACAGGCGAAACCAAGATGATGCATCACCCAGGAATTAGCAGAATTTCTGAAGCTCTGTTTTCCATTCTCTCCTTATATGGCTGTGATTGCGCAACGAATGAGCCTACACTTTCTGTCGTTCGCCCAAGGTCTTAGCAGCATTGTGACGTATTTGTAGGCATATCATTGGAAGATTGACCATAAGAGACTACATTTTCCAAGTGTCCGCCTGGTGTCCTGCGTCGAATTCGGTGCGCAATTGCCAGCTGCTTCTACTTTACCATTTGATTCAGGGGAGAAAGCATGTGTCCAAGAACGATGTATCAATGAAGAGATATGTGAAAAACACCTTGATGATTGATTCTAAACAACGTTTGCCATGTTTTCAGTCGATATTATGGAGTTAATTTGGAAAAAAGTTTGCGTTTTGAGGACTGAATTTATGGATTTTTTTTGGTAGCCAAATGTGATGTATAAAACGGAGCTCTTTCTAATACACAAGGAATCTTTTTGGAAAAACTGAGCATCTGCTATCTAACTGAGAGTATCCTCATTGAAAACATCAGAAGTTCTTCAAAGGTAAATGATTTTATTTGAAGGCTTTTATGTTTTTGTTAATGTTGCGTGCTGGATGCTAACGCTAATGCTAACGCTAAATGCTAACGCGAAATGCTAACTCTAGCTAGCTACTTTTACACAAATTATTGTTTTCCTATGGTTGAGAAGCATATTTTGAAAATCTGAGATGACAGGGTTGTTTACAAAAGGCTAAGCTTGAGAGATGGCATATTTATTTCATTTCATTTGCGATTTTCATAAATAGTTAACGTTGTGTTATGCTAATGAGCTTGCTGATAGATTTACACAATCCTGGATACAGGGGTTTTTTCATAGCTAAACGTGACGCAGAAAACGGAGCGATTTGTCCTAAACAAATAATCTTTCAGGAAAAACTGAACATTTGCTATCTGAGAGTCTCCTCATTGAAAACATCTGAAGTTCTTCAAAGGTAAATGATTTTTTTGAATGCTTTTCTGTTTTTTTGTGTAAATGTCTGGAAGGAGAGTTTACAGCCAGACACGTAGGTACTTATAGATGTCCACATATTCTAGGTCGGAACCATCCAGGGAGGTGATGCTAGTAAAGCGTGCGGGTGCAGGCAGCGAACGGTTGAAAAGCATGCATTTGGTTTTTACTAGCATTTAAGAGCAGTTGGAAGCCACGGAAGGAGTGTTGTATGGCATTGAAGCTCGTTTGGAGGTTAGATAGCACAGTGTCCAAGGGCCAGAAGTATACAGAATGGTGTCGTCTGCGTAGAGGTGGATCAGGGAATCGCCCGCAGCAAGAGCAACATCATTGATATATACAGAGAAAAGAGTCGGCCCGAGAATTGAACCCTGTGGCACCCCCATAGAGACTGCCAGAGAACCGGACAACATGCCCTCCGATTTGACACACTGAACTCTGTCTGCAAAGTAGTTGGTGAACCAGGCAAGGCAGTCATTAGAAAAACCGAAGCTACTGAGTCTGCTGATAAGAATATGGTGATTGACAGAGTCGAAAGCCTTGGCCAGGTCGATGAAGACGGCTGCACAGTACTGCACAATTTAAGCACTAACACCACTGAAGTAGAGTATTTTGGTTCCAACCGCCGTGTCTTTGTGAAACGCAGAGTAGGTGAACGGATGATCTCTGTGTGGTTCCCACCGTGAAACATTGAGGAGGTGGTGTGATGGTGTGGTGGTGTTTGCTGGTGACACTGTCAGTGATTTATTTTGAATTCAAGCCACACTTAACCAGCATGGCTACCGTAGCATTCTGCAGCGATACGACATCCAATCTGGTTTGCAATTAGTACCATTTGTTTTTCAACAGGACAATGACCCAACACACCTTCAGGCTGTGTCAGGGCTATTTGACCAAGAAGGAGAGTGATGGGGTGCTGCTGCAGATTACCTGGCCTCCACAATCACCTGACCTCAACCCAATTGAGATGGTTTGGGATGAGTCTGCCTGCGTAGTGAAGGAAAAGCAGCCAACAAGTGCTCAGTATATGTGGGAACTCCTTCAAGACTGTTGGAAAAGCATTCAAGGTGAAGCTGGTTGAGATAATGCCAAGAGTGTGCAAAGCCGTCATCAAGGCAAAGGGTTTGTTCAACACTTGTTTGGTTACTACATGATTCCAAATGTGTTATTTCATAGTTTTGATGTCTTCGCTATTATTTTACAATGTACAAATTAAAGTAATGATGGCATGTCGTTTCTCTTTGCTTATTTGAGCTGTTCTTGCCATAATATGGACTTGGTCTCTTATTAAATAGGGCTATATTCTGTATACAACCCCTACCCTATCACAACACAACTGATTGGCTCAAACGCATTAAGGAGGAAAGAAATTCCACAAATTAACTTTAACCTGTTTGGGATAGGGGGCAGCATTTTCACATTTGGATTAAAAGCGTGCCCAGACTAAACTGCCTGCAACTCAGTCCCAGTTGCTAATATATGCATATTATTAGTATATTTGGATAGAAAACATTCTGAAGTTTCTAAAACTGTTTGAATGATGTCTGTGAGTATAACAGAACTCATATGGCAGGCGAAAACCTGAGAAAAATACAACCAGGAAGTGGGAAATCTGAAGTTTGTAGTTTTTCAACTATTGGCCTATTGAATATACAGTGTCTATGGGGCCATATTTATCGAAAAAATCAAACATTTATTGTGGAACTGAGATTCCTGGGAGTGCATTCTGATGAAGATCATCAAAGGTAAGTGAATATTTTTAATGCTGTTTCTGACTTCTGTTGACTCCAACATGGCGGATATCTGTATGGCTTGATTTGTTGTCTGAGAGCCGTATTCAGATTATTGCATGGTTTGCTTTTTCAGTAAAGTTTTTTTGAAATCTGACACAGCGGTTGTATTAAGGAGAAGTATATCTCTAATTCTGTGAATAGCACTTGTATCTTATATTAAAGTTTATGATGACGATTTCTGTACATTGATGTGGCTCTCTGCAAAATCACCAGATGTTTTGAAAGCAAAACATTACTGAACGTAACGCGCCAATGTAAATTGAGATTTTTGGATATAAATATGCACTTTATTGAACAAAACATACATGTATTGTGTAACATGTAGCCCTTGAGTGTCATCTGATGAAGATCATCAAAGGTTAGTGATTCATTTTATCTCTATTTCTGCTTTTTTTTGTCTCTTTGGCTGGAAAAAAATGGCTGTGTGTGTTTTTGTGACTTGGCTCTGACCTAACATAATCATATGTTGTGCTTTCACTGTAAAGCCTTTTTGAAATCGGACACGATGGCTAGATTAACAAGTGCATCTTTAATTTGGTGTATTGCACTTGTTAATGTATGAAAGTTACATATTTAAAAAAAATATTTGTGAATTTCGCACGCTGCCTTTTCAGCGGAATGTTGTCGAGCATAAATGAACTTTTAACAAGGCACACCTGCTAATTGAAATTGCTAACATTTCAGGTGACTAACTCATGATGTCAGGGATCACCCGGTCCTGCTGCTCATTCCGTTCACCAGCTCCGGAGGTCTACGTCACCTGCCTTCTAAGCGTCACTGAATTGGATTCATTACCACCAACCCCGGACTGTCTTGTCTCATTACGCACACCTGGTTCCCATTCCCCTTGATTAGTATGTGTATATATGTGCCCTCTGTTCCCCATTGTCCTTGCCGATTATTGTCCCATGTCCGTTGATCTTGTGAGTACCTGTGCTCTGTTGTATCGGCTTTCGTGCTGTGTGTTACTGTGCGTTTATTATTACAGGTCTCACCACGTGTATTATTTAGAGGTTTACACCTCGCTGTTTTGTTTGGATATATATATAAAACACACACACGTTTGCGTCGGGCTTTGTCCCTGTCGTTTTCATGGCATATTTTATTTTTGGGTGGAGAAAGAAAAACCCCTATTGGGTATTCTTCCGCCTGTCTCCTATCATTATACAGCGTGACAGAATAATCAACCCATCTAAGTGGAGACAGCGGGAAAGGCTGAGCTGGCGACCATCGTAGAAACAGTCCAGCATCACGAGGACTCTCTCTCCAAACCCGGCAGTGCCTTGGACAGCGTGCTGACAACCATCCTGCGTTTGGAGGGTAATGTGCAGTCCCTCCAGTCTCCATCACCGGTTCCGGCACCAACCCCCACACTACCACAACCTGCCTCCGTCCCATCTGAGCCAGTCCATGAAATACCTCTGTCCCTCCCCGAGGGCTTTGGCGGAGCGCAAGTGAGATGCAAGGGATTCTTTCTGAAATGTGACCTGTACCTTGTGTGGAGCCCCAGATCGAGGGAGATTATGAGTGGTCTTGTATGTCTTCCATTTCCTAATAATTGCTCCCACAGTTGATTTCTTCAAACCAAGCTGCTTACCTATTGCAGATTCAGTCTTCCCAGCCTGGTGCAGGTCTACAATTTTGTTTCTGGTGTCCTTTGACAGCTCTTTGGTCTTGGCCATAGTGGAGTTTGGAGTGTGACTGTTTGAGGTTGTGGACAGGTGTCTTTTATATTGATAACAAGTTCAAACAGGTGCCATTAATACAGGTAACGAGTGGAGGACAGAGGAGCCTCTTAAAGAAGAAGTTACAGGTCTGTGAGAGCCAGAAATCTTGCTTGTTTGTAGGTGACCAAATACTTATTTTCCATCATAATTTGCAAATAAATTCATTAAAAATCCTACGTGATTTTCTGGATTTTTTTTCTCATTTTGTCTGTCATAGTTGAAGTGTACCTATGATAAATTACAGGCCTCATCTTTTGAAGTGGGAGAACTTGCACAATTGGTGGCTGACTAAATACTTTTTTGCCCCACTGTATATCTATATATTGTTTTGGGCTTCGTCCCCATCGTTTTCATGGCGTACTTTATTTAAGGATGGAGAAAGAAAAAAAACGTACAGATTTGTGCACCAGTCTCCTATCATTATACAGCGTGACACATGAAGCTGTTTAATAGAATGCCAAGAGTGTGCAAAACTGTCAAGGCAACAGGTGGCTACTTTGAAGAATCTCAAATATAAAATATATTTTCATTTGTTTAACACTTTTTTTGGTTACTACATGATTCTGTGTGTGTTATTTCATAGTTTTGATGTCTTCACTTTCATTCTAAAATATAGAATAGTAAAAAATAAACTGGAATCATTAGGTGTCCAAACTTTTGACGCTTGTTGCATTTATTTTTTAGTTCAGTATAATATGAGCACTCTATGGAACTATTTGATTCTTGGGAGCATGTTGTTCTCTGTGGGGGTCTGTAAAGCAAAACAATTGTTATGGGACTCGTCTGAAGGTTACACGGTACCGGTAAAAAAAAACGAAGTATGGAAGTAGTTTTGTGCCAACAAATAAAGGGGTTAAATATTTGTCCAAAAAACTAATATTTCCTGAGCTTTTTTATATCTCCTAGACACTTCACACTTTTGAACAGTAAACATCAAGGATTATTGCTTTATTACACTACATGCTCGCAGAAACCTGACCACCCACTTTCCTCCATGATACCCCATGATCATCCCTGCAAAGCCACCAGAAAATCCTGTCGAGCGGCAGGAAGTCTATTAAAAACTGCCAGAAGATACTAGGCCATTTATGACAGCTCCTTTGCCTGTATGTCTGCAACTCTGCGTGCTGGCTGCTTTCTTGGCCTCGGTGTAGTGAGCCTTTTTAAATGGCCCCTGTGAATTCTAAAGAGGTCCTCCGCACTTGCCGTGCGCTGGTATAAGATTGCCCCCCATGGCAGCTTGCTGACAGACAGTATGGTTTCCGATTGGCTATTTGTCACCTGGATAGACACGTCATAACCTCTCTCCCCATTGTGTTTTGTCCTTATGTAAGTCTATCTGACTCTGTCTTGAGATCTTTTGTCCCTTTCTGGCACTGTGGAAGTCTCTCTCGATCTACATTGGAGAATTGAATGCACACATTACGTACCTTGCATTTCTCTCCCACTAAATCATTCTCTTTTTCCACTTTGGTGAGCTTTTATTCCGCCATCAAATATGCATCCCATTAACTAAGTTAAATTACTCCCTGACTGCAGAATATTCTGTGCCGATAACTGTCAACACAAAATGCATGGCTGTGAACTTCTAACGAAGCGGGGCATCTCTTAAAACGTTGAGTTACAGCCTTCAAGAGCTCCGTGTCTATGGGCGAGCGTTCACCCACACTCCCATCCCATCCTCTCAACCAAGGCCTGGAATTAAGTGGAGGTTTCTTTTTCCTGTGCTTTTTTAACAAGACTGAACAATGGGCTGACATCCGCACCTGACAGGCAAGCAGTGCAATTTTAATTACATACCTTCCCCTCATCTTATAATTGCTGTTGTTAATCAGTCATTAACTTCTTCCTCCCCCTACGGGGTTCACTTCCTCAATCTCCCCACCACACATTTCAGCGCAATACATTTCATTGCTCTTCCCCAGCCCCACTGCATCATTTCATATATTTTTTAAAGCTGTCACCCAAACAGGGGGACTTTTGTTATTTGTTCTCTGAGGGGTTGACAGTAACAGGCTTTTAATCATAACTTGCATTTAAACGATCCATCTCGGTTCTATCAAGACGGAAAGTAATTCAAGAAGGCGCGATAAGGGCGCAGGATGGGAGTCATTGTGCCCGGGTGATTGGCTAACATAAGTGCTGAATGATTCCGCACAATGGTGATAGAGCTATAGGGGTCGTCTTCTCCCCACCCCTCTCACTCTTCTCTCCATAATTCCAACCTGTCCCGCACGCAAGGAAACTCGATATGAGCGAGGATGCACCCGCGAACAGACAGTTTATTTGTTTCTCAAAAAATCCCCCCCACCACTACCACCCCCCCAGTTGAAAAGAAACAGATGTTCTTTGGGAGCTGTCTCCAAGCAAGGCAAAACACTATTTCCATTATTCAGGGGATTCTTCACACTATATGATCAATGTGGCTGTAACGATCTAGCGTATATGATTGTTCAACTGCCTCTTCTACTGGCTGAGGCCCGTGCTTTTTGTGGCAAAGGTACTACTGCCTACAGGTAGTGCTCAAGAAAAAGGTACTGCTAGGTAACACTTTTAACACTTGTAACGAGCGTTTCATACTTTTTACACAGATGACACTACATTAACATGAGTTAATGCTGACATGAGTAACTCAACTCAAAAGTACACTGAGTGTACAAAACATTAGAAACACCTGCTCTTTCCATGACATAGACTGACCAGGTGAAAGCTATGATCCTTTATCGATGTCGCTTGTTAAATCCACTTTAATCCATGTAGATGAAGGGGAGGAGACAGGTTAAAGAAGGATTTTTAAGCCTTGAGACAATTGAGACATGGATTGTGTATGTGTGCCATTCAGATGGTGAATGGTCAAGACAAAAGATGTCTTTGAACGGGGTATGGTAGTAGGTGCCAAGTGCACCAGTTTGAGTTTGTCAAGAACTGCAACACTGCTGGGTTTTTCACACTCAACAGTTTCCCGTGTGTATCAAGAATGGTCCACAACCCAAAGGACATCCAGCCAATTTGACACAACTGTGGGAAGCATTGGAGTCAACATGGGCCAGCATCTCTATGGAAAGCCTTCAACACCTTGTAGAGTCCATGCCCCGATGAATTGAGGCTGTTCTGAGGGCTTAAGGGGGGAGTGAAACTCAATATTTGGAAGGTGTTCCTAATGTTTTGTAGATAGATAGATAGATAGATAGATAGATAGATAGATAGATAGATAGATAGATAGATAGATAGATAGATAGATAGATATAGAGATATAGATATAGATATAGATATATAGATATAGATATAGATATATATAACTACTCGAACATCCTGACATCCTGTTATACAAATCACAAGTATTACTAAACAACCCAGATTTAGAGAGAGGACATTAGTCATGGAGTGGTGGTGCTACAGATGGAGAGAGGAAACTTGAACTTCAAAGTCTACAAGAGTGAGTTGGCAAACTACAGCCAATAAACCAAAATGTTATTTTTGCTACGTTTAAAGTAAGGGTAATTTTGAAGCGTGTATTAGTCTCGCCACTGTGAACCAAAAGTTACTTGAAGATAAATCAATGAAAATATCAACTTCCTTCTTGCTTTGCTTTAGTTCCACATTATTTGAAATGCATTAACTCAGTTAAAGGATACAGATTAAAATGTTATGAAACACACAAAGATATTTAGACTTTAATTTAACCCTGCGGCCCAATCCCAAACGTCAAAGATTAGCTAGGAACACTAGAATAGAACTTTGTTGTCCATGTGCTATATGGACAATGTAATAACGCTTGATGGAAAAAAAACTTTGAGAGGAACCAGGCTCAGAGGGAAGACCCATCCTCTTCTGGCTGTACCAGGTTAAAGTTCAGAGTAACTTAGGATGTGAAATCCAGGTAACAGGAGGCAGGCAGTTGAACTATTAGTTCTGACAGAGTGAGTTCAATCACACTCAGAAGAGTCACTGGTGGTGTGTTAAGAGCGAAGTCATCCAGACATCTCGAAGAGTGGCACACTCCATTACTTTAAATGCATTATGCATATTGTAATGGAATGAGCAGAAAACACGGCATTGTCACAGTGCCCCATCTTTCAGAACACATACTGTAGTGTTACAGAGAGAGGTTTGAAGCAATGTGCCATAACGTGTGGGGCCAATGTGCTTAATGTAGAAAGCTTCATAACCTATTACAATGGTTCCCAAAGTGGGGTCCATGGAGGTACTGCAGGGGGTCTGCAGCCAGATCACACAATTTATTTAAATTTGTTATTTATAAAATAACATTTAAAAAATAATAATAATAATAATATTGCTAGCAACAGTTTAAACATATTTTTGACCAGGGATCTGTGGGAAAAGTTTAGAGGGTGCAACACAAAACAATGTAATATGCATCCATAGTTTATGTTCCCTTAGATGCACATGGATTTGGGAGCCTCATGGGGATATTAGTATCCACAGTACTCCATCAATTATACTTTTTATCCAACTCAATTGTCCTTATATTCACTAAAGAGTTGTTTTGAAAAGAAATGCAATGTCATTTCAGCTTTAAAACTGCAAAATTCTCTCTCTGCCCCTTGGCAAAATGTGTAGAATTGCTAAAGCAAAAAAATGTGCTTTAAAACTGCAAAAATGTTCTCTCTGATGCCAGGAGGGAAGACAATGTTCTTTCCCAGGGGCCGAGACTTTATTAGAAGTAAAACTGTTTCTATGCTATTTTTAATCGCACTCTAAATGAGATGTGTTCTAATATTATGAGAGGGGCCCTGATAAATTTTGTATCACGAAAGGGGCGCCGACATAAAAGAGTTTGGGAATCCCTGACTTATTCCTTAGAGCTTGTCACGGGTGTCGTTGGAAGTAGACCAAAGTGCAGCGTGGTGAGCATACATTTTATTTGATTTGAAAACAACAAACGAAAGAAACAACCGTGAAGCTTACAGGGCTAAGTGCCACAAACAAAGTTAACTACCCACACTGAAAGGAGGGAAAAAGGGCTACCTAAGTATGAGTCCCAATCAGAGACAACGATAGACAGCTGTCCCTGATTGAGAACCATACCCGGCCAAAACATAGAAATAAAGAAACCTAGAAAACAAAAAATAGAATGCCCACCCCACATCACACCCTGACCTAACCAAATAGAGAAATAAAAAGGCTCTAAAGTCAGGGCGTGACAGAGCTGGCATAGCTATGACATTACCATTGGGACTAAATAACCCTATGAGCTAAAGTCAAACAAGTACAGAAACACATATTATTGACTTGATCTTTACTGATTAGAATTTGATTTAGACCATCATTACAGATGGTGTACCACACATTCAGGGGTTAAAGTTTGGCAAGAGTTTTCTTTCTGTCATTCCATGACTAACAAAAAATCTTTAAAATAAATGTACCTTAACATCCCATTTCACATCACACACTCGTGACGAGCGTGACGCCCTACCACAAATGTTCAATTACAATCAGTGAGCTTAGCTGATTCGCTGAGACAACAGTAGTTAGCATGTGCCAAGTACAGTATGTGTCCCATGTGAGAGACGCTTTTGTGGCTAATGAAGATGATTGGCGGCTACCTGTACTGTAAGTGCAGCAGGGGGGAAACGAAAGGTGTTCCAATTCTGAAGGAAAGTCTTCTAGGGTGCCCATGCAGGATTTCAGGAAAGGGAAAAACAGTAGGTTTGGAAAAATGTCCCCTGCTCAGTTTAGAGTTAGATGAAAGTTTGGTAACAGAGTTAGACGATATGAGAGTGAAAATCCTCTCTCTCCAAACTAAATCTGCATTCTATTCCAAGCTTGCAACATTTGGCTCTTCAGGAATCGTACAGCGAGATACAGTCTTTAACAGACAATGTTTAATTGTAACAGAAACTGTTTTATCATTGTGTAAGTTAACCTACTTTACATGTCGTCCTAGGGGGGACACAGACAAGAGCACCAGGGGCTGTGACTTATTGGGATGTCAAACAGTTGAATGTAATGGATGCAAGCAGGAAAACCCATATGGTGAGTTATCATTGGAGCAGTTACGAGGGCATAAATTATTACGAGATACACTTTTCTCCCAAGAACTGCGATGAATATCAAAGCTACATCAAATTGTTCACACGATATAAGAGAAATGTTCAATGTACTGCTCCAGGGCATAATGCTGAATTAGGCCAAGGGAAAAGTTCAGTGATTGTGAGATAATTTGAATTCTAACAAATCTTCTAGCTCAATCGTATTTCCTCCAATTGGATAATAAGAAGCTGAATAAGACAAATTGAAGGACCTATTTGTATTGCAGCCGGGAGGGGTCTTTTGTATAGGACCTATCTTAGATATTGCATGCCACAAAGCTTATCATAATAATTACTTATTCATGCGATCTTCAATCAAATGAGTGTATGGTAAGGCATTCAAATGAGTATTTTGTTTTTATCATATAATGTTTCTCAAACATTAACAGACTTACCCAAGTGTCTAACAACTCTTCACAAAATGTAACATATGATACAATATCACAAGCTGACAAAACATTTGCCCTGTCCTGAAATAACACTATGTTTGGTGCATGCAGGGGCACTTTTTCATTATCAATAGCATGTGTCTCATCTCTCTTTTTAAAAGACGAGCAAGTGTCGTCTGTTTCGGTCCTAATGAGCAAAAATGAAACGATCCCTTCCAAAGCCAAAAGTTAAAGCGTTATTAAAAACAGATGAGTAGGTTTACTAGTCAGAATGTAACCTCGTTTGTATGGATAAATTAATTATGTAAAAAAGGGTCTCATCTCCTTGCTGGATAAAAGTAAATATTTAATATCTCCTTTAAAATATTCTGCAAAATTTAGCATTTTTAAGTATTTCCCAAGCCAAGGAAATTTGCTATTTTTAACAATTTGGTTTATGTGCTTGATTGACTTTGGATGCTGTTGGCTTTCAAGAATTCTGTGTTCGACAAAAACCTTGCTTGTTGTACTGTAGCCCAGAAATAAAACGGCAATAAGAGCTATTAATAATGCAGTCTGTTTCATGTTCATCCTTAAGCAGGATTCCAATGATACCGCTAATGCACATAATGATTAAGTGTAATTCCAATACCGAATGTGTTGTTCAAAATCTAACAGCCAATCATTTCATCTATTATATTTTGCCATTTAATTGCATGCTACCGACATCCTTTGACACACCATGAGGCCATAATTTACAATTAAATGGGCGCCGAGGATCATGGGAATGACATTATAATCGTCTAACGGGGAGATTATAATGTAAAAATAGTTTCTGCTGTACTTTTAACTAGATTTCATTTGAGGATTATAAAATGGTACAGTGGAAGGTCCAAACGATATAGGCTGAGTTAAGTGGCGACTGCTCTGGGAGAAGAAGCTAGTGAGATGTGGCCCTTTGCTGTCAGGACTACGCTTCTCACACAGACACACACACACATTACAGACAATGCAGAATTGACGGTTTAATCTGAACAGGGCAAAGAAGGAGGGAGATATCAAATGCAGGCTTGAGTTGAAATGTACATCCTTTAGGCTTTAAAGATGCAGGGATATCACAATACATTTGAGATTAAGAGAGAAAAAAAAAAAAGACTATAAATTCATACGTTTAGAGAAAGTTTAAGAGTTGCATGAGGTCGTTAAGGCGCCCACTACATCCAACAACTCCCATGTTGGAGAGAGAGAGAGAGAGAGTAGAAGAAGCCAAATGCAAATGAGAACTTCAATGACTCTACGAGGATGTTTACGTGTGGTGTGTCCATATTAAACCAATGTTTCACAGAATTTTAAGACCTGATACATAATTTAACGAGTGCAGAGAAACACAGCGAGTGGGGAGGATCATTTGGGCTGCTGAGTACTCATGATGGAAGAGAAAAGAAATGTTCTCATTAAGTGGCTTTGGTCCAGTGTGAGTGGCCGTGCACCGTTGGAAGAGCCGTGCAAAAATCCCCATGCAGCCTTGTGTTTTCCCCCATTAAAGATGAAGGATAGGTTTAATATTTGCCTGCTGGCAGTTTGCTGCAGGTCGTCCCGCCAACTGTTTCTGCTACTTCTGCAGGTCATGTTGTTTTGAGCAACTTTATGGGCCTTTGATCAGACTCATATTTTGGAGAGATTTAATGAAAGGGAGAGTCATTCAATTCAGTGACACAAAATTCACTGGTCGACTTAGCCGTGGCAACCACAGCTAACACTGTTACTGTATTAACTGTCCTGGCATAGCTGTAGTGTGCTGGGCTTCGATCTGTGCTGGTTTGATTCAAGCTACCTGGGGCGGCAGGTAGACTAGTGGTTAGAGTGTTGGGCCAATGTTGCTAGATCGAATCCCAGAGCTGACAAGGTAAAAATCTGTTGTTCTGCCCCTGAACAAGGCAGTTAACCCACTGTTCACTGAATTTGTTCTTACAACTGAATTGTCTAGTTAAATAAAGGTAAAATAAAAAAATACATTTACTGCATTGATGTCAGAAGTGGAATATACACTACCGGTCAAAAGTTTTAGGACATCTACTCATTCAAGGGTTTTTCTTTATTTTTGGAACCATGAAGTAACCAAAAATGTGTATTTTTATAAATATCTTTTATATATTTGATATTCTTCAAATAACCACCCTTTGCCTTGATGACAGCTTTCCACACGCTTGGCATTCTCTCAACCAGCTTCATGAGGTTGCATTTCAGTTCAAATCAAATCAAATTTTATTTGTCACATACACATGGTTAGCAGATGTTAATGCGAGTGTAGCGAAATGCTTGTGCTTCTAGTTCCGACAATGCAGTAATAACAAGTAATCTAACTAACAATTCCAAAACTACTGTCTTGTACACAGTGTAAGGGGATAAAGAATATGTACATAAGGATATATGAATAAGTGATGGTACAGAGCAGCATAGGCAAGATACAGTAGATGGTATCGGGTACAGTATGTACAAATGAGATGAGTATGTAAACAAAGTGGCATAGTATAGTATAAAGTGGCTAGTGATACATGTATTACATAAGGATACCGTCGATGATATAGAGTACAGTATATACGTATGCATATGAGATGAATAATGTAGGGTAAGTAACATTTATATAAGGTAGCATTGTTTAAAGTGGCTAGTGATATATTTACATCATTTCCCATCAATTCCCATTATTAAAGTGGCTGGAGTTGAGTCAGTGTCAGTGTGTTGGCAGCAGCCACTCAGTGTTAGTGGTGGCTGTTTAACAGTCTGATGGCCTTGAGATAGAAGCTGTTTTTCAGTCTCTCGGTCCCAGCTTTGATGCACCTGTACTGACCTCGCCTTCTGGATGATAGCGGGGTGAACAGGCAGTGGCTCGGGTGGTTGATGTCCTTGATGATCTTTATGGCCTTCCTGTGACATCGGGTGGTGTAGGTGTCCTGGAGGGCAGGTAGTTTGCCCCCGGTGATGCGTTGTGCAGTTAACAGGTGTGCCTTGTGAAAAGTTAATTTGTGGAATTTCTTTCCTTCTTAATGCATTTGAGCCAATCAGTTGTGTTGTGACAAGGTAGGGGGTATACAGAAGATAGCCCTATTTGATAAAATACCAAGTCCATATTACAGCAAGAACAGCTCAAATAAGCAAAGAGAAACGACAGTACATCATTACTTTCAGACATGAAGGTCAGTTAATAGAGAGAATTTTAAAGAAGTTTCTTCAAGTGCAGTCGCAAAAACCATCAAGCCTATGATGAAACTGGCTCTCATGAGGACCGCCACAGGAATGGAAGACCCAGAGTTACCTCTGCTGCAGAGGATAAGTTCATTAGAGTTACCAGCCTCATGAATTTCAGCCCAAATAAATGCTTCAGAGTTCAAGTAACAGAAATATCAACATCAACTGTTCAGGGGAAACTGTGTGAATCAGGCCTTCATGGTTGAATTGCTGCAAAGAAACCACTACTAAATGACCCCAATAAAAAGAAGAGACCTTCTTGGGCCAAGAAACACGAGCAATGGACATTAGACTCAAGGGGGGTTAGAGCGTTGGGCCAGTAACCGAAAGATTGCTAGATCGTATCCCCGAGCTGACAAGGTAAAAATCTGTCATTCTGCCCCTTAACAAGGCAGCTAGCCCACTGTTCCTAGGCCGTCATTGTAAATAAGAATTTGTTCTTAACTGACTTGCCTAGTTAAACATTTTTAAAAAATAGACCTGTGGAAATTTGTCATTTGGTCTGGAGTCCAAATTTGCGATTTTTGGTTTTACCACTGTGTCTTTGTGAGACGTGGTGTGGGTAAACGGATGATCTCTGCGTGTATTTCCCACCGTAAAACATGGAGGAGGAGGAGTGATGTGGGGGTGCTTTTTTGGGGACACTGTCTGTGATGCATTCTGCAGCAATGCACCATTCCATCTGGTTTGGGCTTAGTGAGACTATCATTTCTTTTTCAACAGAACAATAACTCAAAACACACCTCCAGGCTGTGTAAGGGCTATTTGACCAAGAAGGAGAGTGATGGTTTGGGATGAGTCGGACTACAGAGTGAAGGAAAAGCAGCCACCAGGTGCTCAGCATAAGTGCTCAGACTGTTGGAAAAGCATTCCAGGTGAAGCTGGTTGAGAGAATGCCAAGAGTGTGCAAAGCTGTCATCAATGCAAAGGGGGAAGAATCTCAAATGTAAATATATTTTGATTTGTTTAACACTTTTTTGGTTACTACATGATTCCATGTGTGTTATTTCATAGTTTTGATGTCTTCACTATTATTCTACAATGTAGAAAATAGTACAAATAAAATTATTGAATGAGTAGGTGTCCTAAAACTTTTGACCGGTTGTGTATTTAGCCTATTTCCTGCATTATTGTTAGAATTGGAATACCAGAGATGTTTCTATAGTATGTTCATGTCAGACGTGGGACAGTAAAAACTTTGCAACATTGGTGATAGAAATGGTATACTAACGTGGGATCAGAAGCATGCCTAAGAGGTTACTTGTGATAGGCTACATCAGATGAGGAAGTGAAAATGTAAAAGAGTGAAGGGATATGAACAGGTATATTTGATTGAAAGACTTGTCACCTTTTTGAATCGCCACACCACATGGGGAATGATTGCACCACTCTTGATTTTCTGCCACAGAAAACAAGAAGCTCAGACGGTGAGAAAAAAAAAAAAAATCAAACATGAATTGGGTATATTTGAGTGGATATTAAATGTTATAACCAGGGGGAAAATCTCATGTTTGTAGGAAATACATCAGTTTCATTTGAGCCAAAGTTTGTCATGACAAGTATTTGTCTACATTGACCTAATTTTACACTAGCACAACATCACTGTTTTCGTATTTCAGTTTCTAAACTGTGAGAAATCTGTCATATTCTCTTGATAACCCACACCATTTACATTTTTGGCTGTTGTCAAATCCAACCACCATAGATTGTGTTGTGATTAGGGAACAGCTTTATCCCACAGATGGAGTACACTGATAAAGTCAGTACTAGTATAATCTGAAGCACATCAGCACCATACAATGGCCACCCATAGTCCTCCTTACTTTGATCTCCATTTTCTGTAGTTCATTAGTTGCCAGCTTTTCCAACTCAAGCCTGACCCAAATAAAGACTCCGACCTTTTGTCTTCTTCGCAGTTAGTCAGTCACTGGATGCTGCCTTTTATGAGAAGGGGGAGCATATGCCCAGTTATTGCACAAGTGATATGGTTCTTCCAAGCTTCTGTTTTATTGAAACTGGTGGCATTGCTTTGTCTTTTCTAACTTGTGAACATTGTGATTGACTTGTAGAATTTAATTGTGTCTCTTCACCTACTGACATTGTATCTCAACTTAAGTTGTTGTTCAGCTCGTCCTCAATTCGATTCCTAATTATTTGAGTTGGGAGATCTGTCAGCTGCTTTTCAAATCTGATTTACCATGAATTAAATCTGCACTGCAATAAGAAAGTGAGCACCCTGACACTGATTTGGTAAATAGCTGAAGGATGGGGCTGGAGAAATGTGATGACTCTCAAATGCATAGACAGAGCTGTTGATGCAAGGATAGACCATCCCATGAGATCAAAATGATAGTTTTTAACCATGTTTTGAGACTATATAGTGTATGTTACAAGTATATTGTTTACAATCAAAGGAGTAAAACAAGCCTATATTTTCACTTCTGATGGGGTAAGATGATTGAACTAGGCTCACTATTGCATTCATTTATAAGTTCTATTCTCCAAGAATCAATGGCTGTATCAACCTGTCAAACTACATTATACAGTACTAATGAAGCAAAAGTAAATATCACACATATTATGCAGAGTTGAGTGATGTAGGAGGAAGGGACTTACAATAACCTCTCAGTTTAAAACTGAAGATAGTGACAATGAACACCCCTTACTCGTAGCGGACGTCTTCAGTGTTCTCCTCCTCTTCCTCGCATCCTCCACCTCTTCTCCGCCTCGCTCTCTAACTCTGCAAAGGCAGAATGCAAAAGGTCAGGATGGTGAGCATTAAATCAGGTTTCCCACACCACTCCCCTCCGTAATTAAGACACTAATCACTCTGGTTTGGTTGTAGAGGTTTACGCCTAATTATTGTCATTAATAAATCAGATAGCCGGCGGCCTGTCAGGATGAGAGGGAGTGCGTCCGAGCATGCCATCCATCACCTGGGGCAAAGAGACTCATTATCAGGCCACTGTCAGCTATCTGCTACTGGGTTAGCATGGCTAAGGATAAACCACAGGCCTAAGAGTGTCATGACTGCCAACTAGTCTAGCCTAGCTCCTTGCTATTTGGGTAGTATGGCTAAAGATCAACCACAGGCCTGAGGGTGTCATTGCTGCTAACTAGCCTGTAGCCCAGCTACTTGTTATTGGTGGTAGCATGGCTAAGGATGAACCACAGGGCTGAGGGTGTCATTGCTGCTAACTAGCCTGTAGCCCAGCTACTTGTTATTGGGGGTAGCATGGCTAAGGATGAACCACAGGGATGAGAGGGTCATTGCTGCTTACTAGCAGCAAATCCTCAGACTGTACTAGCTTGGCATGACTAGACTCAGCTCGTCATTAGACTACAGAACCTAATAGGGCTAGGCGGAAACTGACAATGTTAGCAAAGCCAGACTAGTCAAGCATTAGAGGGCTATATGGCAAAGCATGATTGGGGCCTGCATAATACCAGTTTAGTTAAGGTGCTACACGAAAAGCAAAAAGGTTTTAACAACTACGCAGACAATGCTAGGAGACATGCTGGAAGACAAACTCTTTCTGAGGAGAGCTGCGGGCATAGTGGACTGCTAATACTTTTATGTACTGCGAGTACTTACTGCAAGTATGGAATGTGACAAATCAGATCCTGAAGCTCTAACCGAGAATGAATGGCAACTGTTGCCAGGACAACCACCTCTCCCTCAGTGTGAGCAAGACAAAGGAGCTGATCGTGGACTACAGGAAAAGGAGGGCCGAACAGGCCCCCATTAACATTTACAGGGCTGTCGAGAGTTTCAAGTTCCTTGGTGTCCACATCACCAACAAACTATCATGGTGCAAACACACCAAGACAGTCGTGAAGAGGGCACGACAACAACTTTTCCCCCTCAGGAGACTGAAAAGATTTTGAGGATCTGAGGACCCATGCTAAAAGTCCTATAGCTGCACCATCAAGAGCATCCTGAATGGCTGCATCACCGCCTGGTATGGCAACTGCTCGACATCCGACCGTAAGGCTCTACAGAGAGTAGTCCGTACAGCCCAGTATATCACCGGGGCCAAGCTTCCTGCCACCTAGGATCTATATAATACACTGTGTCAGAGGAAGGCTCCAGTCATCCAAGTCATAGACTGTTTTCTCTGCTTCCGCATGGCAGGCAGTACCGGAGCACCAAGTCTAGGACCAAAAGGCTCCTTAACAGCTTCTACCCCTAAGCCATAAGACTGCTGAACAATGAATCAAATGACCACCCAGACTATTTTTATCTACATTGAACCCCCCCCTCCCACCCCCCCTTTTTTTTATTACTGCTGCTACTCGCTGTTTATTATCTATACATTACCCCTACCTACATGTACAAATGACCTCTGTACCCCCCGCACATTGACTCGGTATTGGCACCCCCTGGATATAGCCTCGTTGTTATTTTATTGTGTTACTTTTAATTGTATTTTTTTTACTTTATTTAGTAAATATTTTCTTAACTCTATTTCGTCAACTGCATTGTTGGTTAAGGGCTTGTAAGTAAGCATTTCCCGGTAAGATCTACACCTGTCGTATTCGGCACGTGACAAATCAAATTTGATTTGAAGGGTCTAGAAAACCGGGTGTGTGTTTCACAGTTGAGTGGTGGGATCTGGAATACTGATCTATCTTCATTGTCAGATACTCCGACACACACATGCACACACACACACAGCGGGTCTAGCCCCCAGCATACGTCCCATGCTGGGACGCCTGCTTTCATTACACACGCCAAAGGGAGAGAGAGGAAAAGAAAGAGAGTAGAGAGAGACATTACAGCTCAGCCATCACATCTCATCAAATTAAGGGACTCCAATCCACTTAAATGAGTTCCGTGAAACTGAGATTGACCATTAATGCAGTGTCATGTTAAATTAATACTGTCATCTAAATTGGTGGTATGAATCTTTTAGGTTTGAAATTAGACCAAGAATGACTTATTCATTGCCTCGATTCCCCTCGGATGTAATCTCCATTAAATAGAAGTCCCTGCGTGCCATCTCGCCTACACAGATTGATACTAAGAGTGTTTAGAAGCAGCCAGTTCAAGATATCTGGTGGTTACACACTGAAAGCCAAAACAGTAGATTATGTGAAATAAAAGATCTTTGTGACCCCTAAAAGAAAAAAAAGAAAGAAATGGGGCATCCAAAAAAACAACCAAATAGGTACACCCCCCACCTTTATTTAACCAGGTAGGCTAGTTGAGAACAAGTTCTCATTTACAACTGCGACCTGGCCAAGATAAAGCATAGCAGTGTGAACAGACAACAACACAGAGTTACACATGGAGTAAAAAATAAACAAGTCAATAACACAGTAGGAAAAAAAAGTCTATTTTTATTGTGTGCAAAAGGCATGAGGAGGTAGGCGAATAATTACAATTTAGCAGATTAACACTGGAGTGATAAATGATCAGATGGTAATGTGCAGGTAGAGATACTGGTGTGCAAAAGAGCAGAAAAGTAAATAAATAAAAACAGTATGGGGATGAGGTAGGGCTATTTACCGATGGACTATGTACAGCTGCAGCGATCGGTTAGCTGCTCAGATAGCAGATGTTTAAAGTTGGTGAGGGAGATAAAAGTCTCCAACTTCAGCGATTTTTGAAATTTGTTCCAGTCACAGGCAGCAGAGAACTGGAACCAGAGCTAGTTAGCTATGCCCTGGACCAGAGTTAGTTTAGGCCAGAGATACTCCCTATGCCCTGGACCAGAGCTAGTAACAAAAGTATAGCTCTGGTCCAGGGCATTAGAGCACTGCATGTGCACATACCAACTGTGACATAAAAATACAGTCTGAGACACAAGCGCATGCGCTTTGAGTTTGGCAGACCAGGTGGCCTTAGCACACAATCTGCAGCTGGATGCGTCTCATTGTTTGTGGTTGTTTAGGGGTGCCCGTTTGTGGTTGTTTAGGGGTGCCCGTTTGTGGTTGTTTAGGGGTGCCCGTTTGTGATACCAGTTTGTGGCTGTTTTTGGTTGGTTGTGTTTTTTTGGGGTACCTGTTTCAGGGTTCTTTGTGTGTCTTTGGGGTACCTGTTTGGGGTTGTTTGTGGGTGTTTGGGGTACCTGTTTGGGCTTGTTTGTGGGTGTTTGGGGTACCTGTTTGGGGTTGTTTGTGGGTGTTTGGGGTACCTGTTTGGGGTTGTTTGTGGGTGTTTGGGGTACCTGTTTGGGGTTGTTTGTGGGTGTTTGGGGTACCTGTTTGGGGTTGTTTGTGGGTGTTTGGGGTACCTGTTTGGGGTTGTTTGTGGGTGCTTGGGGTACCTGTTTGGGGTTGTTTGTGGGTGCTTGGGGTACCTGTTTGGGGTTGTTTGTGGGTGTTTGGGGTACCTGTTTGGGGTTGTTTGTGGGTGCTTGGGGTACCTGTTTGGGGTTGTTTGTGGGTGTTTGGGGTACCTGTTTGGGGTTGTTTGTGGGTGCTTTGGGTACCTGTTTGGGGGTGTTTGTGGGTGCTTTGGGTACCTGTTTGGGGTTGTTTGTGGGTGCTTTGGGTACCTGTTTGGGGTTGTTTGTGGGTGCTTTGGGTACCTGTTTGGGGTTGTTTGTGGGTGTTTGGGTACCTGTTTGGGGTTGTTTGTGGGTGTTTGGGGTACCTGTTTGGGGTTGTTTGTGGGTGTTTGGGGTACCTGTTTGGGGTTGTTTGTGGGTGTTTGGGGTACCTGTTTGGGGTTGTTTGTGGGTGCTTTGGGTACCTGTTTGGGGTTGTTTGTGGGTGCTTTGGGTACCTGTTTGGGGTTGTTTGTGGGTGTTTGGGGTACCTGTTTGGGGTTGTTTGTGGGTGTTTGGGGTTGTTTGTGATCGATTGTTTGGGGATACTAGTAGGACCCATACATTGCAAACGTTAGTTAGCCTAAAACTAAGCATTGTGGTTTAATGTGGAAAGTAATCAAATCACGTTATGACATACAGTATGTGTACATAAAATATAGTCAACCCTCAAGCCAAAAATGCATGTAAATAATTCACCAGATAAATTTCAGTTAGCATTTATTTTTATTTTTTAATTTAAAAGCATTTTGGCAACAGTCTGCTAGCCAATGCTCCCTCTCAAATGAGGCTTAAGAGGTAACCTTTCCTATATCAGAGGAAGAATAATGGTGTATGAACACTTAACCTGTCCAAGTGTCTTGAATAGCATCTCTAATTGGCGCAGAGCTATTTTGTTTTAGATCCAACTGAATATATATTTAATGGAAAGCACACACACACACACACACACACACACACACACACACACACACACACACACACACACAAATTAACTGTACTCAGCTTTCTGCATTGATTATTTAGAATTATTAGACTCTCTTTTGGGGATTTGGTATGCTTTTAGTGAGCTTTAACCCATTTACATGACTTATTGACTATAATTACAGCGAATTCTTAACGTAATGGACACATCAATTACACGTTGAACGTCTTGAGTAGACATTACATAGGGAATCCTAAATCCCTGACCATTAGTTTGGAAGCATTAATCTAGTTAATTTATTTTCTTTAACCTTCATAACAAAACACTTTTACTTAAAAAATATATACAAATATCTAAATTCTTATCAACTAAGGATATTTTAAACATATCAAGTAAGAATTACATTTTGTAACAAACCTGGTGTTGACAAAACAGACTAAACAGATTACCACATTTTTCACATCTATGGGTCAGGCTGCCTTTGTTAACGGGTAACCATTGTCATTAAAGGAGGGTGATGATGGTACTGTGGGGTTTCTAAACATATTTTAGGAGTTCTCACATGAATTGTAAACATTTTCATGGGTATTGGGGGGCAACTAACTGTAAATATTGGCTACAGATTAGTTCAATGTTAAAATAAAATGTAGGCAACTTACATCACAGGACTATGAATAAAATAGAAACCTTCACTAACAGCTGGCTGATTTAAGGGAAGCAATCTGACAACTTTGGGCAATCCTGCATGACTGATTTGAAATTGTTAGAAATTCCACAAATTAAATAGCATTGATCTAGATCAGTGGTTCCCTTTTTCGGTTCCTGTACCACCAAGTACATTTTGCTTTACCCAGAGTACCCTTGAAGTACCCCCCCAAGTGCATTTTACCAGTATGCCTATAGTCTCATGAGTTTTGAAGTACTCCCTGTGGATAGGCCAAGAACCCCCAGGGTTCCTAGTACCCCTGGTTGGGAAACACTGACCTAGACAAGATTGCCTAGACTGGTAGGCCAATTGTTTTGAACACCAATTGGTGTAGCAATACCAATTCAAAACTCGTACCAGCGGCCTACTCAAAACATATTCCTGGAGTTTATAGTTAAGCTACTGATTGGGCCACAACACAACCCCTGGTAAACTCAAGGAAAATACATGGTTGTGTGTCACCCTCTGGTGCCCATAATGCAACAAGGTTATCATTCCACAGGGTGAGTAGCTGGGCTGTTTTTGCTACATCTTCCAAATGCATATCCACGATACTACCATAATTAGCCTACATGGGTCATTTGCAACCAGCGTTGGCCAGTGTACTAACACAAAGTCATCTCTCATTAAACCATCAATTGCAACCAATACAATCTCGCCCTCTGGTGGTTATCGGTTTAAAGTAAACCTTTTTTTCAGCAGACAAACAGTAGATTTAAAGAGTTACTTCCTTTAAAAAGCAACTAATCCCTTTTATTTAATGGCCTGTGGCAACGATGTAAGTCAGAAACAGTTATTCTAGAGTCAAAATTGACTACAAGGTGTAAATAGGATCATTTTGGTCATGAAGTCAGTCTCGTCTAAAAGGGAGTTTGGAACATCTGTGCGCCACATTGGGTAAATTAAGGCTGGGTTATGATTTGATGATGTCCATTTGCCCGGTAACATAGGGTGAAGAACTGCGGTGATTGCGCTCTATCTAATAGCATAGACAGTGAGACTGACTGTTTAGTGCAGTAGACAAATACTGCACCAAACATATTAGTTAGATGTAAAATTGTGCAAGTAAAACATACTAGGCCAAAACGTTCAAATGAATTACAAATTCTTAGATTCATTCTGGGGATTTTGAGGATGTGAATTATGCTACAGTGTCCCATGGGGGACAAACATAATTAACCAAATGTGCCTCTTGACTTTTTCCACAGTTGTATTACAGCCTGACTATTGACACTGGTCTACACACAATACACCATAATATCAAAGTGGAATTGTGTTTTTAGACATTTTTACCGTGTTTAACATGGTTTTTGAATTACTACCTCACCTCTGTACCCCACACATACAATTATATGTAAACTCCCTCAGTTGAGCAGTGAATTTCAAACACAGATTCATCCACAAAGACCAGGAAGGTTTTCCAATGCCTCAAAGAACAACACCTATTGGTAGATGAGTAAATATAGAAAAAAAGCAGACATTGAATATCCCTTTGAGAATGGTGAAGTTATTAACTACACTTTGGATGGTGTACAGTATCAATACACCCAATCAATAAAGAGATACAGGCGTCCTTCCTCTCACCATGAGGCCAATGGTGAGTTTAAAACAGTCACAGAGTGTAATGGCTGTGATAGGAGAAAACTAAGGTTGAATCAACAACATTGCAGTTACTGCACAATACTAACCTAACTGACAGAGTGACAAAAAGCCTGTACAGAATATTCAAAAATATACATCCTGTTTGCCATTATGCACTAAAGTAAAACTGCAAGAAATGTGGCAAATAAATTAACTTTATGTCCTGAAAACAAAGCGCTATGTTTGAGGAAAATCCAACAACACATCACTGAGTACCACTCTTCATATTTTCAAGCATGGTGGTGGCTGCATCATTTTATGGGTATGCTTGTCATCAGCAAGGACTAGGGAGTTTAGGACAAAAATAATCAAAATAGAGCTAAGCACAGGCTAAATCCTGGAGGAAAACCTGGTTCAGTCTGCATTCCAACACACTGGGGGACAAATTCACTTTTCAGCAGGACAAATGCTTACGAAGACAACATTGAATTGTCCTGAGTGGCCTAGTTAGTTTTGACTTAAAATTAGCTTCAAAATATTTGTCAGGACTTGAAAATGGCTGTCTAGCAATGATCAACAACTAACTTGACAGTGCTTGAAGAATTTTAAAATAATAAATGTGCCAATATTGTACAATACAGGTTCGCAAAGCCCTTAGAGACTTACCCAGAAAGACTCACAGCTGTAATTGCTGCCAAATGTGATTCTAATGTATTGACTCTTATGTAAATTTCATATTTCTGTATTATATTTTCAACAAATATGCAAAAATGTCTAAAACATGTTTTCATTTTGTGATTAAGGGGTATTCTATGCCGTCATTGTAAATAAGAATTTGTTTTTAACTGACTTGCCTAGTTAAATAAAAGTTAAATAAAAAAAATAACAAAAAATTAAAGAAAGTGTGTAGATGAGCAAGAAAATAATATATTTAATCAATTTTGAAATCATGCTGTAACAACAAGATGTGAAATACGTCAAGGGGGTATGAATGCTTTCTGAAGGCGCTGCATTTTATTAATGGAAAACTCATGTTTGTGTAGCCAAATCTAATTACAGCTGGCCTAGAAAGCATGGGGGGATATCCCTGCACTCATCATATTTGAAATGTGTAACTAAATTTGACTGAAGTATAGGCCTATTACTCATATTCTTATGCTGCATACATCTACTAGTATTTTACATTCATCAGTTTTGGATGTTCCTGGTAGGTTGTTATTTCATTGGGGGCGGGAATAAACCTAGATAAAGAAAATTCCAGCGGTCTAGTATCAACATGAGATCAGCTAAATCACTGGTTAAGTCTAATGGGTTTTACATTGCAATCAACTAATTTAGCACAACATTCATGTTCTCTCCCGTTAGTAGCGTTTTAAGAAAACCAGTGCTAACCGCATGCTCCCGGGCACGTTCAGCTTCTCCGTTGCAAGCGAACACATCTGAATAGTAATGTCTATGGCAATGCCACAAACGCAGGACGCCTTGGGGAAGTGAGGACCTTGGTTATCTTAGTTATACAAATATCATGACAGGTACTTAATTTTTCCTCCTTCTAAAACACTAGTTGGTAGAAATTGCCCCAAACCACTGGTCCAAGATCAGATTTTTCTCTACCTCCTAGTGGTCAAGGATGGGATTTGGGACTGGTCAATCTGATCCTAGATTTTCAATGGCAACTTCTATTTTAAGCAAAAAAAAACTCACTGGCAGAGATATGAGTCATGCTCATTAGGGCACACGCTAGCAAAATGTTTGGTAAATAACTGTTGTTATTGGACAAATGCAGACTGTACCTCAGCATTTCAGTTGTTTTTCCATTGGGAAGATCTGTTTTATGTTGATATTGTCAAGTGCTAGCCCATCCCCAGATCTAACCTTACAGCAGGGTCGTTGTCATTAGGCACCAAACTCCTCTCGCAGTATGGTTTCTGCACCTCTGGGGTGTGGAGGATCCTACAGGGCAAAAACTGGTTGAGTCACAACACACAAAAAAAACGTGTGTTATGTTGCGTCAACTTGGATAACTGATTGGATTAACCTAAGTTTTTTTTTTTCTTCACCCAACTTTTTAACTTAATTCCAATGATTTCACGTTATTCGACAACTCTCAACCAAATGCAAATCAAAACAAAAGACCTTAAAATGACATCTATGCCCAGTGGGATGCATCTGACCACCTGTCTACAACAGGACAACCCCACTGGTTACATGTCATTCCACTGGTCAGACACACACAGTGGTGTAAAGTACTTAAGTAAAAAATACTTGAAAAAGTATTACTTAAGTCGTTTTTGGGGGTATCTGTACTTTACTGTTATTATTTTTGCAAACTTTACTTTACTACATTCTTAATTTTTGGGCTGCAATCCCATTAACGGGATGGTATGATACCAGCCAGTGAAAGTGAAGGGCGCCAAATTCAAAACATAAATCTCATAATTACAATTCCTCAAACATACATGTATTTTATACTGTTTTAAAGGTAATCTTGTTGTTAATCCCAACACAGTGCCCAATTTCAAATATGCTTTTCAGTGAAAGCACCACAAACGATTATGTTAGGTAACCATCAAGCCAGAGAAAGAAAAAAAATTGCCATTTTTCCAACCAAAGATAGGAGTCACAAAAAGCAGATGAAATTAATCCCTAACCTTTGATGATCTTCATCAGATGACACTCATAGGACTTCATGTTACACAATACATGTGTTGTTTGATAAAGTTCATATTTATATAAAAAAATCTGAGTTTACATTGGCGCATGACGTTCACTAGTTCCAAAAACATCCAGTGATTTTGCATAGCCACATCAATTCAACAGAAATACTCATCATAAATGTAGATGATAATACAAGTTATACACATGGAATTATAGAAATACCTCTCCTTAAAGCAACCGCTGTGTCAGATTTCAAAAAAACTTTACGGAAAAAAGCAAACCATGCAATAATCTGAGACGGCGCTCAGAACAATAGTCAAATTAGCCGCCATGTTGGAGTCAACAGAAACCAGAAATGACATGATAAATATTCCCTTACCTTTGATTATCTTCATCAGAATGCACTCCCAGGAATCCCAGGTCCACAATAGATGCTTGAAATGTTCGATAATGTCCATTATTTATGTCCAATTAGATACTTTTGTTAGCGCGTTTGATATTTCTTCGGACAAAAATTTCAAAAAGTTATATTACAGGTCAAAGAAACACTTCAAACTAAGTACAGAATCAATCATTAGGATGTTATCAAAAATCTTCAATAAAGTTCCAACCGGAGAATTCCTTTGTGTCTTGAGGAGGAACGGAACGCAGGAAGATATCATGTGGTATGTGCATGACCGGGAAATGGTTCTCTGCCAGTAGTCTGACTCATTTCCCTCTTATTCAGTCCCAAAACACAGTAGAAGCCTCATTCAAATTTCTATTGATGGTTGACATCTAGTGGAAGCCCTAGGACGTGAATCTCCATTCATATCCCAATGGGATTTCAATAGGGAATGAGTTGAAAATATACCAACCTCAGATTTCTCACTTCCTGTTTGGATTTCTTCTCAGGTTTTTGCCTGCCATATGAGTTCTGTTATACTCACCGACATCATTCAAACAGTTTTGGAAACTTCAGAGTGTTTTCTATCAAATACTACTAATAATATGCATATATTAGCAACTGAGACTGAGGAGCAGGCCGTTTACTCTGGACACCTTTCATACAAGCTACCCAATAGTGCCCCTGCAGCCATAAGAAGTTAAAGACAATAATGTACTTTTGTATTCCATTCATCCGTGACACCCCAAAATACTTGTTACATTTGGGCAGGAAAAGGGTCCAATTCACACACTTATCAAGAGAACATCCCTGTTCATCCCGACTGCCTCTGATCTGGAGGACTCACTAAACACAAATGCTTATTTTGTAAATTATGTCTGAGTGTTAGAGTGTACCCCTGGCTATCCGTCAACAAAAAAAACTGATGTTTGCATAATATAAGGAATTGGAAATGGTTCATACTTTAACTTTTGATACTTAAGTATAATTAAAACCAAATACTTTTAGACTTTCACTCGTATTTTACTGGGTGGCTCACTTTTACTTGGTTCATTTGCTATTAACATATCTTTAATTTTACTCAAGTATGATAATTGAGTACTTTTTCCACCCCAGCACACACGCACACACAAAATCAACCAAGGGCACATCCTGTAGCTTGGGTAGGAACATCAACTCCATTGTCACTCCTAGGTTCCATCCTTAACTGATCCCTCCACTGTCCTTAGGCCCCTGTTGACCCCATCATGATGACTGTCAAATAAAGGGCCAAAAGGAGGAGTGATCGGTTTGGGATTGAGCTTCAGCCCACTGGACAGACATTTCATTGATATGACGTGGAAACGTTGATTTTAAAAAAAAGAATCACTCTCCCTGAAGCTTGGCTAGTGCGCAAAACCTGCAAATTCAAACAAAAAGGTGTAATGGGTTCACACTCAAAAAACAACGTTGATTCAACCAGTGTGCCAAGTGGGAAGGGTCGTTGTCACATTACACTTGAAAAACCGTAGAAAATAAAGGCAAAATCACATTTGAAATGTATTGATTCTGTTTTCTTTGGCATGATGTGGGAATTCAAGATATTGAAGCATGATAAAAGACAGACTCATGTTAAAAAAAGAAAATAGATGCATACAAGTCAAGTCAAGCTCCAGTTAAGAGAACCCTGAATGGATAAATCGAGAAGCGATTTTGTATCCTGTAATATTCAACGCTATGCAAAAGTATTGAGTTATTGTCATCACTTCAAACACTTCCAAATGCATCCAATATCTGCAGATGTCTATGGCTATGTCCTATGTGTGTATTTCTCGGTTCTACTCATGTTTTAAGACATGCAGTGTTCTGCTTCATAAATGATTACCCATAATATTTAAAACAGGAATAAAATAGGAGTTGAAGATGGTGTGATTTTTCCATTACAGTTGGAGTGTTTCCCAAACAAGCTAACATCTTAAGATAGAAAAGAGTCAGGTATAAAATCATCTCCAAGTCCCCCAAATGGAGGAAATGAGTGTGTATTCTGTAGGTGTACTGTTGTCTGTTAGCACATTCATAAATACACCACAACATGGAAGTGTAATGGGGTATACTGTTCACGATTCCTTCGAGTTTGGTTTAGATCTTGTCATTCAGTAGATGACGCTATACAATGGCGCATCTACAGTACAATAATCAATACTTTTATATTATTTTCCTCTACTTATCTTCTTGATGGAAGACAAAATTACAAATGACTAAGGAATATCTTAAAGGCTCCATTTTGCTGTACAGCAGCAGCAGCAGTTCATGGAAAACATTATGCAACTTGCATTGGATAGAAAACTAAACACTTCGGTCCACAGTTCTGGAGGTAGAAGGACACATCTCACTCAGGTCTGGCTAGTTCATTTACTCCAACAGGGAGACCTCGTGGAAGTATGCGCCGAGCATCTTGATGCCCTGGATGTAGTTTGTCCTGAAAGTAAACCATAGACATATATTCATATACATTTACATAGATGTGTACATCACTGAATTAAACAACAAGACATACAATAGATCCAGTGCTTTCCACAACCACATGGACTAGCCAGCCAAATTGAAAATGTTTTAAAAAGCTGTGTAATATAATTTAGCCATGCAAGACAGCAGACTCAAACCAGCAGTGTTGCCCTGTCATTCTTCACTTTGACAAGCACCGGTCTGATCAATAGATCACAAGATACATATCTTTCATTGTAGAGGGAGAAGGCTCGGCAGACTTTTTTGATTAAGCAAATTAAAAAGTAGCCTAGTTAATTTAAGTGGAAAATGTATCTGGCTGAAAATGAGTCTGTAAATCATCTGAATAGCCGACGGTAGTGGAAAACACTGTAGATTACATGGAGATGCTAATAACAACAATAATATTTAGGTGGGTGCTTATATTTCACACATGTACAAGTGTGTATTTTAATGGGAAACGTGTTTTTGCATATTCCAACTCCCCCTGAGGCACCCTCAGAAAGTAGGGTCATGGCCAGGAGAAATGTAGGTTAAGTGCCTTGCTCAAGGGCACATCGGCAGATGTTTTACCTTGTTGACTCTGGGATTTGAACTAGCAACCTTTCGGTTACTGGCTCAATGCTATATATCAAATCAAAGTTTACACCGAATACAACAGGTGTAGACCTTAAAATGCTTACTTACAGGCTCTAACCAATAGTGTGGAAAAAGTGTGTGTGTGTGTGTGTGTGTGTATGTGTGTGAAGGTAAGTAAAGAAATAAAACAGTAAAAAGACATTTGAAAATAACAGTAGCAAGGCTATATGCAGACACCGGTTAGTCAGGCTTATTGAGGTAGTATGTACATGTAGGTATGGTTAAAGTGACTATGCATATATGATGAACAGAGAGTAGCAGTAGCGTAAAAAGAGGGGTTGGCGGGTGGTGGGGACAATGCAAATAGTCCGGGTAACCATTTGGTTATCTGTTCAGGAGTCTTATGGCTTGGGGGTAAAAACTGTTGAGAAGCCTTTTTTGTCCTATTCTTGGCACTCCGGTACCGCTTGCCATGCAGTAGTAGAGAAAACAGTCAATGACTGGGGTTGCTGGGGTCTTTGGCAATTTTTAGGGCTTTCCTCTGACACCGCCTGGGGTAGAGGTCCTGGATGGCAGGCAGCTTTGCCCCAGTGATGTACCTCTGAAGTGCCTTGCGGTCGGAGCCCGAGCAATTGCCGTACCAGGCAGTGATACAACCGGTCAGGATGGCTAGGCTACCTACTGCTTATAGTTTGGATACGTTGTTGAGGTTTATAGAAATGTGTTGCCAATAGAGCAGTGTTCTTAAATACAGTTCCTGGGGGAATCACCAGGTGAGCAAGTTTGTGTTGCAGCCCAGCAGTGACACACCTGATTTAACTGAGTTAATTGTTAGTTATGGCTCAGAGTCAAGTCCAGGACCTCAGCGGGTGGTGTATGTGTGTCAAATCTTGCACGTTGTCCCATGGTAAACATTCCAGACATAGAATAAAATACATTTGTGGTAGCCTACCTGTTGAATTTCTCGTTCTGGGAGTGTGCTCCGTCGTCAGACGAGCCCATGGGCAGTAGCATGACGTTGCGGCCGATGGCTTCCTGGAAGGTCAGGGTGGCTGGGATGCTGCAGCCTTCCCGCGTCAGGTCAGGCTCCACACCGAACACTGTGGAAAAGAGGGAAAGACAGACATTATTGCTCAACATGTTATTATAAATATTTAAGTAAGACCAGTGTGTGTGTGTGTGTGTGTGAGAGAGAGTTTGCCTGTGTGTCCACACACCGGTCTTCATGGCCTTTCTACCAGCCATGTAATGGGGATGGTTAAAGTCGGACACCCAGGGTTTGGCCCCGTGGCCCGTGTACACCTTGAGCTTGTTGGGACTCTCCAGTTCAGCAAACTTCTTCTCCAGGTGGCCAGTAACCTTGATGGGAGAGGATTATATATATTTTTAAACATGTTTTGACCTTCATATTAAAGTCTCATTGAGATAAAATATTATATAAACAGTAATGAAAAGAAAATACACAGTCAGATTGGGGCGGCAGGTAGCCCAGTGGATAGAGTGTTGGGCCAGTAACCAAAAGTTTGACTACCTTTAAACAGCTTGGAGAATTCCAGAAAATTATGTCATGGCTTTAGAAGCTTCTGATCGGCTAATTGACCATTTGTGTCAATTGGAGGTGTACCTGTGGATGTATTTCAAGGCCACCTTCAAACTCAGTGCCTCTTTGCTTGACATGGGAAAATCAAAAGAAATCAGCCAAGACCTCAGAATTGTTGTTGTTGTTGACCTCCACAAGTCTGGGAGCAATTTCCAAACGCCTGAAGGTACCACATTCATCTGTACAAACAATAGTATGCAAGTATAAACACTATGGGATCATGCAGCCGTCATACAGATCAGGTAGGAGATGCGTTCGGTCTTCTAGAGATGAACGTACTTTGGTGCGAAAAGTACAAATCAATCCCAGAACAACAGCAAAGGACCTTGTGAAGATGCTGGAGGAAACAGTTACAAAAGTATCTATTCCACAGTAAAACAAGTCCTATATCGACATAACCTGAAAGGCCACTAAGCAAGGAAGAAGCCACTGCTCCAAAACCGCCATAAAAAAAGCACAGTTTGCAACTCCACATGGGTACCATTTGGAGAAATGGCCTTTGGTCTGATGAAGAAAAAAAAAAAGAACTGTTTGGCCATAATGACCATGGGCCAAAATATCAGCAATAGTGTGTGAAAACCTTGAAGACTTACAGAAAACGTTTGACCTCTGTCATTGCCAACAAAGGGTATATAACAAAGTATTGAGATAAACTTTTGTTATTGACCAAATACTTATTTTCCACCATAATTTGCAAATAAATTCATAAAAAATCCTACAATGTGATTTTCTGGATTTTTTTCCCTCATTTTGTCTGTCATAGTTGAAGTGTACCTATGATGAAAATTACAGGCCTCTCATCTTTTTAAGTGGGAGAACTTGCACATTTGGTGGTTGACTAAATACTTTTTTGCCCCACTGTGTGTGTGTGTGTATTATATATATATATATATATATATATATATATATATATATATATATATATATATATATATATATATATATATATATATATATATGCAGTTTACGCATTCACATATATATTATATTATATTATTTATAATATATATATATATAAATATATATATATAAAAATAATATAATATATATATATATATATATATATATATATATATATATATAAATAATATAATATAATATATATGTGAATGCGTAAACTGCATTTGTTTTATTTGAAGCCTCATTCCAAGTAATCATCTCAATAGAGCTGCTGGCTATGCTGTCTGACAAAATAACTATTTTAGTAGCTCATCAAAGACAAGAAGGCATAAGTTTAGGACTGCTGAATACCAATTATCAATCACATAGATAATTTATTTTCAGGTACAGATGCCTTGCGAAGCAACTGTGTTCTATTCCTCTCGATCGCACATTCTTCTGTCTCTTTTATGTACCAGGCATAAAACAAAACACAGACCAGACAAGCAAGAGCACAATGGATTATGACCATTGTAGTTATTTACCAAGTTTTCTGTGGAAATTATGTAGAATATTGGCCTGTTGGAAACTAAACTCAGCAACAAAAAAAAAATGTCCTCTGTCAACTGCGTTTATTTTCAGCAAACTTAACACGTGTAAATATTTGTATGAACATAAGATTCAACAACTGAGACAAACTGAACAAGTTCCACAGACACGTGACTAACAGAAATTGAACAATGTGCCCTTGAACAAAGGGGGGAGGTCAAAATCAAAAGTAACAGTCAGTATCTGGTGTGGCCACCAGCTACATTAAGTACTGCAGTGAATCTCCTCCTCATTGACTGCACCAGATTTTCCAGTACTTGCTCTGAGATGTTACCCCACTCTTCCATCAAGGCACCTGCAAGTTCCCCGACATTACTGGGGGGAATTGCCCTAGCCCTCAACCTCCGATCCAACAGGTCCCAGACGTGCTCAATGGGATTGAGATCCGGGCTCGTCGCTGGCCATGGCAGAACACTGACATTCCTGTCTTGCAGGAAATCACACACAGAACGAGCAGTATGGCTGGTGGCCTTGTCATGCTGGAGGGTCATGTCAGGATGAGCCTGCAGGAAGGGTACCACATAAGGGAGGAGGTCTTCCCTGTAACGCACAGCGTTGAGATTGCCTGCAATGACAACAAGCTCAGTCCGATGATGCTGTGACATACCGCCCCAGACCATGACGGAGCCTCCACCTCCAAATCGATCTCGCTCCAGAGTACAGGCCTCGGTGTAATGCTCATTCCTTCGACGATAAACGCAAATCCGACCATCACCCCTGGTGAGACAGTAACGAGCACTTTTTGCCAGTCCTGTCTGGTCCAGCGACGGTGGGTTTGTGCCCATAGGAGGCATTGTTGCCTGTGAAGTCTGGTGAGGACCTGCCTTACAACAGGCCTACAAGCTCTCAGTCCAGCCTCCCTCAGCCGATTGCGGACAGTCTGAGCACTGGAGGGATTGCGCGTTCCTGGTGTAACTTAGGCAGTTGTTGCCATCCTGTACCTGTCCCACAGGTGTGATGTTCGGATGTACCGATCTTGTGCATGTGTTGTTACACGTGGTCTGCCACTGCGAGGACAATCAGCTGTCCATCCTGCCTCCCTGTAGCGCTGTCTTAGGCGTCTCACAGTACAGACATTGCAATTTATTGCCCTGGCCACATCTGCAACATGCCCAAGATGAGCAGGGACCCTGGGCATCTTTATTTTGGGGTTTTTCAGAGTCAGTAGAAAGGCCTCTTTAGTGTCCTAAGTTTTCATAAGTGTGACCTACTGTCTGTAAGCTGTTAGTGTCTTAGTGACCGTTCCACAGGTGCATGTTCATTAATTGTTTACGGTTCATTGAACAAGCATGGGAAACAGTGTTTAAACCATTTACAATGAAGATCACTTTAGCAGTGATAAATTCATGATCTTCGAGGAAAAGATAATGATTATTAGAAAGCAAATTACAGACTCCTCTTTAAATCTGCGTATTCCTTCAAAGCTCAGTTGTCCTGAGTCTGCACAACTCTGCCAGGACCTAGGATCAAGAGACACTCAAGTGTTTTAGTAAATCAAATCATATTTTATTTGTCACATACACATGGTTAGCAGATGTTAATGCGAGTGTAGCGAAATGCTTGTGCTTCTAGTTCCGACAATGCAGTAATAACCAACAAGTAATCTAACTAACAATTCCAAAACTACTGTCTTGTACACAGTGTAAGGGGATAAAGAATATGTACATAAGGATATATGAATGAGTGATGGTACAGAGCAGCATAGGCAAGTTACAATAGATGGTATCGAGTACAGTATATACATATGAGATGAGTATGTAAACAAAGTGGCATAGTTAAAGTGGCTAGTGATACATGTATTACATAAGGATACAGTCGATGATATAGAGTACAGTATATACTTATGCATATGAGATGAATAATGTAGGGTAAGTAACATTATATAAGGTAGCATTGTTTAAAGTGGCTAGTGATATATTTACATAATTTCCCATCAATTCCCATTATTAAAGTGGCTGGAGTTGAGTCAGTGTCAGTGTGTTGGCAGCAGCCACTCAATGTTAGTGGTGGCTGTTTAACAGTCTGATGGCCTTGAGATAGAAGCTGTTTTTCAGTCTCTCGGTCCCAGCTTTGATGCACCTGTACTGACATCGCCTTCTGGATGATAGCGGGGTGAACAGGCAGTGGCTCGGGTGGTTGATGTCCTTGATGATCTTTATGGCCTTCCTGTGACATCGGGTGGTGTAGGTGTCCTGGAGGGCAGGTAGTTTGCCCCCGGTGATGCGTTGTGCAGACCTCACTACCCTCTGGAGAGCCTTACGGTTGAGGGCGGAGCAGTTGCCGTACCAGGCGGTGATACAGCCCGCCAGGATGCTCTCGATTGTGCATCTGTAGAAGTTTGTGAGTGCTTTTGGTGACAAGCCGAATTTCTTCAGCCTCCTGAGGTTGAAGAGGCGCTGCTGCGCCTTCTTCACAATGCTGTCTGTGTGAGTGGACCAATTCAGTTTGTCTGTGATGTGTATGCCGAGGAACTTAAAACTTGCTACCCTCTCCACTACTGTTCCATCGATGTGGATAGGGGGGTGTTCCCTCTGCTGTTTCCTGAAGTCCACAATCATCTCCTTAGTTTTGTTGACGTTGAGTGTGAGGTTATTTTCCTGACACCACACTCCGAGGGCCCTCACCTCCTCCCTGTAGGCCGTCTCGTCGTTGTTGGTAATCAAGCCTACCACTGTTGTGTCGTCCGCAAACTTGATGATTGAGTTGGAGGCGTGCGTGGCCACGCAGTCGTGGGTGAACAGGGAGTACAGGAGAGGGCTCAGAACGCACCCTTGTGGGGCCCCAGTGTTGAGGATCAGCGGGGAGGAGATGTTGTTGCCTACCCTCACCACCTGGGGGCGGCCCGTCAGGAAGTCCAGTACCCAGTTGCACAGGGCGGGGTCGAGACCCAGGGTCTCAAGCTTGATGACGAGCTTGGAGGGTACTATGGTGTTGAATGCCGAGCTGTAGTCAATGAACAGCATTCTCACATAGGTATTCCTCTTGTCCAGATGGGTTAGGGCAGTGTGCAGTGTGGTTGAGATTGCATCGTCTGTGGACCTATTTGGGCGGTAAGCAAATTGGAGTGGGTCTAGGGTGTCAGGTAGGGTGGAGGTGATATGGTCCTTGACTAGTCTCTCAAAGCACTTCATGATGACGTAAGTGAGTGCTACGGGGCGGTAGTCGTTTAGCTCAGTTACCTTAGCTTTCTTGGGAACAGGAACAATGGTGGCCCTCTTGAAGCATGTGGGAACAGCAGACTGGTTTAGGGATTGATTGAATATGTCCGTAAACACACCGGCCAGCTGGTCTGCGCATGCTCTGAGGGCGCGGCTGGGGATGCCGTCTGGGCCTGCAGCCTTGCGAGGGTTAACACGTTTAAATGTCTTACACACCTCGGCTGCAGTGAAGGAGAGACCGCATGTTTTCGTTGCAGGCCGTGTCAGTGGCACTGTATTGTCCTCAAAGCGGACAAAAAAGTTATTTAGTCTGCCTGGGAGCAGGACATCCTGGTCCGTGACTGGGCTGGATTTCTTCCTGTAGTCCGTGATTGACTGTAGACCCTGCCACATGCCTCGTGTCTGAGCCGTTGAATTGAGATTCTACTTTGTCTCTGTACTGACGCTTAGCTTGTTTGATAGCATTGCGGAGGGAATAGCTGCATTTGTTTTACGCAAATGCTGCCATCAATCCACGGTTTCTGGTTAGGGAATGTTTTAATCGTTGCTATGGGAACGACATCTTCAACGCACGTTCTAATGAACTCGCACACCGAATCAGCGTATTCGTCAATGTTGTTGTCTGACGCAATACGAAACATGTCCCAGTCCACGTGATGGAAGCAGTCTTGGAGTGTGGAGTCAGCTTGGTCGGACCAGCGTTGGACAGACCTCAGCGTGGGAGCCTCTTGTTTTAGTTTCTGTCTGTAGGCAGGGATCAACAAAATGGAGTCGTGGTCAGCTTTTCCGAAAGGGGGGCGGGGCAGGGCCTTATATGCGTCGCGGAAGTTAGAGTAACAATGATCCAAGGTCTTTCCACCCCTGGTTGCGCAATCAATATGCTGATAAAATTTAGGGAGTCTTGTTTTCAGATTAGCCTTGTTAAAATCCCCAGCTACAATGAATGCAGCCTCCGGATAAATGGTTTCCAGTTTGCAAAGAGTCAAATAAAGTTAATTCAGAGCCATCAATGGGTCTGCTTGGGGGGGGGGGATATATACGGCTGTGATTATAATCGAAGAGAATTCTCTTGGTAGATAATGCGGTCTACATTTGATTGTGAGGAATTCTAAAATCAGGTGAACAGAAGGATTTGAGTTCCTGTATGTTTCTTTCATCACACCATGTCACGTTAGCCATAAGGCATACGCCCCCGCCCCTCTTCTTACCAGAAAGATGTTTGTTTCTGTCTGCGCGATGCGTGGAGAAACCCGTTGGCTGCACCGCCTCCGATAGCGTCTCTCCAGTGAGCCACGTTTCCGTGAAGCAAAGAACGTTACAGTCTCTGATGTCCCTCTGGAATGCTACCCTTGCTCGGATTTCATCAACCTTGTTGTCAAGAGACTGGACATTGGCAAGAAGAATGCTAGGGAGTGGTGCACGGTGTGCCCATCTCCGGAGTCTGACCAGAAGACCGCCTCGTTTCCCTCTTTTTCGGAGTCGTTTTTTTGGGTCGCTGAACACAGGATCCGCATCGCGAAAAACATATTCTTGGTCGTACTGATGGTGAGTTGACGCTGATCTTATATTCAGTAGTTCTTCAAGACTGTATGTAATGAAACCTAAGATGACCTAGGGTACTAATGTAAGAAATAACACGTAAAAAAACTGCATAGTTTCCTAGGAACGCGAAGCGAGGCGGCCATCTCTGTCGGCGCCGGTTGAAGTACTATATCTCTTGACACAATAATGAAAATAATCATGACCTCTAAACCTTCAAGCTGCATACTGGACCCTATTCCAACTAAACTACTGAAAGAGCTGCTTCCTGTGCTTGGCCCTCCTATGTTGAACATAATAAACGGCTCTCTAGCCACCGGATGTGTACCAAACTCACTAAAAGTGGCAGTAATAAAGCCTCTCGTGAAATTGACAAACCTTGACCCAGAAAATATAAAAACTATTGGCCTATATCGAATCTTCCATTCCTCTCAAAGATTTTAGAAAAGGCTGTTGCGCAGCAACTCACTGCCTTCCTGAAGACAAACAATGTATACGAAATGCTTCAGTCTGGTTTTAGACCCCATCATAGCATTGAGACAGCACTTGTGAAGGTGGGAAATTACCTTTTAATGGCATCAGACCGAGGCTCTGCATCTGTCCTCGTGCTCCTAGACCTTAGTGCTGCTTTTGATACCATCGATCACCACATTCTTTTGGAGAGATTGGAAACCCAAATTGGTCTACACGGACAAGTTCTGGCCTGGTTTAGATCTTATCTGTCGGAAAGATATCAGTTTGTCTCTGTGAATGGTTTGTCCTCTGACAAATCAACTGTAAATGTCGGTGTTCCTCAAGGTTCCGTTTTAGGACCACTATTGTTTTCACTATATATTTTACCTCTTTGGGATGTCATTCGAAAACATAATGTTAACTTTCACTGCTATGCGGATGACACACAGCTGTACATTTCAATGAAACATGGTGAAGCCCCAAAATTGCCCTCGCTAGAAGCATGTGTTTCAGACATAAGGAAGTGGATGGCTGCAAACTTTCTACTTTTAAACTCGGACAAAACAGAGATGCTTGTTCTAGGTCCCAAGAAACAACGAGATCTTCTGTTGAATCTGACAATTAATCTTGATGGTTGTACAGTCATCTTAAATAAAACTGAAGGACCTCGGCGTTACTCTGGACCCTGATCTCTCTTTTGAAGAACATATCAAGACCATTTCAAGGACAGCTTTTTTCCCCCCATCTACGTAACATTGCAAAAATGTTCTGTCCAAAAATGATGCAGAAAAATGTATCCATGCTTTTGTCACTTCTAGGTTAGACTACCGCAATGCTCTACTTTCCGGCTACCCGGATAAAGCACTAAATAAACTTCAGTTAGTGCTAAATACGGCTGCTAGAATCCTGACTAGAACCCAAAAATTTGATCATTTTACTCCAGTGCTAGCCTCCTTACACTGGCTTCCTGTCAAAGCAAGGGCTGATTTCAAGGTTTTAATGCTAACCTACAAAGCATTACATGGGCTTGCTCCTACCTATCTCTCTGATTTAGTCCTGCCGTACATACCTACACGTACGCTACGGTCACAAGACGCAGGCCTCCTAATTGTCCCTAGAATTTCTAAGCAAACAGCTGGAGGCAGGGCTTTCTCCTATAGAGCTTCATTTTTATGGAACGGTCTGCCTACCCATGTCAGAGACGCAAACTCGGTCTCAACCTTTAAGTCTCTACTGAAGACTCATCTCTTCAGTGGGTCATATGATTGAGTGTAGTCAAGCCCAGGAGTGGGAAGGTGAACGGAAAGGCTCTGGAGCAACGAACCGCCCTTGCTGTCTCTGCCTGGCCGGTTCCCCTCTCTCCACTGGGATTCTCTGCCTCTAACCCTATTACAGGGGCTGAGTCACTGGCTTTACTGGGGCTCTCTCATACCGTCCCTGGGAGGGGTACGTCACCTGAGTGGGTTGAGTCACTGATGTGATCATCCTGTCTGGGTTGGCGTCCCCCCCCCCCCCCTTGGGTTGTGCCGTGGTGGAGATCTTTGTGGGCTGTACTCAGCCTTGTCTCAGGATGGTAAGTTGGTGGTTGAAGATATCCCTCTAGTGGTGTGGGGGCTGTGCTTTGGCAAAGTGGGTGGGGTTATATCCTTCCTGTTTGGCCCTGTCCGGGGGTGTCCTCGGATGGGGCCACAGTGGCTCCTGACCCCTCCTGTCTCAGCCTCCAGTATTTATGCTGCAGTAGTTTGTGTCGGGGGGCTAGGGTCAGTTTGTTGTATCTGGAGTACTTCTCCTGTCCTATTCGGTGTCCTGTGTGAATTTAAGTGTGCTCTCTCTAATTCTCTCTTTCTTTCTCTCTCTCGGAGGACCTGAGGCCTAGGACCATGCCTCAGGACTACCCGACGACTCCTTGCTGTCCCCAGTCCACCTGGCCATGATGCTGCTGCTCCAGTTTCAACTGTTCTGCCTTATTATTATTGGACCATGCTGGTCATTTATGAACATTTGAACATCTTGGCCATGTTCTGTTATAATCTCCACCCGGCACAGCCAGAAGAGGACTGGCCACCCCACATTGCCTGGTTCCTCTCTAGGTTTCTTCCTAGGTTTTGGCCTTTCTAGGGAGTTTTTCCTAGCCACCGTGCTTCTACACCTGCATTGCTTGCTGTTTGGGGTTTTAGGCTGGGTTTCTGTACAGCACTTTGAGATATCAGCTGGTGTACGAAGGGCTATATAAATAAATTGGATTTGATTTGTGAAGTTATTAGAATTTTGACAAATTATCTTTGAAAGACAGGGTTCTGAAAAAGGGACGTTTCTTTTTTTGCTGACTCCCTACTACATTGCATAGTTCGGTCAATTGATCTGACTGGGTCAATTGGTTGTTTAAAAAATGAATGTCAGCACTACAGGCTAATAGACCAGTGGATCCAAACCAGGGGTACTAGGACCTCTGGGGGTACTTGGCCTATCCACAGGAGGTACTTGAGAAGACTCATGAGACCATAGGCCTACTGGTAAAATGCACGAGAGGGTACACATTTATTGTTGGTATAGTAACCAAAAAAAGGTTATCCCACCCCGTATGCACCAGGTGGCTTTCTGTCTGACTCCCACCTGCTACCGCAAGAACTGTTCCCAAACCCAACAATCCTGCAATGTTATTTTAGGCGTATGTGACACAGCTCACTTGCCAGCCGTAGTCCCAGCAATTCCGTGCCCTATAAGCAACATCAAATGCGCAAAAATAACTTAAGAAATAGGTTAAATTACCAGAGATTATTACATGACCAATTATATTAGGTTATCTGTATTACTGGGCTATATCAGCCAAAACGCTAGATCCGGTTTGAAGAGAGCAGAGTTGGAGCGACTTGCACTTTCTCTCTACCTTTTAGGATTGGGGAGACTCTCAGATGGAGAAATATGGGTGATCAATATTTATTTCTCGGCAATGTAGTAACCTATAGCCTAATCATATTTAGGAAGTCACATGTATGAGATCAGGTGTTGAAGCAACAAGAATGATGAAAGCGACTGTTGCTACTTTTGCATATAGGACATAGCCTACAGTAACTTTTTAGGGGGGCTGATTTGCAGGCAGAGGAAAATAGATGGGTAATCAATACTTACTGAAAATGAAAAGGAATTTTCCTTTACAATGATCAAATTTGTTGATTGCACCTCGACTCACGTTGGTTGAGCGCCCTCCAATTCTTTCCATTATCAAGATTTATTTTCTAAAATGGGTAATCAAATAAATGGGTAATACTTATTGGAAATAAAAGTGCATTTCCCTTTATGATTAAATGGGTTGATTGCACCTCGACTCACGTTGGTTGAGTTAAGTTAATTTCATATTTAAGTTAACTGCCACATGACATCCGCCCATGTAGGCAAGCCCACCTAGGAGAAGAGAGGTAGGCTACTGAAGTAAATAAGTGAATTCTAAGTGTGTGAATAATGTGAAAAATGCATTTTAATAGAATAGTTAGGCTAACGCATACAAATAATCTTCGGGACAACAAAGATATGTTCATACCAAAATTGTCTGTCTGACCGCAGCATGAAAAATGACGGGAATGCAGCCCTCTATTTGGAACCACTAATAGATGGATCTAATGCTTGAGAATTAATTGAAAAGTAAGGAACTGACCACTGGGGTAAGATGTTTCTCCACTATCATTTCATCCAACAGTCGAGAACATGTAATGTGCTTATTCTTTAAAAGACGAGTAAGCAGGAAAGTATCTAAAAACCTGATCATAGAGTTGAGTTCTACCTAAATTCTAGGTTTCTACCTGTTTCTCCACCACTTTGGGGTCCATGTCAGGGACCAGGCGGATGGAGAACTTGCCAATGACCTTGCGGGGAATGACGGTCTTGGCACCCACGTCGGAGAAGGCCCCCTCGATGCCATGCAGAGAGAGGGAGGGGTACCTCCAGCGGTGCATCAGGATAGCCTCCTGCAGACAAGGGTCAGAGGAAAGGTCAAAGGACATTATGAACCAGATAATGTTGGGAATGAATCACTTACAAATGACTGAGAATCAACCAGTATTGCTTTTAAATCTAGTTATTTGTCATTTCAGACATTGGCCCTGTTGGAATTCTTCAGAAATGTATACGTAAACACATTGGATAAGTCAGAGCATGGTTAGCACTCTATTACTTCACCCAAACAATTAAGGTCAGTGATTGATTCAAGGGAGGTAGAAAATAAAGAGGAATTTTTCATTTCTGAAGTATTTGAACAGGGACATGCTCTCCATACCTTGGTGTCATGTAGGAGCTTCCCAGCGCCGATGTCCTTGGCATACTCCACCATGTCAAAGTCGATCTTCTCATACAGTTTCTTCTCCTCGTCAGTGACATTGGCCACTTCCTCGTACATCCCCGGGACCAGGATCTTCCCCTTCGTGTCCACTAGGGAGCCTGAACGGGGACACACCACAGTGTTCGGATTTCATTTTGCAGCGAGAAAAGAAAACTAATCCCACCCAGTTTCAGTCTCTTCTTTTGTTTGGTGCATTATGAACCCCGGAAAGATATCTTATGCCCTGTCCGGAAACAAACCCCAGTCCCTATAGAACCTCCTAGGCACTTTGTAGATTTCATTCAAGCATTTTATTTGATTCTATCAGAGGGCTTCAAACCTTGTTATTGTTATACCTATCAAATCATTTCATACCTACATATCTCTGATAATTCTATTCCAGCACACCTGATTCAACTCACCCAACAGTGCAATGAGGTCGGTCATGGCTTCATGGACCGAGCCTCCAAACACCCCAGAATGGAGGTCCTTGTCACAGCACTCCATCTGACAAAACAAGGTTATTTCGTATTTACATTTAAAGCAGGACTATGCCCTCCCTCGCCCTCCATTTGGCAAATCTGACCACGACTCCATTTTGCTCCTCCCTTCCGATAGGCAGAAACTCAAACATGAAGTACCCGTGCTAAGGACTATTCAACGCTGGTCTGACAAAATTGGAATCAACGCTTGTTTTGATCACATGGACTGGGCTATGTTCTGGGTAGCCTCCGAGAATAATATTGATCAATATACTGATACGGTGACAGTTTCAGGAAATGACGTTGTACCCACTGTGACTATTAAAACCTACCCTAACCAGTAACTGTGGATAGATGGCAGCATTCCCGCAAAACGTAAAGCGCGAACCACCGCATTTAACCATGGCAAGGTGACTGGGAATATGGAAGAATAAACACAGTGTAGTTATTCCATCCGCAAGGCAATCAAACAGGCAAAATGTCAGTATAGAAACAAAGTTGAGTCGCAATTCAACGGCTCAGACATGAGACGTATGTGGCAGGGTCTACAGACAACCACAGACTACAAAGGGAAAACCAGACATGTCCAGGACACCAACGTCTTGCTTCCGGACAAGCTAAATTCCTTCTTCGCCTGCTTTGAGGATAACACAGTGCCACGCAGCCCGCTACCAAGGATTGTGGGTTCTCCTTCTCCGTGGCCGACGTGAGTAAGACGTTTAAGCGTGTTAACCCTTGCAAGGCTGCCAGCCCAGACGGCATCCCTAGCTGCGTCCTCAGAGCATGCGCAGGCCAGCTGGCTGGAGTGTTTACGGACATATTCAATCTCTCCCTATCCCAGTCTGCTGTCTCCACATGCTTCAAGATGGCCACCATTGTTCCTGTACCCAATAAAGCAAAGGTATGCAAGCAGCATACCACCCTACAGACCACTGCTGGCTTGCTTCTGAAGCTAAGCAGGTTTGGTCCTGGTCAGTTCCTGGATGGGAGACCAGATGCTGCTGGAAGTGGTGTTGGAGGGCCAGTAGGAGGCACTCTTTCCTCTGGTCTAAAAAAATGTCCCAATTCCCCATGGCAGTGATTGGGGACACTGCCCTGTGTAGGGTGCTGTCTTTCGGATGGGACGTTAAAACGGGTGTCCTGACTCTGAGGTCATTAAAGATCCCATGGCACTTATTGTAAGAGCAGGGGTGTTGACCCCGGTGTCCTGGCTAAATTCCCAATCTGGCCCTCAAACCATCACGGTCATCTAATAATCCCCAGTTTACAATTGGCTAAATTCGTCCCCCTCTCCCCTGTAACTATTCCCCAGGTCGTTGCTGCAAATGAGAATGTTTTCTCAGTCAAGTTACCTGGTATAATAAAGGACAAATAAAATAAAAACTGAACTAAATGACTATCGCCCGTAGTACTCGCTTCTGTCATCATGAAGTGCTTTGAAAGACTAGACAAAAGGGTCATGTCACCCTAGACCCACTTCAACTTGCTTACCGCCCCAATAGATCCACAGACGATACAATGCACAATACCCTATCCCATCTGGACAAGAGGAATACCTATGTAAGAATGCTGTTCATTGACTATAGCTCAGCATTCAACACCATAGTACCCTCCAAGCTCATCATTAAGCTCGAGGACCTTGGTCTGAACCCCATCCTGTGCAACTGGGTCCTGGACTTCCTGACGGGCCGCCCTCAGGTGGTGAAGGTAGAAAACACCACCGCCACACTGGGGCCCCACAAGGGTGCATGCTCAGCCCCCTCCTGTACTCCCTGTTCACCCATGACTGCATGGCCACGCACGCCTCCAACTCAATCATCAAGTTAGCATATGACACAACAGTAGTAGGCTTGATTACAAACATTAACGAGACAGCCTATAAGGAGGAGGTGAGGTCTCTGGGAGTGTGGTACCAGGAAAATAACCTCTCACTCAATGTCAACAAAACAAAGGAGATGATCGTGGACTTCAGTAAAGAGCAGAGGGAGCACTCCCCTATCCACATCAACGAGACCGCAGTGGAGAAGGTGGAAAGCATCAAGTTCCTCGGCGTACACATCACTGACAAATGGTAATGATCCACCCACACAGAGTAGAACACTAGTCACTTTAATAATGTTCACATATCTTGCATTACTCATCTCATTTGTACAGTGGGGAGAACAAGTATTTGATACACTGCCGATTTTGCAGGTTTTCCTACTTACAAAGCATGTAGAGGTCTGTAATTTTTATCATAGGTACACTTCAACTGTGAGAGACGGAATCTAAAACAAAAATCCTGAAAATCACATGATTTTTAAGTAATTAATTTGCATTTTATTGCATGACATAAGTATTTGATACATCAGCAAAGCAGAACTTAATATTTGGTACAGAAACCTGTGTTTGCAATTACAGAGATCATACGATTCCTGTAGTTCTTGACCAGGTTTGCACACACTGCAGCAGGGATTTTGGCCCACTCCTCCATACAGACCTTCTCCAGATCCTTCAGGTTTCGGGGCTGTCGCTGGGCAATACGGACATTCAGCTCTCTCCAAAGATTTTCTATTGGGTTCAGGTCTGGAGACTGGCTAGGCCACTCCAGGACCTTGAGATGCTTCTTACGGAGCCACTCCTTAGTCGCCCTGGCTGTGTTTTTCAGGTCGTTGTCATGCTGGAAGACCCAGCCATGACATATCTTCAATGCTCTTACTGAGGGAAGGAGGTTGTTGGCCAAGATCTCGCGATACATGGCCCCATCCATCCTCCCCTCAATACGGTGCAGTCGTCCCGTCCCCTTTGCAGAAAAGCATCCCCAAAGAATCATGTTTCCACCTCCATGCTTCACGGCTGGGATGGTGTTCTGTGGACATCCTATTGTAACTCGTGTGTTCTGTGGACATCCTATTGTAACTCGTGTGTTCTGTGGACATCCTATTGTAACTCGTGTGTTCTGTGGACATCCTATTGTAACTCGTGTGTTCTGTGGACATCCTATTGTAACTCGTGTGTTCTGTGGACATCCTATTGTAACTCGTGTGTTCTGTGGACATCCTATTGTAACTCGTGTGTTCTGTGGACATCCTATTGTAACTCGTGTGTTCTGTGGACATCCTATTGTAACTCGTGTGTTCTGTGGACATCCTATTGTAACTCGTGTGTTCTGTGGACATCCTATTGTAACTCGTGTGTTCTGTGGACATCCTATTGTAACTCGTGTGTTCTGTGGACATCCTATTGTAACTCGTGTGTTCTGTGGACATCCTATTGTAACTCGTGTGTTCTGTGGACATCCTATTGTAACTCGTGTGTTCTGTGGACATCCTATTGTAACTCGTGTGTTCTGTGGACATCCTATTGTAACTCGTGTGTTCTGTGGACATCATATTGTAACTTGTGTGTTCTGTGGACATCATATTGTAACTCATGTGTTCTAGGAACATATTTTAACTCCATGCTTCACGGTTGGGATGGTGTTGTACTCATCCTTCTTCCTCCAAACACGGCGAGTGGAGTTTAGGCCAAAAAGCTCTATTTTTGTGTCATCAGACCACATGACCTTCTCCCATTCCTCCTCTGGATCATCCAGATGCTCATTGGCAAACTTCAGACGGGCCTGGACATGTGCTGGCTTGAGCAGGGGGACCTTCATGATCATTGATGCCCCACGAGGTGAGATCTTGCATGGAGCCCCAGACCGAGGGTGATTGACCGTCATCTTGAACTTCTTCCATTTTCGAATAAGTGCACCAACAGTTGTTGCCTTCTCACCAAGCTGCTTGCCTATTGTCCTGTAGCCCATCCCAGCCTTGTTTAGGTCTACAATTGTATCCCTGATGTCCTTACACAGCTCTCTGGTCTTGGCCATTGTGGAGAGGTTGGAGTCTGTTTGATTGAGTGTGTGGACAGGTGTCTTTTATACAGGTAACGAGTTCAAACACGTGCAGTTAATACAGGTAATGAGGGGAGAACAGGAGGGCTTCTTAAAGAAAAACTAACAGGTCTGTGAGAGCCGGAATTCTTACTGGTTGTTAGGTGATCAAATACTTATGTCATGCAATAAAATGCAAATGAATTACTTAAAAATCATACAATGTGATTTTCTGGATTTTTGTTTTAGATTTCTCACAGTTGAAGTGTACCTATGATAAAAATTACAGACCTCTACATGCTTTGTATGTAGGAAAACCTGCAAAATCGGCAGTGTATCAAATACTTGTTCTCCCCACTGTATATACTATTGTTAAGGGAATTTTTATCTATAATGACTAATTAAGTATACATTTCAATCAGGATGTACTAATCAGAATACTATTATGTTACTGTATATGTACTAATCAGAATACTATTATGTTACTGTATATGTACTAATCAGAATACTATTATGTTACTGTATATGTACTAATCAGAATACTATTATGTTACTGTAGATGTATGAATTTTCTTTCTTGATCCCAGAACTGAATATAATGTGTGTGAATGTGGTCAAGAGTTAGAACAATGACTGTCTGTTCCTTGGTACAAATGAATGAACGATATCTTCAGACTGGCTAGAATGCTTATCTACACGAGAACCTTGGCTCGTAAATTATATTAAATTGGTAGGGAGACGGATGTGGGAAGGCTTGAGATACAGCCTTTGTACTGGAACGGAGATGGCACGGGTTGGTGTTGAAACTAATGACGTCATTTTCAGTTTATAACCTGTGGTAAACTGTATCATATTCAGTACTCTTGTGAATAACGGCTGCTATTTGACTTTAAGACCGGGCTCTGTCTATTTCTATAAAATAAGGGTCTTACAAATTCGTATGAATTGACAGTGTTTAATTTTAATTGGGTATTAGAACAGAGGAATGAAATTCCTGTAACAACTATATTCTACACTATCCTACTGTATCTTAGTCTATGTCGCTCTGACGTTGCTCGTCCATATATTTATATATTCTTAATTCCATTCCTTTACTTAGCATGTGTGTATTAGGTATATGTTGTGAAATTGTTAGATACTACTGCACGGTTGGAGCTAGAAACATAAGCATTTCGCTACAGCTGCAATAACATCTGCTAAACACATGTATGTGACCAATAAAATTTGATTTTATGACCCATGCAATCACTGTTTATTTTGATAATTGCACCCTCTAGATTTTTCTAACGCTATGGCCTCACCTCAATGAAGAAGTAGCAGATCCCCCTCAGTCCATAGGTAATGCAGGGTTTGGTATTGCCCAGCCAGTAGTTGTCTGAGATGCATACGTAATCCACGTCCTTCAGGAATGTGTCTTTGCGGGCGAACACCAGCTTGTCCAGGCCCTCCGATTCCGATTCCTCCATGCCCTCGAAGCAGAACTTGATGTTTATCGGAAGCTCCTGTTTTCATGAGAGGCATGGATGAGTATCTCATCGGGCAAAATATGGCACTATTTTCTGGTTGTAAAATGCTTTGTTGATGTCGTTGAGAAAATATCACCAGATTACAACCAACTGGTCTCTGTTACAACCAGGTAGAGATGTCATTTTCATTTGTTTTCTATTAACCACAAACTATTATGCCTCGAACTGAATGTCACTGTTGGGGCTGACAAAAGACTACTTCAACTTCTTCAGTCATGTGCTTAAATTTGATGACAAATAGAGATCATCAAATCATTCAAATAAAATGTATATAGCCCTAGCTTTCAAGTATCATTGTCACAAAGTGCCTACACCCCAAAAAAAGATCTAGAGGAGGAATAAGACTCAGAGGGGAGGCCCATCCTCCTCTGGCTGTACCTCAAATGGTTACTATGTCAGGGAGCTAGTATAAAACGTAGGTCAGCTCAATCATTAAACGCCGATGACAGGGGATAAAAATGACTTGAGGACTTAACGGCCATGATGCTCATAACACTGATGTGATCAACTGTAATCATCAAGACGAAGTGTCTTGATTCAAGCCAAGAGGCTTTTTACCATGGAGCTGACATCTCAAAAACAAGTCCTTTTAACCTTGCTTGTCGGTTATAGGCTTGTTATTAGGGGCCTAACCAAGAAAAGAGCACATGTACTAAAACTGTTTTGAAAACACAATACCATGGGTTCTTCTTTGTCCTGGGCTAGCTTGAGTGAGTGGTACTTATCAAGTCGTGGTGCTGCGTCTTTACCTGTTGGATCTTTTGGTAGCCCTCAATGCAGTTGAACCAGGCCAACACTGGGCCCTTGTCGTCTGTCGAGCCTCGGCCATAGAGCTTCCCTGCAGCGGATTAAGATGCTGATTTATGTTTTTTTATGATGAGAATTTACACAATCTGCAAGCCGTAGGTGGCTTAGTAAAAAAAAAAAATACTTAAATCTAAACGTTAATGACTAAAACCATTAAAAAAATCTATAGTAGGGGAGATGGTGACGAGACCCGTAACATAACTCATGCAATTTATAATAGTGACAAAGTAAAAGTGAGAACGAAATAACCACGACAACTGAAATCTACTGTCAAACTCAGGGTTTATTAGTAAACACACGGTAATAGGGGTAGCAGGAAAAGGGGCTGAGCTGGACCCAAGGAAAGAAACAATAAGCATCCAAAAAACACCCCTAAGCTAGACTAGCCTACTTTAACAACAGCTAACTAACCAAAAATACAGTGGGTGGTCCGCCCAGTTCTAACTAGGGTATTTAACAAAGTTTACCTACGGTAGTGTATGCCCATGGGCGACTTGTCTTCCCCCTTTCCCCACCAGCAAACAAACAAACACCATCACCAAAAACAATACTCACCGGTGAGGACAAAGTGATATGGAGGTGCTCAAACAAAAGAGAGCTCAATACATAAAGAGAGATAGAGATCCATAGTAGGAGAGGGTGAAACAGAGCGATCTACAGACATATAATTTACAGAGAGATTGAGCTCCAGAGCAAACAACTGACAGGGTTTTTATATTTTTTTATTTTATTTTTATTTATTTTTTAGAATTTTACCCCTTTTTCTCCCCAGTATCCAATTGTTGTAGTAGCTACTATCTTGTCTCATCGCTACAACTCCCGTACGGGCTCGGGAGAGACGAAGGTTGAAAGTCATGCGTCCTCCGATACACAACCAACCAAGCCACTGCTTCTTTAACACAGTGCACATCCAACCCGGAAGCCAGCCGCACCAATGCGCCGGAGGAAACACCGTGCACCTTGGCTAGCGTACACTGCGCCCAGCCCGCCACAGGAGTCGCTGGTGCGCGATGAGACACCCCTACCGACCAAGCCCTCCCTAACCCGGCCAATTGTGCGTCGCCCCACGGACCTCCCGGTCGCGGCCGGTTACGACAGAGCCTGGGCGCGAACCCAGGGCTCTGATGGCACAGCTGGCGCTGCAGTACAGCGCCCTTAACCACTGCGCCACCCGGGAGGCCGGGGGTTTTTAAACCAAGGGAAAGGAACTGTGATTGGGTAGGAAACAGGAGGAGGTGTGATTGATGATTGATTGGGGAGTGATGATTTTCACCTGTGAGGGGAGAAGGAGAGAAAAGAACACACACACACAGGATACCTGTATCCGAAACAGATCTACTATATTATCTTTGAAAACTATTTCAGCCTTTAGTCATTTAAAAGATATCATTATCGACCAAAAAAATAAAAAATAAAAAAATATTATTTTTTTTTAAAAAAGTGGAAAATGCTACTAAAAGGAGAAAAAAAACATTTCTAGCTTCCCTGTGAAACGCATCAAGAGCCAAAAGAAGGAAATGAGGATTTAGCCACTGTCACAAGACATCAACAGGGTTTTGTTGGCATAGAAAAGTCTTCGGCGGTAAAAAAAAAAACTGTCTTGAGTCAGTCACCTGACGGGGGGGGGGGTAATATCTGGTAAAACCAGATATAATGTATGTAGAAAATATAATGGTCAAACTATATATATATTGTTTCTATAAGATCACCTTTGAGAATTAACAATCACCAAAATAAAAACTAGACAGTCAGGGAATCTAACATTTTTGTCATGGCATGGCCCCCATTGATAATGTTTGAGTCACTAAGATAACATATGCCATGGCAAAATCTGAAATCTGTAGATTTGCAGGAAATGTGCTTTAAAATGGCTACATTTTGTCACTGCGGATAGCAGAAGGGCGACCACAGCATTGGCCTCGCCCCCACCACCTAAGTCCCATTTTGATCCAGAAAAGTGTGTCAGGATGAAAGGAAAGTGCTGCTTACACATCTCTGCATTTGACATACTCACATGTATACAGCAACATAGCTCTGACTGACACATGTCCTTCCAATGATATGCTAATAAAGTGTAAAAATAAAATAAAAAAATCTGTGTATCCACACAAATGGCAGTTTTCACAATTCAATTCTAACTCAAATGTCACCAAATAGCCTAACACGGTCAGGATGTTGTGCAACCACAGGCAACGACATCAAAACAGAATGATTTGTCTCACTTGGCCAGAACAACACTAGGTTCCCAGTAAGGAATATACACTGCTCAAAAAAATAAAGGGAACACTTAAACAACACAATGTAACTCCAAGTCAATCACACTTGTGTGAAATCGAACTGTCCACTTAGGAAGCAACACTGATTGACAATAAATGTCACATGCTGTTGTGCAAATGGAATAGACAACCGGTGGAAATTATAGGCAATTAGCAAGACACCCCCAATAAAGGAGTGGTTCTGCAGGTGGGACCACAAACCACTTCTCAGTTCCTATGCTTCCTGGCTGATGTTTTGGTCACTTTTGAATGCTGGCGGTGCTTTCACTCTAGTGGTAGCATGAGACGGAGTCTACAACCCAAACAAGTGGCTCAGGTAGTGCAGCTCATCCAGGATGGGACATCAATGCGAGCTGTGGCAAGAAGGTTTGCTGTGTCTGTCAGCCTAATGTCCAGAGCATGTAGGCGCTACCAGGAGACAGGCCAGTACATCAGGAGACGTGGAGGACAACAACCCAGCAGCAGGACCGCTACCTCCGCCTTTGTGCAAGGAGGAGCACTGCCAGAGCCCTGCAAAATGACCTCCAGCAGGCCACAAATGTGCATGTGTCTGCTCAAACGGTCAGAAACAGACTCCATGAGGGTGGTATGAGGGCCCGACGTCCACAGGTGGGGGTTGTGCTTACAGCCCAACACCGTGCAGGACGTTTGGCATTTGCCAGAGAACACCAAGATTGGCAAATTCGCCGCTGGTGCCCTGTGCTCTTCACAGATGAAAGCAGGTTCACACTGAGCACGTGACAGAGTCTGGAGACGCCGTGGAGAACGTTCTGCTGCCTGCAACATCCTCCAGCATGACCGGTTTGGCGGTGGGTCGTTCATGGTGTGGGGTGGCATTTCTTTGGGGGGGCCGCACAGCCCTCCATGTGCTCGCCAGAGGTAGCCTGACTGCAATTAGGTACCGAGATGAGATCCTCAGACCCCTTGTAAGACCATATGCTGGTGCAGTTGGCCCTGGGTTACTCCTAATGCAAGACAATGCTAGACCTCATGTGGCTGGAGTGTGTCAGCAGTTCCTGCAAGAGGAATGCATTGATGCTATGGACTGGCCTGCCTGTTCCCCAGACCTGAATCCAATTGAGCACATCTGAGACATCATGTCTCGCTCCATCCACCAACAGACTGTCCAGGAGTTGGCGGATGCTTTAGTCCAGGTCTGGGAGGAGATCCCTCAGGAGACCATCCGCCACCTCATCAGGAGCATGCCCAGGCGTTGTAGGGAGGTCATACAGGCACGGAGGCCACACACACTACTGAGCCTCATTTTGACTTGTTTTAAGGACATTACATCAAAGTTGGAAAAGCCTGTAGTGTGGTTTTCCACTTTAATTTTGAGTGTGACTCCAAATCCAGACCTCCTACATTTGATTTCCATAAAATTTGTGTGTGATTTTGTTGTCAGCACATTCAACTATGTAATGAAAAAAGTATTCAATAAGAGTATTTCATTCATTCAGATCTAGGATGGGTTATTTTTTTTTTTTGAGCAGTGTTTATATATATTTTTTTAATCTTACCTTTATAGGCAAGTCAGTTAAGAACAAATTCTTATTTTCAATGACAGCCTAGGAACAGTGGTAGCATGAGACGGAGTCTTGTTCAGGGGCAGATTGACAGATTTGTACCTTGTCAGCTCGGTGATTCGAACTTGCAACCTTTCGGCTGCTAGTCCAACGCTCGAACCACTAGGCTACCCTGCCGCCCCATTTTACAGACAGGTGACTGATTGCTGGACCATTGAGGAAAGCTCCTTATCAAACACTAATTTCATGCAATTATTATAGACCCATTTGAACGAGAGTGACACTGATCACAGCCTAGACTGCCACCCATGTAACCTGTAGTTTAGAGTCTTTAGGTAAATTGTTGCAGACTTTTGGAAAACATCCAGATAATAGCCAATAGTCCAGGGCATGTCTAAAGGGCTTGAGAACAACATACCACATAGTCAATTATGGGCAAGCCATGCCTTCATAGCTCTTTTACACCTTGCATACAGTGTGTCCTGTAGCTTTCATAGACAAGCGAAATTATTAAAAGGTGTGCCACACACAACTGCAGTCTGTTAGCAGATTTGATTTTTGATTCAGTAATCATACAGCATGATGTCATGTAGGAATGGTTTTTGATAAAAAAAATAATTATAAAACAAATGCAATAAGCCTATATTTCACAAGTCAAGAACCAACAGAAATCATGACACCTATAAGCTGATGCAAGGAGAAATGCTAATCAGAAACATACTTCCCCAAAATAAGAGAACACTGAAACATCAAGTCCAAATCTCAAAGTTGGCATGGATTTTGATGTTTCAGCACTGTTCTCTTTTAGGTGCTTTGAAATAGCTGCTCTCACCATCTTTCTCCACCAGCGTGAAGGGCTCTGTGTCCCAACCGTCGCCGATTGCGGCTGGCTGGACGTCCAGGTGGCCGTAGATGCACACCGTCTTCTTGCCCGGGTCAGAGCCCAAGCAGCCAAGGACAATGGGGGGCAAGGGGATCTCCTCTCCAGAGGGAAGCTGAAGGGGACAAATATAAAAAGGGTTTCATTCTCAAAGGTGTAAAAATCCATATTTTCATCTTCTCCTTCATTGCACCGACATGAAAGAAATGACCAGGTAAAAGAAGGGAAGGAGACAGATTTTCAAGAACCAGTGATACAGCAAAGCAGTCAGGGTTGAAGAAGATGAAGGGGGTCTGAGTCCAGTCAGAGGATCGGCAGCAGTGTTCTTCCCTGGAAGCCTCTCATGCTCCACAGGGGTGAAGAGGACTAAGTGAGTTAAGACCGTAGGATAAATGATTTACATCAATGAAAGTCAAGGGAGCAGTTGCATTTCATTTGATGGGCTGCAGTTTAATTCAAAATGTTAGTGCTGTGTATTTGCCCCTTTATTCATTCTCTACTTTTGAATATTTTTGATAATAAATGTTAGATCTTCAACCAAAACCTAATATTGGATAAAGGGAACCTGAGTGAACAAATAACAATTACATACTTATTTCATAAACACAGTTATGCAACACCCAACACCCCTGTGTGAAAAAGTAATTGCCCCATTACACTCAATACCCGGTTGTGCCCCATCTTCAGTTGGAATGACTCCAACAAAACTCTTCCTGTAGTTGTTGACCAATCTCTCGTCGTTGTGGAGGAATTTTGTCCCACTCTTCCATGCAGAACTGCTTTAACTCAGCGACCTTTGTAGGTTTTCAAGCATGAACTGCTCGTTTCAAGTCCTGCCACTACATCTCAATTGAGATTAGGTCTGGACATTGACTAGGCCATTCCAAAACCTTAAATGTGTTGCTTTTTTAGCCATTTTCATGTAGACTTGATTGTTTTGTCTTGCTGCATGACACAGCTGAACTTCAGCTCACAGACAGATGGCCTGATATACTCCTGTAGAATTATCTGATACAGATAATAATTCATGGTTCCTTCTATTAAGGCAAGTTGTTCAGGTCCTGAGGCAGCACAGCATCCCCAAACCATCACCAGCATGCTTGACTGTTGGTATAAGGGTCTTATTTTGGAATGCAGTGTTTGGTTATCGCCAGGCATAATGGGACCCATGTTGGTGGTTGAAACTATCTATGAAGACAATGTAGCTGGGAAACAAGTACTGATTGATAAAAATGTTAACGCCACATATTTAAAATACAAGAAAGACCAAGTAGTACTAAGGTGCAAAACTAATCCATAACAAATATCTATACAAAAACAAATCTCTTCATGCTTTCTGCTCATGTTTAATGTTGCTGAAAGCGTATCTATTCAAAGCTGTGCTTGTAGTCATGTGTCAAGATGCAGTCAGTGGTAGTGGCTGTTTTCCCACACAGAATGTTGACTGTGGCACACAATTCATACCTCGACCATAACATATAATCTACCCCTTCCTGATTTAAGAACCAAGAAGAAGAATTCTTAAAAGGCCCACTGCAGTCAACAACTTTATTTTCCTGTGATTTTTATGTTTACACACTATGAGGTTGGAATAATACTGTGAAATTGTGAAAATTACGATATTGCCCTTTTCGTGTAAGAGCGGTTTGAAAAGACCGCCTGAAATTTCAGCCCGTTCTGGTGGGATGGAGATTTTACCTGCCAAGTGACATCACCACTACTTAATAGACCAATAAGAATGAAAGGGTTCCAAACCGCTCTGCCAATAACTTGTTTCCAGGTTTCTCCTCCCCAATCAGACCACTTCCAGACAGTTTTAGCAAAATTCTTGCTTGAGAAATTGCTCTTTACTAAATATTCCATTTGTGTTTATTTTTGACCATTTTAATTGAAAACCATTACAGAAAGGTACTTAATTGTTACCCAGAAATGATTTGATATGGAGATAAAAACAGATGCATTGGACCTTGGGTTGGCTAAGTGCTTTGCTCAAGGTCAGGAGATAAGGCTACAGATATCAGTAGGAAGCCCGCGCCTCTTATTTCCAGGCTTCGCGCTGCCTAGTGGTTAGAGCATTGGGCAAGTAACCGAAAGGTTGCTGGATCGAATCCCTGAGCTGACAAGGTAAAAATCTGTCATTCTGCCCCTGAGCAAGGCAGTTAACCCACTGTTCCACAGGCGCCATGGATGTTGATTAAGGCAGCCCTCCGCACCCCTCTGATTCAGAGGAGTGATTTAAATGCGGAAGACACATTTCAGTTGAAGGCATTCAGTTGTACAACTGACTAGGTATCCCACTTTCCCTAACTCCATTACAACATATGCACTGCCTCCAGAAAGTATTCACACCTCTTGACTTTTTACACATTTCGTTGTGTTACAGCCTGAAGTTATTACAATTTAGAATGTGGGTCACTGGCATACACACAATACCCCATAATGTCAAAGTGGAATTATGTATTTTTTTCTCTTTCAAATACATTAAATGAAAAGCTGAAATGTCTTGTCTAAGTATTCAACCCCTTTATTATGGCAAGCCTAAATAAGTTCACGAGTACAAATTTGCTTAACAAGTCACATAAGTTGGATGGACTCTCAGTGTGCAATAAGTACTTAACATGATTGTTGAATGACTACCTCATCGCTGTACCCAACAGTTGAGCAGGAAATTTCAAACACAGATTCAACCACAGGGAGGTTTCCCAATGCCTCGCAAAGGGCACATATTGGTAGATGTGTATTTTTTGTTTTATTAAAGCAGGCATTGAGTATCCCTTTGAGCATGGTGAAGTTATTAATTACACTTTGGATGGTGTATCAACACACCAGAAAACTGAGGATGGATCAACATTGTAGTTACTCCACAATACTAACCTAAATGACTGGGTGAAAAGGAAGCATGTACAGAATAACAATATTTAAAAACATGCATCCTGTTGCGATAAGGCACTAAAGTAAAACAAAGTTAGCAAAGAAATTAACTTTGTCTTGAATTCAAAGCGTTATGTTTGGGGCAAATCCAACACAACACACCACCGAGTACCACTCTTCATATTTTCAAGCATGGTGGTGGCATTATCATGGGTATGCTTGTCAACAGTAAGGACTAGGGAGGACTTTTTTGGGGGGGATAAAAATAAATGAACTGCAGTGAAGCACAGGTCAAATCCCATAGGAAAACCTGGCTCAGTGTGCTTTAAAACAGACACTGGGAGACAAATTCACCTTTCAGCAGGACAATAACCTAAAACACAAGGCCAAATATACACTGGAGTTGCTTAGCAAGACGACATTCAATGTCCCCGAGTGGCCTAGTTACAGTTGACTTAAATCCGCTTGAAAATCTCTGGCAAGACTTGAAAATGGTTGTCTAGTGATGATCAACAACATGACAAAGCTTGAAGAAGTTTAAAAATAATAATGCAAAATTGGTCAAATCCAGGTGTGCAGAGCTCTTAGAGATGTACAGTGGGGCAAAAAAGTATTTAGTGAGCCACCAATTGTGCAAGTTCTCCCACTTAAAAAGATGAGAGGACTGTAATTTTCATCATAGGTACACTTAAACTGACAGACAAAATGAGAAGAAAAAAATCCAGAAAATCACATTGTAGGATTTTTAATGAATTTATTTGCAAATTATGGTGGAAAATAAGTATTTGGTCACCTACAAAGAAGCAAGATTTCTGACTCACAGACCTGTAACTTCTTCTTTAAGAGGCTCCTCTGTCCTCCACTCGTTACCTGTATTAATGGCACCTGTTTGAACTTGTTATCAGTATAAAAGACACCTGTCCACAACCCCAAACAGTCACACTCCAAACTCCACAATGGCCAAGACCAAAGAGCTGTCAAAGGACACCAGAAACAAAATTGTAGACCTGCACCAGGCTGGGAAGACTGAATCTGCAATAGGTAAGCAGCTTGGTTTGAAGAAATCAACTGTGGGAGCAAATATTAGGAAATGGAAGACATAAGACCACTGATAATCTCCCTCGATCTGGGGCTCCACGCAAGATCTCACCCCGTGGGGTCAAAATGATCACAAGAACGGTGAGCAAAAATCCCAGAACCACACGGGGGGACCTAGTGAATGACCCGCAGAGAGCTGGGACCAAAGTAACAAAGCCTACCGTCAGTAACACACTACGCCGCCAGGGACTCAAATCCTGCAGTGCCAGACGTGTCCCCCTGCTTAAGCCAGTACATGTCCAGGCCCATCTGAAGTTTGCTAGAGAGCATTTGGATGATCCAGAAGAAGATTGGGAGAATGTCATATGGTCAGATGAAACCAAAATATTACTTTTTGGTAAAAACTCAACTCGTCATGTTTGGAGGACAAAGAATGCTGAGTTGCATCCAAAGAACACCATACCTACTGTGAAGCATGGAGGTGGAAACATCATGCTTTGGGGCTGTTTTTCTGCAAAGGGACCAGAATGACTGATCCGTGTAAAGGAAAGAATGAATGAGGCCATGTATCGTGAGATTTTGAGTGAAAACCTCCTTCCATCAGCAAGGGCATTGAAGATGAAACGTCGCTGGGTCTTTCAGCATGACAATGATCCCAAACACACCTCCCGGGCAACGAAGGAGTGGCTTCGTAAGAAGCATTTCAAGGTCCTGGAGTGGCCTAGCCAGTCCCCAGATCTCAACCCCATAGAAAATCTTTGGAGGGAGTTGAAAGTTCCTGTTGCCCAGCAACGGCCCCGAAACATCACTGCTCTAGAGATCTGCATGGAGCAATGGGCCAAAATACCAGCAACAGTGTGTGAAAACCTTGTGAAGACTTACAGAAAACATTTGACCTCTGTCATTGCCAAAAAAGGGTATATAACAAAGTATTGAGAAACTTTTGTTATTAACCAAATACTTATTTTCCACTATAATTTGCAAATAAATTCATTAAAAGTCCTACAATGTGATTTTCTGGATTTTTTTTCTCATTTTGTCTGACATAGTTGAAGTGTACCTATGATGAAAATTACAGGCCTCTCTCATATTTTTAAGTGGGAGAACTTGCACAATTGGTGGCTGACAATACTTTTTTTGCCCCACTGTAATTGCTGCCAAATGTGATTATAACATGTATGGACTCTGGGGTGGGAATACTTATATAAATTAGATATTTCTGTATTTTATTTTCAATAAATTTGCAAACATTTCTAAAAACATGTCTTCACTTTGTCATTATGGGGTATTGAATTCAGGCTGTAACAAAATGTGGAATAAGTCAAGGGGTATGAATGCTTTCTGAAGGCACTGTATCAAGGCACATAGTGAAAAGGCCTACCTTTTGTTTGCCAATGTCTACCATTTCCACAGTGCCCCCCAGCTTCTCAATGTCCTTGGCTGCCATCTCCATCATCTTCTTGATCTCCCCTCGCTTCTCCGGCCAGGCGGACACACTCTGCACAGCCACCCATTGGGCAAGACGCTAAAGGCAGAGAGGATAGAGAGAGATGAACATTAGACCCAATTCTGATTATTGTTTTTAAATTGTAGGCTATGATGAATCGTTCAACATTGTTGCTTACGCAACACACATTTTTGTCATGCCAATATACATTTTCAATTGACAGAGGCTTTGAAGCCAATTTCATAAATTCATACGCACTCAGTTCATTTTAGTGGCAGTAATCAAGGAACATTTTGTGAGAGAAAAAAATACATATTTACCTGATGTATCTGATATTAATAGTTAACAATTAATACTTTGCAAATAGTAAGACATTTCTGTTCTATTAATGCTGTGAATGGATGGCTTCCACTCCCTGCAGCTAATCTGGGTGTATGATTCACTAGAGATGGTTTGAGCTGACAAATGAGTTAAAGACTGCATTCCATAGACAAGATGTGGTGGGTGTAACCGAGATAGATAGCCTGGAAGAGTTTAGAACAATCCTTCATTGTCTCTAAATCATCCTGGCATCTGGGAAACTAAGACAACAACCCCCGTGCAGAGGGTTTATGATGCCCCAATCTGCATGGGCGTGGTGGAACCTGCCATGACTATAGACCAGATGAAGCATAGAAAACGTAAATCGGGGACACCCAAATTAATATATGTTACGTTTGGTATGGTTAAATTAAAGACGAAAGTAGGGTGGTTGGTCGGGGAGGATGTATAACGCAAACGTCTAGCAACCCAAAGGTTGCAAATTCAAATCTCATCACAGACAACTTTAGCATTTTATCTAATTAGAAACTTTTCAACTACTTACTACTTTTTAGCTACTTTGCAACTACTTGGCCTGTTAGCTAACCCTTCCCCTTACCTCAACCCTTTAACCTAACTCCGAAACTTAACCCTAACCCATAGCCTAGCTAACATTAGCCAGCTGCCTAGAATTCGTAAAATATCAAACGTTTAGCAAACTCGTAAAATATACATTTAGCAAATTTGTAACATATATGAATTGGAATTTGTAACATATACGAAATGGGTGATGGACATCCACAAACTAATACATACCATACAAAACGTAACATATCATACTATATGAAGTCTCGGATTTATGCACAGAATAATATGAAATGCTCTGAGACTAGGTTGTGTTACCATGTCAGTTCTTGCTACTCGTGACCTAAAGGGGTTGGAGAAGTGAAAGCAATAGCCTAGGCATGTCAGGCTAGGATTTTATCAAGTCCTTCGGAATCTGAAGTTTAAGAATTTAGTTAAAGAATGTTAATATAATGAGATTCACCTGGAAAGTAATGTTTTGGCTAAAATAGTACTATGGCTAGCAGATGCATTACTAAACTCAGTCAAATCAGAGATAGTAATAACGTTACATGACTAAATGCATTATAATTCAAGTAGTGAGTAAACCCTACCTCAATGTATAGCTCCTGGTGTTCGTCCACATATTTAAAAAGTGCTTGGAGATGAGCCATCTTTGCTGGTAGTGTTTACTGGAATCTAAGAGCTGTTGGGACAGAGATTATTTGAACTACGAATTAACAGAGCAATGCACATGCCTCAATCTCTTTAACGTTTTATCGACCATTAGCTCCTCCCAAAATGCTGACTGACACTAAAAGTAGTTGTGATGGCATGATAGTATCTCAGAAACCCCCAACGTTGCAAATAACAATGTGGAATCGTCATACTCATAGCCAAGTGAGTTTCTTGTTGGCAAGAATCTGTTTCTGAAACCTTTTGAGTTAGCTGCCCCGTTCAAACCCACCGTTCAAAACAAAAATGACGTAATTAAAAGGTTCCCCCGAGGGAATCTGGTATTGTTTTCATAATGTCCGAGTCATTTCTAGAACCGCGAGATGTGCGAGACCTGCCTTCCCTTTCTTGTCCAGAAGGAAGGCAGGTCAGGGCTTCGTGAGGCTGAATGATACCATGTTGCCATCTTAGTTCACGACAAGAGATACAACACTAAATCGAGATGTGTGTTTTGACCTATATATCCCTACAGGAGGCATTTTGGTAGACCGTCATTGTAAATAATAATTTGTTCTTAACTGATTTACCTAGTTAAATAAAAATACATAAAAAATTATACACTATGGACGGCTCAGGTGCAGTGGCGACCTGTCAATCAGGGCAGGTGGAGCAGAGCCACACCTGTTTTGAGCCCCACATTTTTTGTTTGCCTGTTATTTGCCTGTTTTTGTTTGCCTGTTATAACGTGTCACATCAGTTTGCAAACAATGTAAAATATGTTTATCATTGAGTTAATAAAGCCGCATACCAACATGGTCTCTTTGTTTTCTTGAGTAAGGCAGCTCCAAAATGAAGGTGTTTCAGCTTAGCTCAGTGCTTTCTGTGGTGGTGGGTAAACCAGCAGGAATTACAGAGCGTTGCACTGTGATTGGCTCAGTGTTCTGTCACTCATGGGGACACTACGTCACCGCCAAGTCTAAGGGGAGAGCAAAAGAATTCTAGCCCCTTGGGTGCTGCCATAGAGTTACGTTAGATGTGCCGACCCAAGAAGGCTCAAGGTCATTGGTCACAGAAAAAATGACGTCAAGTCACGTTATACAGTGCCTTGCGAAAGTATTCGGCCCCCTTGAACTTTGCGACCTTTTGCCACATTTCAGGCTTCAAACATAAAGATATAAAACTGTATTTTTTTGTGAAGAATCAACAACAAGTGGGACACAATCATGAAGTGGAACGACATTTATTGGATATTTCAAACTTTTTTAACAAATCAAAAACTGAAAAATTGGGCTTGCAAAATTATTCAGCCCCCTTAAGTTAATACTTTGTAGCGCCACCTTTTGCTGCGATTACAGCTGTAAGTCGCTTGGGGTATGTCTATCAGTTTTGCACATCGAGAGACTGAATTTTTTTCCCATTCCTCCTTGCAAAACAGCTCGAGCTCAGTGAGGTTGGATGGAGAGCATTTGTGAACAGCAGTTTTCAGTTCTTTCCACAGATTCTCGATTGGATTCAGGTCTGGACTTTGACTTGGCCATTCTAACACCTGGATATGTTTATTTTTGAACCATTCCATTGTAGATTTTGCTTTATGTTTTGGATCATTGTCTTGTTGGAAGACAAATCTTCGTCCCAGTCTCAGGTCTTTTGCAGACTCCATCAGGTTTTCTTCCAGAATGGTCCTGTATTTGGCTCCATCCATCTTCCTATCAATTTTAACCATCTTCCCTGTCCCTGCTGAAGAAAAGCAGGCCCAAACCATGATGCTGCCACCACCATGTTTGACAGTGGGGATGGTGTGTTCAGTGTGATGAGCTGTGTTGCTTTTACGCCAAACATAACGTTTTGCATTGTTGCCAAAAAGTTCAATTTTGGTTTCATCTGACCAGAGCACCTTCTTCCACATGTTTGGTGTGTCTCCCAGGTGGCTTGTGGCAAACTTTAAACAACACTTTTTATGGATATCTTTAAGAAATGGCTTTCTTCTTGCCACTCTTCCATAAAGGCCAGATTTGTGCAATATACGACTGATTGTTGTCCTATGGACAGAGTCTCCCACCTCAGTTGTAGATCTCTGCAGTTCATCCAGAGTGATCATGGGCCTCTTGGCTGCATCTCTGATCAGTCTTCTCCTTGAATGAGCTGAAAGTTTAGAGGGACGGCCAGGTCTTGGTAGATTTGCAGTGGTCTGATACTCCTTCCATTTCAATATTATCGCTTGCACAGTGCTCCTTGGGATGTTTAAAGCTTGGGAAATCTTTTTGTATCCAAATCCGGCTTTAAACTTCTTCACAACAGTATCTCGGACCTGCCTGGTGTGTTCCTTGTTCTTCATGATGCTCTCTGCGCTTTTAACGGACCTCTGAGACTATCACAGTGCAGGTGCATTTATACGGAGACTTGATTACACACAGGTGGATTGTATTTATCATCAGTCATTTAGGTAAACATTGGATCATTCAGAGATCCTCACTGAACTTCTGGAGAGAGTTTGCTGCACTGAAAGTAAAGGGGCTGAATAATTTTGCACGCCCAATTTTTCAGTTTTTGATTTGTTAAAAAAGTTTGAAATATCCAATAAATGTCGTTCCACTTCATGATTGTGTCCCACTTGTTGTTGATTCTTCACAAAAAAATACAGTTTTATATCTTTATGTTTGAAGCCTGAAATGTGGCAAAAGGTCGCAAAGTTCAAGGGGGCCGAATACTTTCGCAAGGCACTGTATGTACAGTAGCTTTGATTGGACTGATCATGTCAATATCTTAGCTAGCAGTCTATCATGAATCAAGTTGACAATCTACTGGCAAATCCTTTTTAATCCTTGTCATATGAAGAGAAATTATAGATAAAACATCTGCCCATCAGCCATTGGACATAAACATAAGTTAGAAATTGCAAATTCAACAATGAGTGGTTTGGAAGGAATTAGTGAGTGGCTTACGTTAACTGTAAGCATTGCAAAGCAATCACTAGCCTGCTATTCAGTAGAGTGGCTGTGGGGTCCCCAAATCTGGGATTAAGGGGCTAAACATTCAACATCGGTCATGCTGTAAATTAAGCATGATTTGTGCTGTGCTTAAAACATCAACTCAGAACTCAACTTCGGTGAGTTCAAGACAACTGGGAAGTCGTGAATAAATTATATCCGACTGGGAAACACATTTTGAATGGATTTTTAGCATTTATTGCAATGGTTATCAACTGTACTGCAGAGATGGAACAAAAGTCGCAGAAAATTGAGGTTGTGGTGACAGCTACATTTGGGTGTGGGAGAAGAGTTACAGGGTGTGTTAAGTGGTGATGTCCCATCCTTTCAGGTTGTTGGCATGAGGTAGGACTAAATAGTGGAGTAGGGTGGTGTTATTTTTAGTTTGTGAGTGTAGTGTTATGGTAGGGTATTTGTTTATTTATTCTTTCAAGCATAGTATAAGGGAATTGTTCTCCAGTCTAGTAGGTGGCTGTAATGCAACATATTGGATGCCAACCACTGTTAAACCTCATCGAAGAACAATTCTTTGAGCAAACCTGAAAGAACTGGCCAGACAATGGTTTCAAGTGGTTTCTCTCATCAACACAAATTCGATGATGGAGCATCTATTATCTACATGGTGACATTCAACCATACGTGTCAACCGGAATATAGCGAAGAGGATTCAAAACAAAGAGATGGATTTAACGAACGTTAGACGCTCAGCTCCAGCCAATGCCAGCATCAGGAGTAAACTGGACACATGGCATTTAACGCTTTTTTCCTGATATAAACTAGTTCATTGCATCTACCGTGGAGCCCAGTTTCATAATATTACCATCTGTTGGCCGTAATTTAAGTTATCGTGAAAAAACAGGTCTTATTTTAGTGCATTTTTCACCCTGCCAGCTCCTTTTGGTTCATTTGAGCACCAACTCACCTTCTGAACAACGTTCTATTCCCAGCCCACTGTTCTGTCACAATGCCCACTTCGCTATTGTTGGTAATAAGATATGCCCACGTTAGACTCTTTTGCTTAACTCAAGTAACGTATTAGTAACAAAGTAACAGCTAGTTGGTGAGCACGCTCACTGTTCGCCTAGGTACACATTGTTATGACCAATAGTGCTAATGATGGCTGGCTCATGGCCATTAAAACGTTAAACATTTTCTGGTCATGGTTAACCATATTTACTTTCAGAAAAGGTGTAAACCTAAACAAACGTATGTCCCTGTCCTTGTTCAAGATGTAGCCAATTTAAACTGCCAGGAGATGTTTGTTTTTTTGGACAATGATGTTTCTAAATAGCTGCTGGTTAATTTGATGTGGGTCAAACCCTACAATAGGTATAACCTATTTTAGCCTTAACCCTAATTCTTGGGTAGGGTAGCCTAGAACATTTGTTGTAATAATGTTAGTAAATACCATTATAGTACAACAGCATTTTGATGGGGGGGTTAATCAAAAATAATTGCATAGGTTAACATGTTTAGTTATTTTATGTATTATTGCAAGGCAGAACACCTGATAAACAAGCTTCATTTACATTTTTTAAATGTGGTTTGAACTGGGTGTGACCAATTAACCTATGTGAAAGTCCAGCAATTGGCTTGGATAGGTGGGGCAGGTTTGAGATGGATCTCAGGAATTAATAAGAAAATTAGTTTCTCAGCTGCTTCACTGTCTTTATGTGAACTAACTGAATTGCTAAACATTTCCAATAGATGGCAGCATAAGACCACGATGCATCAGTTATAGGCTTTGCAACAATATGATTGACATAAAATAGCATGCAACCAAAGACTATGTCCCATGATTTTCTAAAATGGTCACTCACTACTTTACAGGTAACCATCTCTTATTAGGCCCGTGTTGCTTTTGGGAGAGAGAAGAGGGAGAAAAACCCAGCCAAGTAATTAGACAGGTGGGCTAACAACCCTAGTAGACATGCATTATAAACAAACTTGCATCTAACAATAAAACTGGCCTTCTTTAGAGTAGTTGAGGATCTGGAGCATCAGCATTTGTGGGTTCGATTACAGGCTCAAAATGTCCAGAGACAAAGAGCTTTTCTGAAACTCGTCAGTCTAGTTTTGTTCTGAGAAATTGCCAAGAAACTGAAGAGCTCATACAATGCTGTGTACTACTCCCTTCATAGAACAGCAAACTGTCTAACCAGAATAGAAAGAGTGGGAGGCCCCGGTCAACAAGTACATTAGTGTGTCTAGTTTGAGAAAGAGACAAAGTCAACTGGCAGCTTCATTAAATATTACCTGCAAAAGTCTCAACGCCCACAGTGAGGCGACTCCGGGGTGCTGGCCTTCAAGAGCTTTTGTGTAGTGTCTGTGTTCTTTCGCCCATCTTAATCTTTTTATTGGCCAGTTTGAGATATGGCTCTCTTTGCAACTCTGCCTAAAAGGCCAGCATCCCGGAGTCACCGCTTCACCGACCTTGAGCATGGTGTTTTGCAGTTATAATTTAATGAAGCTGTCAGTTGAGGATATGTGAGGCTTCTTTTTTTGGCATTAATACATATCATATTAATACGTCACATATCAGTTTGCAAATGTAAAACATTGGACTTTAAAGCCACATACAAACACGGTCTCTTAGGGCAGTAGCCTTCATTTCTCAGAACAAGAAAAGTGACGAGTTTCAGAAGGTCTTTGTTTGCCATTTTGAGCCTGTAATCAAACCCACAAATGCTGACGTCTAAAGGCCAGTTTTAGTGCTTCTTTAAAATCAGAACAGTTTGCAATTGTTAGCACAGCTGAAAGGGTTTAATTATCAAGTAGCTGATTAAAGTTTAGCATTTTACAACGCTAACGTGCCATGGGCCTCTAGATATTCCTTAAATTTAAGCCTTTTCCAGCAGTCATTTACAACATTTACACTGTGTTTCAATGGACAAGTGCTTTGCTTTAAAAAAAAATGTGGAGAATTAAGTGACCCCAAACTTGAGAATGGTAGTATACATTTAAAATATGTTGGTAGTTGAGGGGTTATAGTTACGAGGAAAGACTAGATTGTAAACTGATTCAAATACGCCACCCTGGCATCTTTTGCTGTCGATACGATTTGGAAATGTGAAGCTGAAACAAATCAATTTCCACAGGCATAATGGGCTATTTCATAAAAATGTGCTTTGGTCTTCATTTAAGGCTAGCAGTGTGGTTAAATCAAGTCGCTTGAAGAAACGGGCAGGGTTTGACTGAGGTAACCTAAAATCACCCCATTTGCAGGTTCACAAGCACCTCTGCCATATGCACAAATGTCCCAATGCTGAGGGAGTGAAAGTTATTACTTATTGTGCTGCCATCCTGTTAGAAGGTAACAGATTATTTTATTACAATGGTTAAAATTGGATTTTCATTGTGTTCAATGGTGTTATTTGCCCCTAGTGGAGCTTTCTGGACTACGCAAACAGGAAGTAGAGAAATTGTTCTGCACGCATAGAAGCAGCAACAAACAACGCTACAGGTCTTTCAATGTAGTTATTTCTTGTCACGCTTCAGCCTTGGAATTTTTTTTTGTAAGTTCGATTCAAGCATTTAGCTAATGATAATCTTGTTATTGATAGTTGCTTACATGTTGGTTGCATTTACTCACAAATTGCAATGCCTTTAATGTCGTTAGCTGTATTACTTTGCTCGTGCGTCATGCAAACGAATTGTAAAATATACAATACTGTAGTTACTGTTTCTAGTGTAATATGCTTTGTTATTCTACATAGATGGTGGTACATTAGAGTAATGAAAGGAGCCAATTACCATATGAGTAACAATTAGCTATATGGTTTGGCATCATGCCAGATGCATGTACCATAGCGCGTGCTTTGTATTTATGCAACTTCAAATGTTTTACGTACAGCTACAGTATGTCGGTGTGAATTGGATACTAAAGTATATTCTTTTCTGTATTTTGCAGTTTCACAACAAACGTTTAATTCAAGAAAAGTCACGCCTTGGGAGTTTTATTGAAGACTTAGTTGTTAGCTATCTGTCTAGTTTTGCATGGGAACGCAACTCAAGGGCAGAATACTTATGTAGGGGGCTAGACACAATGACCAAGCAAGGCTGCAGGCTCAAGCAAAGCGCTATCCCAACACTCATCCCAATATGTTTGGAGTTTCAATTATTTTGTTTGAGTATTGGCAAAGGTGTGCATAATTACAACACATGCGTGTCTGAGACTACACACAAAACAAATGCTCCCAATTTTATATGTTTTCCAAGCTATAAACAAGTTACAAATTGGGGTGCATGAATTGCATCATTGAAGCCAGTATATTCCCAAGTTCATCACCACTTCACTGAAAATCAACTTCAGAATTGTCAGCAACACATGACAACGGCAATTTAGTAGGGTCTAGTTTGGGATTCATCGTGAGCTTCTTGGTCCATTTGAAGTATTGTTTGTGTGCAGGTGTGACGCAATGTCAGCAGGGGTAACTTCCTTTAGACAAATAACATCCCAAAACAAGTATTTACTCAAACTGAAAAAGTTTAAATCAGTATTGTCGATTGGACAAAGTCAGGTTAGCCCCTCCTAGTGAATACATCCCTGAATGTCTAATAGATGGTTAATTGCTAATGTTATACATTGAGTAAATGGTTTGTTGCTAAACATTTCACAACTGTTTGTTAAGGTCTTTGTATAATGACTACACCCCAATCCAGCAAGGGCAACAACCTTTTCACGGCTGTCAAAAGCTACTGAAGTTAAATTAACATGAGCTGAAGGGAGGCACTGCCTTGCACAGGTCCTTGTTTCCCCAAAACATCTTAAGGCTAAATGTATTAGTATCCTATGGTTAATGTGAATTTAGTCTTAAGCTGCTTCTGGGAAACCATATCCAGCACAGAAAACCCCGACCGGGAATGATTAGCATTGTTGACAGTGCCTTGGTATGTCCTTGAAACAGACAAATCCCTCAAGGCTGCATCAAAATGCACACAGAAGTCTGGCACCAAACAGCCAAGTCACCACAAGACATCAATTTGTGGTGACACCTGCCATATGCACAATTTTACCAACGCTGACAATTACAAGGGTGTAGAGGCTACAGTAATTAGTTACGTCACCCAAGTCAGGTACACTGCAGAGCAAACCAGTATACCAGAAACTGTTAGTGTACAATTTCACAAAAGAGGTTAAAAAGCAGACTAAAGTCTCAGTACAATAAATACAACTCAGTTAAATAGGCAAGATAAAAAATTTTTATTTAATATGCATTAGTCAAATTACCACATTTCTTTAGCATGTTCAAGCATCAGATTTGTCACCCTGTAGATTGTCAGACCTGGAAAACAAAATAGGCGTGAAAGCTAGAAGTGCTCCTATTGAAGCAAGTTACTTTCAAATCTGGGAACAAAAGATATGCAAGACTCACTTTTCATTTAAAGCAGCACTCTTCTCAGTTATTTTATCTAGAGCACATGTAGTAGATCTGGTGGGGAGAAATGCAGTGAGATTAAATACTAACTAAACAATTAATGGGACAAAATATAAAGAAATGTAGGCCAACTACAGTTCACTTGTCTTTTTTGGTGCATCAGTCACCATGTGACAATACACCAATCCAGGGAATCAAGATGCAAGTCCCCAGTCTTCCTCACCTCCTAATTCCATCAAAACAGCGCTCTTCACAAGTTTTTTCTGTGGGCATACACACTTCAGTAGAGCACATGAAGTAGATCTGTTGAGGGGGAATGAAGTGAGATTCAATACCAACTAAACTAAAGTTGCACACAATATAATGAGCTTTTTGAAAGCCTCATTCACCATGTAACAATACACCAATCAAGGTGTGAATCCCAGTCCATATTCTGCTTCCTCACCTCCTCATCCAGATACTTGTTGGTCTGTTGATCCATGAACTGGAATGCTTGGACCATGAAGCGACGCTGGTGGCGGTTCTGGGGCAGGTTGCTGAATTTAAGGATGGAGACATTGGGGTCCTGAGGGTTGGCACACCTAGAAGTGAGAAATTGATAGAGAACTCAATGACAACTTCCTCTTGGCAGCGCAAGGCCCTCAAACTAGAAGGCTCTGGAACTCATAGGGTAAGAGTTGAATACCCTTGGTATAAGGAGTTCTGTCACAAAATGGCTGTCATGCTTTGGCTACGGAAAGGGCAAAGTTTAGACATAATAAAGGGATCCTTCAGGATTTTGGCAATGAGGCCCTTTATCTACTTATGATAGAGATTAACTTAAATACCATTTGTCTGCCCCTATGGCCAATATGAAGGAAGTGATTGGTAGTGTCATTAGCCAAAGCTAGCAGATACCTATAGTCTTCATTGTGCCAACGCTAGTTAGAAAATTCCTTCAACTGCATACAGACAAACGGAGCCACAAGTTGACCTGACTCTGGGTAAGTACATAAAGGGACTCATTGCCAAAATTAAGAGAACATCGGCGTCCATCCCAACCAGAGTTCCAGCCTCTAATAAAAGCCAATGGCTGTCAAGAGCAAGGTGGCCCACCAATATGCAATCTACAGTACGTTAGGCAAATCAGTCACACCAAGTCATTGCAGTGCTTACCCTTCGTGAATGAGCACCAGAACATTCTTGGCAGAGCGGGGGTAAGCCAGACAGTAGTTGACCAAAAGTGTCGCCTCTGGATTTGGAGAAGTCAGACGAACTTCTAGATACACAAGTTTACCCAGGAAGAGACGCAGGGGCTGATGGTGCCGTTTGAGGTACTTGGTATAGGTTTTATCTAGTGGCGGAGGTAAAAGAGCAATTTAAGCATTGGGCTTGTCAGCAATGAAAAGTATCCGCAACAATGGGACAGTAACCATTATGTTCTAGCCATTGCGTGTTTACATGTCAGCCAGATACCTTCAGCAATCCTGAGTTCGACACCAAACAGTCCCTTGGATGTCACCTTTGAAGGGAATGTTACACTGGGGCTTTTCACCATGTAGCCCACACTCGCCACTGTTGGCAGGTTACCCAGCGCTTTACGGTAGCGGCACTCAACCATGACTCTAGAGATGAACATGGGGGGGGTTACTAGTCAATCTCAGCAGGTGCATTTAATGATTCCTCAATTAGTGAGATTAAATTACATTCTGAAAGTGCCAAGTATTCGTGGCATTTGCAACAGCAATAGTTGAAGTTATACACTTTGAGCTACTTAACTGGTGAATCAGATCAATATATAGGAACACTAGGACAGAAGCATATAGCAAAGACAGAAATCTAGAAGGTGTAGACATTGAGATGTTCATTAAACACCAAACTGAAGAAACTGTCCAATAAGCAATGCCCATTTTGTTTGTTGCAAAATGTGACATCTGGATTACCTGCGGGGGTTGTCTCTGGATATTATGCCATACTTCAGGTTGAGGGTTCGGACGGCCGTCTGTACCTCTGCTGTGTAGATCACGGTATCGCCAATTTCCTAATTAAGATCAAAACAATAAAGTAATTGTGTGGATCAACAAGAACCGCACCAGGAGGATTCCAGACGGCGTAATATTCTTGTCCACTTACATATGAGCGAGTTCCACATTCAGTGACTGAGAACTTGAAGACCACAAACTTATCAGTGACAATGACTGGGCCACAGCTAGACTTCCCAGCAACCACAAGTTTGGTGGGAGTCACAGGGAAAGTGGTGAAGTTATGGTGAACGGCAAAGATAAACTGATGGTCTGCAGTGCACTCTGGGGAGGGAGAGCGGTACACATCAGTCCTCACTATTCAAAGCCAAACATCTTGCCCTGTGAAAGAGTATTTACCATCCATTGGGTAGAAGCAGGCGGAAGTTGCCGAATCCACACAGCAACCCATCACCAAACACTGGGAGGACGAGATTCCAGTAAAACCACAAGCCAAGTGCTGGTTCTGGGGAATAATGCAGCCTGAAATACAAAAAACATTGGAAGTAGAAGTGAGGATCAGTAGCCAATTTATTATACTTCAGAAGAAAAAAAAAAGTTACATGTAGTGTCAGTCCCATGTTTCATGAGCTGAAAGCGCACACACACACAATTGTTCCATTTGTAAAGAAAGCCAATTCTGTGCACAATTGTGTTTACATCCCTGTTAGTCATTATTTATCCTTTGCCAAGATATTTCATCCACCTGAGGCACAGCAAGAAGCTTATTGGGTTGGCGCCCCCCCCCCTTGGGTTGTGCCGTGGCGGAGATCTTTGTGGCCTACACTCGGGCCTTGTCTCAGGATGGTAAGTTGGTGGTTGAAGATATCCCTCTAGTGGTGAGGGTGCTGTGCTTTGGCAAAGTGGGTAGGGTTATATCCTTCCAGTTTGGCCCTGTCCGGGGGTGTCATCGGATGGGGCCACAGTGTCTCCTGACCCCTCCTGTCTCAGCCTCCAGTATTTATGCTGCAGTAGTTTGTGTCAGGGGGCTAGGGTCAGTTTGCTATATCTGGATTACTTCTCCTGTCCTATCAGGTGTCCTGTGTGAATTTAAGTATGCTCTCTTTCTCAGGACCTGAGTCCTAGGACCATGCCTCAGGACTACCTGACATGATGACTCCTTGCTGTCCCCAGTCCACCTGGCCGTGCTGCTGCTCCAGTTGCAACTGTTCTGCCTGTGATTATTATTTGACCATGCTGGTCATTTATGACCATGTTCTGTTATAATCTCCACCCGGCACAGCCAGAAGAGGACTGGCCACCCCACATAGCCTGGTTCCTCTAGGTTTTGGCCTTTCTAGGGAGTTTTTCCTAGCCACTGTGCTGCTACACCTGCATTGCTTGCTGTTTGGGGTTGTAGGCTGGGTTTCTGAACAGCACTTTGAGATATCAGCTGATGTACGAAGGGCTATATAAATACATTTGATTTATTAAATAGCATGATCAATACACAGGTGCACCTTGTGCTGGGTACAATAAATGTGCAGTTCTGTCACAACACAATGTCACAGATGTCTCAAGTTCAGGGAGCATGCAATTGGCATGCAGACTGCAGAAATGTTCATTACTCTACCATAAGCCACCCCCATTTTAAAGAATTAGGCAGTGTGCAAACCAGCCTCACAACCGCAGACCACGTTTAACCATGCCAGCCCAGGACCTCCACATCCGGCTTCTTAACCTGTGGGATCATATGAGACCATCCACCCAGACAGCTGATGAAACTAAAGAGTATTTGTAATAAAGCCCTGGTGGGGAAAAACCTTCCTCAGATTCACTGGAGACCCAGGCCCAGCCAGTGGGCCTATACCCTCCCATTGCTGTGCCCCTGCCCAGTCACGTGCAAGCCATAGACTACGACCTAAATTAAATTAATTTCAATTGACTAATTTCCATATGAACTGTAACTCAGTAAAGTCGGTGCATTTATGTTTGTTCACTAATAGCTGCAAACTCAATGACCAGTGGATAGAAGTCCATCTGAGCACTGGAGTAAATACCAGTTTCAATAGCACCTCTGAACTGGTCAAAATGACTAGGTCTCCAAAAAGCATATCAAGACCCAGTTAAATCGTTCTTAGGAGCATTGTTAAAAATTTCACAAAATGCTCCTTTAGGGACTGCCTCAGACCACAATAAAAGCAAATATTGATGCTCATCCAAAGAAATAGAATAAACATTTCATGAGACTCACCAGGATATTTGGTGGGATTTTGAGCGCTGGGATTGCGAGGGGTGGGATTAAAACACTTTGAAGGAGGCCCACCATGGGCATTGCGAAGATCATTAGAGAGGGGCAGGTGGACGGTCGAGGACAACGAGGATTTGGGGCTAGCCGCACAGGACACTGTAGAAACATCCATTATGCCAGCTTCATTGACATACAACACCATCAAGGTGTACCGCCCAGCCTGCAGAGTCAGTGTGGCAATAAATGTACAATCATTCCAATGGACACATTTACACCATTAAATATATAATTTAAAATTGGAAAGGCAAAAACCCTACCTGACGACTAATGAGGCAGCCTGAAAAGCGGACAGTTAAGGCGTTCTGATATTGTCCTCGATTTAAGGAGTATCCACAGGATTCCGGGGCGTCAAGAACAGAGAGCATACTGTTGGGTCCTGTAGGGAAAGTTAAATATGAGCAAAGTAGCCAAATTGCATTTGATGATCTTAACCTATAAATAACTTACCCAAAATCTTGACTTCACTCATTGGACCAGCTGGCAGTGTTACTTTAAACTCATCCTCACCGCACAGAACCGCTAAACTGACTGGGGCAGCTTCCGTAACGGATACCCACTTTTTTGCATCTGATACCTCCTCGGATTGCACCTGGAATCCACGGTCGGCGTTAAGATCGACATTGGCGGGGTCTCCAAGTTGCACTACAGCCTTGTCTTTGGTATAATTCTCCTCTGTGTCAAGGTTGTGGTGGGCAAAGGTTGCCTCTTCGGAAACGCGCTCCCATCCCGCTGCAAGCAATGCAAAGCAAAGCCAAACCGGGAAAAAAAGCAGTGCGCTCCTTTGCCAAGTCATGGTTTCATACAATGCCTCACCGAATGCTGAAAACGGTATGACAGCTGACGTCTCTCCTAGGTATATATAGGAAGTATTTGCAATTGGCTGCACCTTTCTACCAATTGGAACAACGTTACTCTCCATCAAAATATACGTTCTCACAAGGTAAACGGTAACATCTGGAGTTAATAATCTATTACCCGTCACTATGTTTGCGTTTACACAGGCAGCTCAATTCTGATAATTTTGCCACTAATCACATTAGATATTTTCAAATCAAAATATTTTTCAGAGCTGATCTGATTGGTCAAAAGATCAATTAGTAAAAAAAAGATCAGAATTTGGCTGCCCAGGGCCCAGTTCGAATATTAGGTTTGAGTGCATTCTTTCTTCCTCCCTCTGAATAGTAATAATAAACAAGGATCCTAACGTGATTAGACAGGTGAATGCAAGGGATAGCGCCATCCCAAAGCTTTCACTGTCCAGTATTGTCTGTACAGTGCCATGCATATTTTTGATATTGAATGTTATCAGATCTTCAACCAAAACCTAATATTAGATAAAGGGAACCCGATGGAAAAAATAACACAACAATTACATACTTATTTCATTTATTTCATAAACAAAGTTATACAACACCCAACGCCCCTGTGTAAAAATGTAATTGACCCCTTACACCCAATAACTGGTTGTGCCCCACCTTCAGCTGGAATGACTCCAACAAAACGCTTCCTGTAGTTGTTGATCAGTCTCTCACGTCGCTTTAGAGGGATTTTGCTGCTGCAGCTCAGTGACATTTGAAGGTTTTCAAGAATGAACTGCTCATTTCAAGAACTGGCACAATATTTCAATTGGGATAAGGTCTGGACTTTTACTCGGCCATTCCAATATTCAAATTTGTTGCTTTTTAGTCATTTCCATGTAGATTTGATTGTGTGTTTTGGAGAATGGCCTTGCTTGCATGACCCAGCTGCACTTCACCCTCATTGTTATTGTATTCTTTCAAACTCAAAGTGCTAGAGTACAGAACCAAAATAACAAAAAACATGGTCACTGTCCAATGAATTATGGTGCTCACTGTAGTTGAGGCAGTATTTGTTGTGAGCTGAGTTACTTCTGCTGTTGTACTTCAAGATGTTGACCTAGTTGTTACTTTTGCAGGAAAATATGTTGCAGACATTTTCAGAGTTGTGGAAGGAATTGTCCCTCTCGGTGTAGCTGTTGTGGAAACTAACTGTTAATGTTGGATTTGCTGAAGCTGTAGAGGAGGTTGGGGTGGTATGGTCATTCGCTGTTGTAAGTTTTAGATAAACTCTCAGATGTTTGTTGTAGTTGTTTGAGAGAATGTTGTTGGAGGGTAAGAGAGAGTATTAGATTTCTCAATTTGCCTTATAGTTGCCAGTATAGATTTTGCATTGGAGGAAGTTGTTGAGACAGTTTTTGTGAAGACTTGAGGAGCATTTGATGTCAATGTCAACACTTCAGTTGTGGTGCCGATAGTAGCTGTATTGTGTGTGGCTGTGGAACTGTGGTTGTCGCTGTAGGAGCTGCAGCTGTTATTGTCGTGTTGGCGGATGTAATTACTGTTGTTGTAGGAGCTGCACTTGTGACTTTCGTAGTAGGAACTGCAGTTGTGGTCGCCGTAATAGAAGATGCAGTTGTCCCCGTCCTAGAAGAGGCTGCAGTTATAATTACCATAGTAGGTGCTGCAGTTGAGGGGGTACTTGTGGTAGTCCATGTAGGAGCTGAAGTCGTTGTTGGAATAGGAGCTGCAGTTGGGGTTGTTGTAGTAGGAACTGCAGTTGTCATAGTAGAGGCTGGAGTAGTTGTTGCCATTATAGGAGCTGCTGTCATTGTTATTGTAGAAAGAGTTATGCTTGTCGCAGTTAGATCAGTTTTTGTCGTCGTACCAGGACCTGCCATCACTTCACCTCCTACTATGGTGTTGTTAGGACTTTCAGTTCTCTTTGCAGGACCTGCAAAAGTTGTGGTCATAGTACGAGCTGAGGTTGTTGTGGTCATAGTAGCAATTGCAGTAGTAGTAACTGTTAATTGTCAGAGAAGGAGCTATGATTGTATTGGAGTTATTGTAGTTGGAGCTGCAGTTGCGTTCTGGTTGCTGCAGTTGAAGCTGTAGTTCTGGTTATTGTTGAAGTTGCAGTTGTCTTTGTAAGAGCTCCATTAATTTATAGGAGCTGGAGTTTTGGTTTTTGTAGTCGGAGATATAGGTGTTGTCAATGGTAGGAGCTGTAGTTGTGGTCATTGTAGTTGGAGCTGCAGTAGTTGGAACTGTGTTAGTTGTCATAGTAGGAGCTACGGTTGTGGTTTTTGTAGTAGGTACCGGAGTTGTGGTTATTGTAGTTGGATATGCATTTGTGGTTGTTGTGGTTGAAGCTGCAGTTGTGATTGTCGTAGTAGGAGCTGTGGTTGTCCTGGCAAAAGCTGCAGTCATTGTTGTGGTAGTAGGAGCTGCAGTTGTTGTCATTCTGCAGTAGTAGTCGTAATAGGAGAGACCGTAGTTGTTGTGGTAGTTTGAGCTGCCGTTTTGTCATTCTGCAGTAGTTGTCGTAATAGGAGATGCCGTAGTTGTTGTGGTAGTATGAGCTGCCGTTGGGATCATCGTAATAGGAGCTGCAGTAGTTGTGGTAGGGAAGGCTGCAGTTGTAGTTGGCGTAGTAGTGTTGTGGTTGTTGTGGTTAGAGCTGCAGGGGTTCTCGTTGTGGAAGGAGCAGCAGTTCTGGCCATAATAGTAGGAGTTGTCATAGTAAAGACCACAATTGTGGTTGATGTAGCAGTCTCTACCAATACTGCACTTCCTGATATGGTATTCTTAGGAGTTTTCGCTGTTTGTCCTAGTTAGAACTGCATTTGTTGTTGTCATGGTAGGAGCTGCAGTAGTTGTGGTGGTAGTAGGAGCTGCAGCTTTCGTTGTCGCAGTAGGAACTGCATTAGTTGTTGTAGTAGTAAGAACAGTGGTAGTTGTTTTCTTATTAGGAACTATGATTATGTTTGCAGTAGCAGGTAGGAGGAGTTGTGATTTTCTTTGTTGGTGCTGCAGTTGTGGTCGTCGTAGTTGGAACTGCAGTTGTTGGGGATGTTGTAAGAGTTGCAGTTGGGGTGTTCATTGTAAGAACTGCAGTCATGGTCAAAGCTGCAGTTGTGGTCATTGTAGTAGGAGCTGCTGACACTACACCTCCTACAATTGTTTTGTTAGGAGATTCAGTTCTGGTTGTCGTAGGAACTGCAGCAGTTGTAGGAACTGTGTTAGTGTTATCATATGAGGAGCTATGGTTGTGTTTTTTCTAGTAGGTAGTGGAGTTATGGTTATTGTAGTTGAAGCTGCTGTTGTGATTGTTGTAGGAACGGCCATTGTGGGGGTAGTTGTAGGAGTTGCATTCATTGTTGTAATATGAATTGCAGTTGTGGTTGTCGTAGTATGAGCTGTAGTAGGTGTTGATGTTGCAGGCTCTACCAACACTTCACCTTCTATTAGGGTGTTTTTAGGAGATTCAGATGTGTTTGTTATATTTTGAGCTGCAGTTATTTTGGTCGCAATGAGAGCTGTCGTTTTGGTTGTCGTAGTAGGAGCTACAGGTGGTCATTTTGGTAGAAACTGCAGTTATGGTCATCATAGTGGGAGCTGCAGTTGTCGTAGTTGTTGTCATAATAGGAGCTGCAGTACTTGTTGTAGCAGAAGCTGCCATAACTGCACCTCCAGCAACGGCACCACCTACTACTGTGTTTAGGAGCTGCAGCTGTGTTTGTTGTAGTTACATTTGCAGTTGTTGCCGAGGTAGGAGCTAAAGTACTGGTCGTCATAATACGAGCTGCAGTTGTCGTAGTAGAGGCTGCAGTTGTAGCTGACGTAGTAGAAGCTACAGTTGTGGTTGTCCTTGTAGATGCTGCAATCATTGTTGTGGTACTAGGATCTGCAGTTGTGGTTGTCATAATAGGTGCAGCAGGTATTGTTGTGGTAGTAGGAGCTACAGTTGTTGTTGCCGATGTAGGAGTTGCAGTCATTGTAGTGGTAGTAGTCACTGCAGTTGTTGTCGTACTAGGATCTGCAGTAGTGGTTGTGGTAGTAGGAGCTGCAGTTGTTGTCGTACTAGGATCTGCAGTAGTGGTTGTGGTAGTAGTCACTGCAGTTGTTGTCGTACTAGGATCTGCAGTAGTGGTTGTGGTAGTAGGAGCTGCAGTAGTGGTTGTGGTAGTAGGATCTGCAGTAGTGGTTGTGGTAGTAGGAGCTGCAGTAGTGGTTGTGGTAGTAGTCACTGCAGTTGCTGTCGTACTAGGATCTGCAGTAGTGGTTGTGGTAGTAGGAGCTGCAGTAGTGGTTGTGGTAGTAGGATCTGCAGTAGTGGTTGTGGTAGTAGGAGCTGCAGTAGTGGTTGTGGTAGTAGGAGCTGCAGTAGTGGTTGTGGTAGTAGTCACTGCAGTTGTTGTCGTACTAGGATCTGCAGTAGTGGTTGTGGTAGTAGGAGCTGCAGTAGTGGTTGTGGTAGTAGGAGCTGCAGTAGTGGTTGTGGTAGTAGGATCTGCAGTAGTGGTTGTGGTAGTAGGAGCTGCAGTTGTATTTTTTGTTGTATGAGCAGCAGTTGTCGTAGAAAGGATGCAGTGTGGTTGTCGTAGTAGGAGGACCTGCATTTGTAGTTATTGTTATAGGAGCGGAAGTAGAAGTTACATTAGTAGGAGCTGCAGTTGTCATTGTAGGAGTTGTAGTTGTTGTTTCGGTAGTAGAAACTGTGGTAGAGGTTGTTGTAGTGGGAGTTGCAGTCATTGTTGTGGTGGGAGCTGCCGTCATTGTTGTGGTAGTAGAAGCTGCAGTTGTGATATACCAGCAGGTATATCTCACTGGTCACCCAAAAGCCAATTCTTCCTTTGGCCGCCTCTCCTTCCAATTCTATGCTGCCAATGACTGGAACGAACGGAAAAATAAAAAAATAATCACTAAAGCTGGAGACTCTTATCTCCCTCACAAGAACCAGCTGTCAGAGCAGCTCACAGATCACTGCACCTGTACATAGCCCATCTGTAAATAGTCCATCTAACTACCCCATCCCCATACTGTATTTATCATGCTCCTTTGCACCCCAGTATCTCTACTTGCACATTCATCTTCTGCACATTCCACCATTCCAGTGTTTAATTGCTATATTGTAAGTACTTAGCCACCATGGCCTATTTATTGCCTTATCTCCCTCATCCTACCTCATTTGCACATGCTGTATATAGACTTTTTTCTACTGTATTATTGACTGTATGTTTGTTTACTCCATGTGTAACTCTGTATTGTTGTATGTGTCGAACTGCTTTGCTTTATCTTGGCCAGGTCACAGTTGCAAATGAGAACTTGTTCTCAACTAGCCTACCTGGTTAAATAAAGGTGAAATATATAGATATATATATATATATATATATTACAAGTTGTTGTCGTACTAGGAGCTGTGGTTGTGGTAGTAGAGGCTGCAGTTGTAGTTGTTGTAGTAGGCGCTGAAGTTGTGTTTGTCGTAATAGGAGCTGCAGTAGTTTTTGTGGTATTAGGAGCTGCAGTTGTCATAATAAGAGCTCCAGTTTTGTAGAAGCTGCATACTTTGTTGTGGTGGTCAACGCTGCAGTAGTGGTTGTCGTAATAGGCGTTGCAGGAGTTGTTGCAGAAATCGGCACAACTGCACCTCCTGCAACTGTACCTCCTACTGCTGTGTTAAGAGCTGCATATGTGCTTGTAGTAGTTCGAGCTGCACTTGTTGAGGTAGGAGCTGAAGTAGTGGCCGTCGTACTAGTGGTTGTCGTAATAGGAGCTGTGGTTTTTGTTGATAGATCTGCAGTTCTTATCAAGATAGTAGGAGCTGCAGTTGTTGTAGGAGTTGTTGTCATTGTTTTGGTAGTAGGAGCAGCATTTGTCATTGCAGGAGCTGCAGACATTGTTGTGATAGTAAAGGCTGCAGTTGTTGTAGTAGGAGCTTATGCAAATGCAGCTATTTTGCTGTTATTCTGGCTGTTATTTTTGACATGACTGTAGGTTAGCCATAGTTGGCTAGTTTGCAAGCAAGGGATAAGAACGTTGCCAGACAGTTTGGCAATGGAACATTTAGAATGAACGACTAGGTAAAGTCCATAGATACTGTACAAAAAGAATGAATAACGGTTGCGTCCATAGATACAGAACAAAAAGAATGAACAACGGTTGCGTCCATAGATACAGAACAAAAACACTGAATGTCTGGGTTGCGTCTCTAGCAACCCTATATTTGTGTCGGGATGTTAATTAAATGACGAGACAGAGGCACTGATGCGAGTAACCAGTCTTGTTCAGTACATTGCAATACATCCGGGTGTCTCAAGCACACTGGTAAAAACACTGGAGTTGCAGTAATTAACATTTACCAACAGATGGCATCACTGTGCCATCTTACACCCATAACATCTTCCCTTTTATAAAATTGGACAGAAGCTGTCAATTCACTAACAAAACAGACCTAGTAATAATTTCCAACATGAACAGTTTAGGTATTTTTTTTCTTCTCTTCAAGTAACAACATTATCAAAATGTGTTGTCTCTTCACTTTTATCACTGTCTGTCAACAATCCCTAATGGGATACTTACAAATTAATTATTTTTGATGGCTGGGACAGATGCCCGCAGCATGAAAAGACAGGGGGCTTGTCTGCGAGGACTGCGGATTCTCGCACAGGCGTGTCACCTGACTGTCTAAGGGGAGTATTGATGGGCGAGGGAGCGGCCGACCTGTGATCCCCTGGCTCTTCGCCCACTGCCTCATGCCCCATGTGACTTGCTGGGGTTTCGTCTTTTGTAATGCGACCCCTATGACCATCAGAGTTCTGAGTAGGTGCTGGCTCAGCAATCTGAAGGTCAACCCTGTTACGTCGGTACAGTGATCCATTCACTTTGACCAAGTAGGACCGTGGTGCCACTTTCTGTACGGAGGATTCGAGTCTCTAGAGGCTCGTCCGGTCCCCTAGTAGTGGCTTCGCACTGTTTCACACACCCTCAGGTAACTATTTTGCTGATTTGTCGTAGATGAACTTGGAGACATGTCTTCTGTGACGTAGCTTCACCAGCAAGTCTGTCACTACACATGGTTCCAGGAGAGTACTGCCTTCTGGCAGAGCTGCTTTTAAGCGCTGTGCCATGAGGCGCTGGGCCAGGCTGCTATCTATGCCTTCTCTCAGGGTATTGCGCCACTGCAGGATTGCTTTCCAGGCATCTTTGCCCTCTCTCAGAGCTTTTTTGCAGAGGTTCTTTGCGATTTTGACTGCCAACTCCACCTTCCCATTAGCTTTTGGGTGTCATGGTGATGAGGTGATGTGCTAGAATTCCTGTTCTGCAGCAAATTTTCAGAACTCAAATCCGGAGAATTAGTTCCATTATCTGAAAATACCCTATCTGGCTGGCCGTAGCGGGCAAACTGAGCCTTGCAGCGTTTGATCGTTGTCTCTGCTCAGAGGTCGGGGAGGAGATCAATCTCCTAGAAGTCTGAGTAATGATTGACTACCAGCAGAAAGTCTTTGCCACTGTGCTGGAAGAGATCTAGACATATTATCTGCCAGGGGCGCATCGGTAGCTCATGGGACATCATCGTCTCTCTCTGTTGCTCAATGGCATATTCATTGCAGATTGTGCATTTATTGACAGTCTTTGATTTCACTCTGCATTCCTGGCCAATACAGTGTGTCACATGCTTGTCTGTAACAGGCCTCACCTCTTATGTGACTTGAGTGCACGAGCGCCAACATCTCAGGGCGCAAAGACCGGGGAATAACTACTCTGACCCTTGAATATTACTCCGTTTTGAACACTGAGCTCCTCTTTGACTGGCCAATATTCTATGACGGCTAAAGCAGTTTCTTCCTTGCAGTCGGGCCAGCCCATCAGAATCACTGTCACGAGAATTTTCAATCACAATGATGATAACTAAACACTTATTTAAGCTTTGACCAATCCCCCAGGATTGTAAGACCCTGGGTTTAATAATAATTAGGTAAAGACTCAGCTTCTGCAAAAGGTTCGTAAGGTTTATTCAGAGAACGTTCTAAAGTCCACCAATATGTGAGCAGTCTTTATAACCCCCACATATACACATACACACACAGTTTATCACTTTTCTACCCGCCTGGCAGTTTCTCGCCGTTCCTTTCCTTCCCAGATAAGAGGGACCTTGGAAAGACTCTCATTCCTGTTGTCCTTTGTTCTCTCAACTCTCACACCACTACACAGCAATGCAATGATTTGGTGATAAGGGAATTTATATGCTTAATTTCTTTGGGACAGGGGGCAGCATTTTCACTTTTGGATGAATAGCGTGCCCAAACTGAACTGCCTCCTACTCTGTCTCAAATGCTAATATATGCATATTACTATTCATATTGGATAGAAAACACTCTGAAGTTTCTAAAACTGTTTGAATGATGTCTGTGAGTATAACAAAACTCATATGGCAGACAACAACCTGAGAAGAAATCCAAACAGGAAGTGAGAAATCCATATTCAAAACAGTGCCTATTCAAATCCCTGATAGTTATGGATGTGCTTTAAAGGAGGGGCTCATAGGAGCTCTTTTAGTGAGTGGTCTGGCAGAGAGCCTCAGTCTCATGATGCGCGCTCCCGACAGAGTATGCTCTCGTTCCAATGCTTTTCTTCAGACAATGAAATTCTCCGGTTGGAACCTTATTGACGATTTAAGAAGACGTTCCCGAGGGGAACTCCACCCCCCTTTCAGCTGAAAAGGTGGCGCAGGGAATTCAAAAATATTCTTTATAAATATTTAACTTTCACACATTAACAAGTCCATTACAGCAAATGAAAGATAAACATATTGTTCATCTACCCATCATGTCCGATTTTTAAAATGTTTTACATTTTAACACAACATATATTTATGTTAGACCACCACCAAATCAACAAAAAAAACACAGCCATTTTCCCAGTCAAAGATAGAGTCACAAAAGCAGGATTAGAGATAAAATGAATCACTAACCTTTTGAAAATCTTCATCAGATGACACTCATATGACATGTTACACAATACATTTATGTTTTGTTTGATAATATGTATATTTATATCCACAAATCTCGGTTTACATTGACGCCATGTTCAGAAATGCCTCCAATATATCCGGAGGAATTATAGAAAGCTACGCCAGAATACAGAAATACTCATCATAAACTTTGACTAAAGATACATGTTCTACATATAATTAAAGATACACTGGTTCTTAATGCAACCGCTATGTCAGATTTTTTTTAAACGTTACGAATAAAGCCTACCATGCTATAATCTGAGACTGCGCTAAGACGTATATATATTTCTCCGACATGTTGGAGTCAACAGAAATACGAAATTACATCATAAATATTCCCTTACCTTTGATGATCTTCCATCAGAATGCAGTGCAAGGAGTCCTAGTTCCACAATAAATCGTTGTTTTGTTCAAAAATGTCCAATACTAGTGTCCAATTAGCTGCATTTGCTAGCACTTTCAGCTCACGTGCCCAAAAGCTGACACTGGTCCAGGACAACTCGGACGAAAACTTCAAAAATATATATTCCAGGTCGAATAAACTGGTCAAACTGAGTAGAGAATACATCTTCAGGATGTTATTTTCATATATATCCAATAACGTTCCAACCGGATCATACGTTTTCATCTGCAGCCAAATGGAACGACGGTGACACCCACAGAGAAATGCGCCACAGGGAAATTGCATTCTGCGAAGACCGTGACTATTTCCCCTCCCATTCGGTCAAAGTTCACACCAGAAGCTCCATTCCACGTTCTACTGAATGAGAACATCTAGTGGAAGGCGTAGGAAGTGCGTAGGCGTAGGAAGATCCATATCTTATTTGCAAGTGGTAGGCGATGACTTGAAATTAGATATGTATTCAGAATTTCACTTCCTGTTTGGAAGATTGCCTGCCCTATGAGTTCTGTTATATTCACAGACATAATTCAAACAGTTTTAGAAACTTCAGAGTGTTTTCTATCCAATAATAATAATAATATGCATATATTAGCAATCTAGGACAGAGTAGGATGCAGTTCACTATGGGCACGCAATTAATCCAAAGTGAAAATACTGCCCTCTATCCCCAACAAGTTAAAAACATCCTAAAGATTGATTGCAAAAATCATTTGACTTGTTTCTACGACCTGTAACGGAACCTTTTGAGTTTTTGTCTGGAGGAAGTGCTCGCTCCTCATGAAGATGGATTACTGGGCTGGACACGCTAACAACAAGTGGCTAAATGATGGGCTTTATGGAACTTTACGGAACAAATTAGTCATTTATTGTCGAACTGGGATTCCTGGGAGTGCCTTCTGATGAAGATCATCAAAGGTAAGTGAATATTTATAGTGTTTTTTCTAACTAATGTTGATGCCAAAATGGCGGCTATTTCATTGGCTGAATTGGGTACTGAGCGCCATTCTCAGATGATGCTTTTTCCATTAAAAAAATTTAAATCTGACACAGCGGTTGCATAGAGGATAAGTCTATCTTTAATTCTGTGAATAACTTGCATCTTTTATCAATGTTTATTATGAGTATTTCTGCAAAATCACCGGATGTTTTCGAATCAAAACAATACTGCACATAACGCGCCAATGTAAACTGAGATTTTTGGATATAAATATGCACATTGTCGAACAAAACACATGTATTGTGTAACATGATGTCCTATGAGTGTCATCTGATGAAGATCATCAAAGGTTAGTGATTCATTTTATCTATATTTCTGCATTTTGTGACTCCTCTCTTTGGCTGGAAAATGGCTGTGTGTGTTTTTGTGACTTGACTCTGATCTAGCATAATCATATGTTGTGATTTCGCTGTAAAGCATTTTTGAAGTCAGACACCATGGATAGATTAACAAGATGTTTATCTTTCATTTAATGTATTGGACTTGTTAATGTGTGAAAGTTACATATTTAAAAAAAATATTTTGGAATTTCGCGCACTGCCTTTTCAGCTAAATGTTGTCGTGGGGTTCCGCTAGCGGAACGCTTTTCCTAGACAGGTTAATTAAGAGACTAGGGGGCAGTATTTTCATTTTTGGAAAAATAACGTTCCCAAAGTAAACAAGCTATTTCTCAGGACAAGATGCTAGAATATGCATATAATTGACAGTTTAGGATATAAAACACTCTAGTTTCCAAAAACGGTAAAAATATTGTCTGTGAGTATAACAGAACTGATATTGCAGGCGAAAGCCTGAGAAAAATCCAATCAGGAAGTGACTCTTATTTTGAAACCTCTGCGTTCCTATGCCTCCCTATTGAGCATTGAAAGGGATATCAACCAGATTCCTTTTTCTATGGCTTCCCTAATGTGTCTACAGTCACAAGGCATAGTTTCAGGCTTTTATTTTGAAAAATGAGCGTGAACGACAACATTGCGTCAGTGGTCAGCTGGTGGCTCTCAGAGTAATTTGTGCGTAATAGACAAAGGCGGCCAATGCTCCTCTCGCTCCTACTAAGAAGCCAATTGTCCCGGTTGATATATTATCGAATAGATATTTGAAAAACACCTTGAGGATTGATTATAAAATACGTTTGCCATGTTTCTGTTGATATTATGGATCTAATTTGGAATATTTTTCACCGTTGTCGTGACCGCAATTTCCTGTGGATTTCTCAACAAAACGTGAAGAACAAACTGAGGTATTTCGGCTATAAAAATAATCTTTATGGAACAAAAGGAACATTTGCTGTCTAACTGGGAGTCTTGTGAGTGAAAACATCCGAAGCTCATCAAAGGTAAATTATTTAATTTGATTGCTTTTCTGATTTTTGTGACCAAGCTGCCTGCTGCTAGCTGGACATAATGCTATGCTAGGCTATCGATAAACTTACACAAATGCTTGTCTTGCTTTGGCTGTACAGCATAATTTCAAACTCTGAGATGACAGGGTGATTAACAAAAGGCTAAGCTGTGTTTCACTATATTTCACTTGTGATTTCATGAATATGAATATTTTCTAGTAAGTTTTTTTGTCCGTTGCGTTATGCTAATTAGTGTAGTTGATGACAATTCTCCCGGATCCGGGATGGGTAGTTCTAAGTTAATCTACACCGATTCAGAAACCCAAACGTTGACTACAAACAAAACCTAATAATAATGATAATTCCATTGTACTCCCTCCAATCATTAGTTTTAAACTTCCTCAATGGTTATATGTACTTAATTGAACATGTGTTACCCTTGGATACAATACTGTACTTCAAATCTATGAAACTCCCCTACTTAAACAACGTTCTGCCTTACCTCTATCGTAAGATAACAAGCAAATTTTTCAACTTTCTCTTCTCTTTCGGCTTCACACTTATCAAATGTCCAAGACTTAAAAGTAACATGTAAATTGCCAAATGTATAACATACATCAGTCAACCCTTTAGAATAAAAACATTTTGGTGGGCACAATTATATCGCAATTACCTCTCCGCTATTATTGGAATTCATTAGATATAGGTAACTGTCTCACCTTTGATTCAGTTATTTAAATTTGACTCCAATTCTCAATATGTTATTCCAGCAGACCATTTAGGCAACAGACAACGTATTACATCAAAATCAATTTAACCTAAACAAGCTATTAAAATGTTCAGTTTCTTAAACACTTAAACACTAACGACCGTATCTTTCCAGGCAAAACATACCAATAGTTGAATTACAATCAGACACCCAGAAAGTTTTAGGCAATTGATGCATATGCTGGGAAACGAACCTGAGTCTCCCACATGCTAGGCAAGAATTGTACCACTGAACCACCAACACTATTGAAATGAGGAAGACTCCTAGCAAATAATCCTGTTTATAATTGTCTGTAGTCATAAAATCAGGCACGTACTACCGAGACAATTCCCAGAAAATAGCCCTAATTTAAAGGTCCAAGCATTACTCCGGCAATGATTCTCATTACTCTTGCGCTCGTTGTCTCTGTCTCTCTTTTTCTGTATGTTCCCTTATCTTCTCTCCTGCCTTTCCCTTTGGTCTTACAGTTTTTGGGAAATGTGCCCTGATTAATGACAGCTGGAACAGGGTGCCTTGCCAGTATCTAGCAAAATTAAATTGAAATACTTTCTATCGTCTGATCCTGTCCATTTCTCCCTTCTCTCTTTGGTCTCTTCCCCTTAAAGCCTCCTTTATGCTTATCTACAATTACCCCAATAGTTACTATGAGATACTGATCTCCTTTCTGTTCTTTCTTTTTCTAACTTCTGTCACTCTCTCTATGTCCTTCTCAGAATTTAGGAATAATTACTATTGTGACTTTTGATAAGTTATTGGGTCTCACACGCACATAATTCTTCCCCTGCTGATATGCTTCTTGAAACTTTCTCGCTCTCTTTTTCTACACTTGCCTTCTTGCCTTCTTTTCTACATCTAAACGTCCATCAAATTCGTACTTCTTTCTCCATTTCGGGCCAAAATAAATGTTCCTTCTACATATCTCTCATCTACGGTTCATTCCGGAACCTCCTTTGAGCATTTATTCCCCATTATTAGTTAACCCTTCTCGTTGTTACCCTCCTAGGAATTCAGAATAATTATTTGTATGACTTTTGATAGAATATAAGGTCTTACCTCTCTGACCTACTCAAATAATTAACCATTAATTCCTCCCTCTCGGAATAGTCAGACCTATGTGTGCACCTCCGGTGGATGTCAACTATCCCCCCTTAAACGTATTTTGACAGGCGATCTATATTCATACAAATTATGTCTCCGACTTAATTTATTGAAACTTATCTATAGAGGTGATTTTTGATCGATTATTAGGTATCACACGTGAGAGAATTATCGTTTTTGTGACTCGACTGATTAATATATCTATCTCTACTTTTAGACAATAAACTATTACTCACACATATACGAGTTAACGCTTATTATGACTTTTGACTCGGTTAATATCTCATATCTCACACGCTCTATTTTAAGTTTCTGTTAGTTGAGAATTATCTGTTAATTGAATGATTAGAATATTCCGCCCTGAAACATATAATTGTATGGAATTGATTAGAATGTACAAAATCATAATCAATAAATGTGTAGTCCTAGTCAGGATTAGGGTAAAACAATATGTCTTTATGGTATTTTAAAACACAGACTGTCTGAGCTCGGTGCTGACCTGACTAGAGATTTGGGAGAGAACGGGGTGTACGTCTCAAGGACAAGGTCACTAATCTCTGTTGGCTGGGTAGAGGGACAGACAGTGTGTGCGTAGCAGGACATTGTGTGCATCTGTTTGTGTGTATGTGTGTGCGTACGGTTGTGTGTATGTGTGTGCGTATGGTTGTGTGTATGTGTGGGTGTGAGAAGTCAGTATGAAATGAATTGCCTTGTACTGTGCACGCCAGAACGTTCCCGTGAATAAACCTTTTTGACTATTTTAGCTGGGCCTCCGTCTGTTTCATTCGACCAGGATCTTACAAATTCTGTTTTGCAGACTTGAGAGTAATATAATTCAATTGGGTTATGTACCTGGAGAACATAATTCTCTTATCAGTTTCCCTCCTAATATACTTTTGACTATCTATGTGTGTGCTCTTACTTTCTTACTGTTATTATACTTAATCTTGCTTACTTTTGACTATCTATGTGTGTGTTTTCACTTTTACTATACTTACTGCCATTAGTAATAGACTAACGTAACTTACTTTCTTATCTATATTTATATAATTATATTTCGCCTTCTATATTCCATATTCTGGCTAATGTATATCAACCAGTTTTACTTTTAGGTCTCAACATTAGGTAGTTTACATTGGTAGTGGCCACAGATACCTTGGGTCATTACAGACCCAAACTTACTTACTTCAACATTTCTTACTGAGAGATCTGTGACCCAGTGCCGCCAACACTAACATAGATACTTTTGTCTTAAACTTTCTCTACATTAGATTATATGGATGGTATACCCGATACAAATCTTACTTACTTACTTACTTACTGTTAGTTTTACAGTTAAAATCCTCCCTCACATTTATCTTGACCAATGCTTTATAGGAATTTAATTAAGTCCATTCTAAGTCAATTTTTTGTAAGTTTAGAATTTAACCCCAAACAAATGAATAAAGATTACTGACATTATCTTGCAGCTGAGATTCAAATTTTGGTTGGATCTCGTCACCGTTTGTGTCGTGTACCAGTACGCCACCGTCCTGTAAAGAACCCTCAGAATGGGGCCAGGTCTTTAATCTACGGATCTCCGATCCGCCCGTGCACGGTTTTCGGAGCTCCCATGGGATGACAGAAACAGGTATTGAGATCCGGCTCGAAGGACCAAGTTGTCACGAGAATTTTCAATCCCAATTATGATAACAAAAAAATTATTTAAGTTTAAAAATCCAACAGTTGGCGAGTGCGCTCCACCGTGTTTTTTCATATTGCAAATGTAACACAAGTCAACATCCAAAAGAAAAATTTCCGGACCGTTATTAGAAATTCTTTAGATTTTTTTGTCAATTACACATGTGTAAGAACTGTATGAATATACTTTTGTCCAATTTTATTATCATTATTTTTTATTGTTTTTAACTTGTGCATAAGTTGTGCTTTCTAGACCGTTTTTTCGAAATTCTTTCAAATTTTGTGTCAATTACACATGTGTAAGAACTGTATCAACATACTTTAGTCATATTTTATTATCATCATTTTTTTTTTTTTTTACTTGTGCGTAAGGCATATGTTTTCTCCATTTGCAATATGATTTCATAGGAAGTCAAAAGTCGAAAATGTGAACTTTTTTTCAAAAACTTATCACCCCCTTAAAAAACTGCTTTCTGGACCGTTTTTCGAAATTCTTTCGATTTTTTGTCAATTAATCATGTGTAAGAACTGTAGATTATACTTTTGTCAACTTTTATTATCATAGTTATTTTTTATTTGTTTTACTTGTGCATAAAGCATGTGTTTTGTCCATTTGCAATATGATTTCATAGGAAGTCAAAAGTCAAAGTCAAAAGTCACTTTTTTTGGCCAAATGCCATAAGAAATGTCCAAATGCAATATGAAAGATTTGAAAATGCCAAATCATGATGTTATGTCCATTTGCCATGTACCATCACGAATTTGTCATGCTCAAAAATCCTGCAGAAATGCTAAATTGACTGACCAGATGAACACAGGATGGCCGGGCAGTGATAGTTGTTCATTTCCATCACTCGTTGTGTTGATTTCATCATGTCCATTTGGTGATGTTTTTTCACTATTGAATCATTTTGCAAATGAAAGTGCATTTGCAATATGTTTCAATGGGCATTTACCATCACAAATTTGGCAAAATTGACTGGCCCGATGAACTCGGGATGGCTGGGCAGTAATTCTGGTTCCTCTCCATCCCTCGTTGGGGTTGATTTCAGAATGTCACTTTGGTGATGGTACCTCACTGTTTAAACATATTGCAAATGGACAAAAGTCACCAGCAAGTCACTGTCCATCAGTCAATTAGATATCATTCTCACACCAAACTGATACAAACTGACACCAAACCCACTTTTTCCAACTCGTAGTAGTAGTAGTAGTAGTAGTAGTAGTAGCCAACTATCACATACTACAGAGCTGGCCCAAAATTCACAACGCCTTCTGTTCAAACCATAATAAAAACGTAAAACACGTAGTTACGTTCCAGCTGTGGGTCCAGTCCTGATGTTATGTGATGGCCTAGCTGAGGCGACCCCGAATGCCAAGTTTCGACTCGATAGGTCATTTGGTGCCCGAGCAAGACCCTAATTGGTGCTGAAAATCCACTTTTTCCATGCCTTGCTACGGGGTCCTTGAATGAGCTATCGGACAGAAACGTTGGGGTCCGTCTATATGGGCCGAGATTTCTAAATGTCGTCATTTTCGTGATGCAAAAATGAATTGAAGTCATTGCAAATGTACGAGGCTATTTCTCGGTCCGAGAACCTTCTAGAGCCACGTAACTCACCACGCACTATCGACCTGAGGTCTAGAACAGGTTTCTAAAGTTTCAGAACTCTAGGTCTGACAGTTCTTTAATAGTTCGAACAAGGTTAACTAATGCTGGCAGTGTATGTCTCTATGCACCCCAATGTGTCCCTCCTTCCAAGCTGTGTGTGTGTGTGATTTAGTTTTTCTTTGACATTTTATGGGAGAAATGACTGATTTACAGTTCATGGGGGTTGCCTAATAACACATACGAAGTTTTGGAAAGATCTGACTTTTTAACCCTTCGAAACAGCCCCTGTGACACCAATTATGGCACTTCCGGTTGGCACAGGAAGCTATACGTAAACACATATCCTCATTGGGGTATGCCTTTACTGAATCCTGAGTTTTAAGTCTTTACGTTAAGAACTGACTGATTTACACAGGGTTGAATGCACTATTTATCACAAACTGCTGGTTGGGTATGGAAAAACATGTTTAGGGTGATTTTAACCACTTCCGGTTGCTTCAGGAAGCTTAGAATCGACACAGGTAGACCTCATAGTGTCCTGATGGACTGTCATTGAAGACAGGTTCATAAGGCACTCATAACCCACATAGGCTTCAGGTTGACTTTAGAGGAGCAGGCAATGTATTCCTATGGGGAGAGATGTCATTGTAATCTGTGAGATCAAAAAACCAGCTACACACAGGCACTATTACAAGAGTAGCTGTTCTGTTACCTTGCTAAGCTGCTGTTAGGTTCAGGTTGTGTTTGTATGCGTGTCTGCATTCAGTTCCCATTATAGTCCTTAAAGTGGCAGCCACTACCTCAATTTCCTTTTCCAGAAGTTCCGTGGCTAGTGCATAGTCCTCCCATTCACCTCTAAACGTATCACAGTTCGTGCTTCAATCTCTGCTGAGTTTCATAACGGCGGGAGGGGGAATGTTCGCTGCCATGTCTAACCGGTGCTAACAACACTGAAGCTAACTACTAACTAGCAAACTCATTCTAGCTAAGGTCAATTCCGACTAAATTTGACTGAAATTAGCATTTTTTTGTAAACCAGAACAGGTGATTCTTAATTTGTGGAAATCATGGTTAGTTATCCCACTTCTGACACCATTTTTGAATGTTAAATGATGAGACAGAGGCATTGATGCGAGAAACCAGTCTTGTTCAGTACTGTACATTGCAATACATCCAGGTATCTCAAGCACACCGGTAAAAACACTGGAGTTGCAGTAATTAACATTTACCAACAGATGGCATCACTGTGCCATTTTACACCCATAACAAATGCAGCTACTTTGCTGTTATGCTGGCTGTTATTTTTGACATGACTGTAGGTAAGCCATAGTTGGCTAGCTAGCAAGCAAGGGATAAGAACGTTGCCAGCCAGTATGGCAATGGAACATTTAGAACGAACGACTGGGTCACGTCCATAGATACAGAACAAAGTCGTTAATTATTTTTGTTCTGTATCTATGGACGCAACCCAAAACACGGAATGACTGGGTTGTAATCTCTAGCAACCCTAGATTTGTGTCGGGACTATATCTTGAGGATGGAAGAAATTGTATGAATAAATTAATTTAAAAAAACGTTTTAATAAAAATATGTCAATATTTATTTGAATATGTTGGTACCCCGTTGTATAAATGTGATAACAACACCCGTACCCGATCAGCCTAGTTTGGATCTCTTTATTCTTTAAGAGTCGTTTAAAGAATTTGCCTGCCATTTACTTTGACACAAATGCGTTTTTGCATAATGTCTCACTATTACATTGTCCAAAATGTTATGATATGTTTTCAATTACACTACAAAAATAGTCCTTAATTACTCTTTTTATTGTAAAAACAAACAGAACATACCCCAGATGAAAATTTGCTCTCAAAGTCTGTGTGTTCATTTTGACAGCTGATGTGGGTGTTCTCTGGATAGAAAGAAAACAGGTTTGATAGACAGGTTTGTAAGGAATTTAATAAACTTTGGGCTGTTGCGTTCTAAGGAAATAATCAGCGACGCAGGGCTGAGATGCCGACCTGACACAACACCATTATACCCCCATACAGTTGATTATTACTGTAGAATTTTACAGGCCAGAGTTGATTATCCTGTTTATGACACAGCTACTTCAAATTATTTCTGAACACACATTTGTGTCTGTCTCCCATGAACATTCTCAGTAACTCTTGATGGGTTCTACCATTTATGTTTTACCAATCTACTAGAATAATAAGACTAACCAATACCAAAACAGTAGGGTTCCTGCACCGTTGTGCTTGGAAGCATAATTAATCCACAATTAAAAGTGGATTTCTAAAACATTTCAGATTATTGACTTCTAGACTGTGGAGCCCTTGACTAATTAGATGAGCTGTGTGCAGGTGGTTATGGCCTGAGGTTGCTTCAGGGAAAGCCAGAAATCTCCATTTGCACTGACACCATGCATTAATCTGAAGTTAAACATACCTAGGCCACGATCTGAAGTTAAACCTACCTAGGTCTAGATCTGAAGTTAAACATACCTAGGTCTAGATCTCAAGTTAAACTCTCTGAACCACCCATCCTGGATCCGGTATAATTGTCAACAGCAACACTGAATAGCATAGTGCCACAGTCAAATAATATTACTAGAAAATATTCATATTCATGAAATCACAAGTGCAATTTAGGAAAACACAGTTTAGCCTTTTGTTAACCTCTTGAAATTAGGGGGCACTATTTTTAATTTTGGAAAAATAACGTCCCAAAGTAAACCGCCTATTTCTCAGGATCAGATGCTAGAAATGCATATAATTGACAGATTAGGATAGAAAACACTCTAAAGTTTCCAAAACTGTAAAAATATTGTCTGTGGGTATAACAGAACTGATATTGCAGGTGAAATCCTGAGAAAAATCCAATCAGGAAGTGACTCTTATTTTGAAACCCCTGTCTTTCTATGCATCCCTATTGCCCATTGAAAGGGATATCAACCAGATTCCTTTTTCTGTGGCTTCGCTAAGGTGTCTACAGCCTTTAGACGTAGTTTCAGGCCTTTATTTTGAAGAATGATCGTAAACGACTACATTGCGTCAGTGGCCAGCTGAGGGCTCTCAGAGTGATTCTTGCGTAAAAGACAGAGGCAGTCATTTTTCCTCTCGCTCCTACTGAAAAGCCAATTGTCCCGGGTTGATATATTATCGAATAGATATTTGAAAAACACCTTGAGGATTGATTACAAAAAACGTTTGCCATGTTTCTGTCGATATTATGGACATAATTTGGATTTTTTTTCGTCGTTGTCGTGACCGCAATTTCCAGTGGATTTCTCAACACAATGTGACCAACAAAAGGAGGTATTTTGGGTATAAAAATAATCTTTATGGAACAAAAGGAACAGTTGCTGTCTAACTGGGAGTCTCGTGAGTGAAAACATCCAAAGATCATCAAAGGTAAAGGGTTAATTTGATTGCTTTTCTGATTTTCGTGACCAAGCTTCCTGCTGCTAGCTGGACATAATGCTATGCTAGGCTATCGATAAACTTACACAAATGCTTGTCTTGCTTTGGCTGTAAAGCATAATTTCATAATCTGAGATGAAAGAGTGATTAACAAAAGGCTAAACAGTGTTTCACTATATTTCACTTGTGATTTCATGAATATGAATATTTTCTAGTAATATTTTTTTCACCGTTGCGCTATGCTAATTAGTGTAGTTGATGACAATTCTCCCGGATCCGGGATGGGTAGTTCTAAGAGGTAATCAACCTGTCGTCTCAGATTTTGAAATTATGCTTTACCTCGAAAGCAATGTAAGCGTTTGTGTGAGTTTATCAATCGCACGACAAAACAATAAGTACACTTAGCATCAGGTAACTTGGTCACGAAAATCAGAAAAGCAATCAAATTAATCGTTTACCTTTGATGATCTTCGGAAGTTTTCACTCACAAGACTCCCAGTTAGACAACAAATGTTCCTTTTGTTCCATAAAGATATTTTTTACATCCAAATACCAGATTGCTGCTCCCCATCTAACTCAACAGAGCAAAGAAGAATGGGAGAAAATCCCCAAATACAGATGTGCAAAGCTGATACAGACACACCCAAGGCGACTCAAAGCGATAATCAATGCAAAAGGTGCTTCTTCAAAGTATTGACTCGGATGTGAATACGTACATTGTACTCAAAGTGTTCAGACCACTAGATTTTTTCCACATTTTGTTACGTCAAATGTATTAAATCGTTTTTTCCTCATCAACCTACACAGAATACCCCAAGCAAAAACAGGTGTATAGAATATTTTGCATGAATTGTATTGTATTAGAAATAAAAAACTAATATCACATTTACATAAGTATTCAGACCCTTTACTCAGTACTTTGTTGAAGCACCTTTGGCAGCGATAACAGCTTGGGTATGAAGCTACATGCTTGGCACACATCTGGAGCAAGTTTTCATCAAGGATCCCTCTGTACTTTTCTCCATTCCTCTTTCCCTTGATCCTGACTAGTCCCCCATTCCCAGCTCCTGAAAAACATCCCCACAGCATGATGCTGCCACCAGCATGATGCTGCCACCAGCATGCTTCACCGTAGGGATGGTGCCAGGTTTCCTCCAGATGTGACACTTGGCATTCAGGCCAAAGAGTTCAATCTTGGTTTAATCAGACCAGAGAATCTTGTTTCTCATGGCCTGAGAGTCTTTAAGTGCCTTTTGGCAAACTCCAAGTGGGCTGTCATGTGCCTTTTACTGAGGAGTGGCATCCGTCTGACCACTCTACCATAAATGGAATTGATGGTTGGGCTGATTGATGGAGTGCTGTAGAGATGCTTGTGCTCCTGGAAGGTTCTCACATCTCCACAGAGGAACTCTGGAGCTCTGTCAGAGTGACCTTCAGGATCTTGGCCATCTCCCTGACCAAGGCCCTTCTCCCCAATTGCTCAGTTTGGCCAGGCGGCCAGGTCTAGGAAGAGTATTGGTGCTTCCAAACTTCTTCCATTTAAGAATGATGGAGGCCACTGTGTTCTTGGGGACCTTCAATGCTGCAGACATTTTTTGATACCTTTCCCTAAATCTGTGCCAAGACACAATCAAGTCTTGGAGCTCAACAGACAATTGCTTCAACCTCATGGCTTGATTTTTGCTCTGACATGCACTGTCAGCTGTGGGACCTTATATGGACAGGTGTGTACCTTTCCAAATCATGCCCAATCAATTGAAATAATCACAGGTGGACTCCAGTCAAGTTGTAGAAACATCTCAATGATGATCAATGGAAACAGGATGCACCTGATCTCAATTTCGAGTCTCATAGCAAAGGGTCTGAATACTTATATACATTTTTAATAAATGTGCAAAAATGTCTAAAAACCTGTTTTCACTTTGTCATTATATGGGGTATTGTGTGTAAATTGATAAAGAAAAACATTATTTAATCAGATTTAGAATAAAGCTGTAACATATGTAACAATATGTGGAAAAGGACAAGGGGTTTGAATACTTTCCAAAAGCAATGTATAGGTTGGGGTTGTGGCGACCTGTCATTCAGGGCAAAAAAAAAAATCAAATCTTGTCAGTTTTGCATGTTATTTTGGCATCAATACGTGGCACATATCAGTTTGCAAACAATGTAAAAATATATATATCATTTAGTTAATAAAGCCACATACGAGCATGGTCTCTTTTTTGTTTTCTTGAGTAAGGCAGCTCCAAAATGCGGGTGTTTCAGACTAGCTCAGTGCTTTCTGTGGTGGTGGGGCAAGCCAGCAGAAAATATGGAGCAATGCGCCGCGATTGGTTCAGTGCTCTGTCACTCATGGGGACACTATGTCACCACCAAGTTTAAGGGTAGAGCTAGAAAATTATATCCCCCTGGGTGCTGCCATAGAGTTAATTACCTTAGAAGTGCCCATCCAAGAAGGCTCAAGGTCATTGGCCACAGAAAAAATTACATCAAATCATGTTAAATGTACAGTAGCTTTGATTGGACTGATCATGTCAACATCATGCTTTCAAAATCTTACCTACAGTCATGATCATGAATCAAGTCGACAATCTACTGGAAAATCCTTTTTAATCCTTGTCATGTGAAGAAAAATAATGAAGAGAAATTATAGATAAAACGTATTGGTGCTCACTGGCCACAAACACAAGTTGGAAATTGCAAGTTCAACAATGAGTGGTTTGGAAGGAATCAGTGTAATGGAGTGCGTAACTGGATGCAGGGAAGTCAGGCACAGGAGAGCAGAAATTAGTGGCAAACGGAGCCCTTTATTGAGGCGAACAAGACACGGCACTCAGAAAACTAAACACACACGGGTTACAATAACCCGGCACAAACCAACCTGGAGTACACATACATTTACATATAACAATTCCACACACAGACATGCAGGAAAACAGAGGGTTATATGCAAGATGAGTAATGAGGGAATGCAAACCAGGTGTGCGGGAAAACAAGACAAAACAAATGGAAAATGCTGGGGCGTACCCGAGGCCGACACCGGCCTCGGGGACGCCCCGGGGGGTGAGGCGCAGGGCGATCCGGCCGGAAACGGTGGAACTCCCACAGCATTGAAGGGTCCAACACGTCCTCCACTGGCACCCAGCACCTCTGCTCCGGACCATACCCCTCCCACTCCACGACGTACTGAAGGCCCCTCACCCGCATCCCCTCGATGTCCAGAGGGGGCGGAGGAACCTCCCGCACCTCAGACTTCTGGAGCGGGCCAGCCACCACCCGCCTGAGGAGAGACACATGGAACGAGGGGTAAATACGGTAATTAGGGGGGAGGCTGTAACCTGTAACTAACCTTGTTCAGTCTCCTTAGGACTTTAACTGGCCCCACAAACTGCGGGCAGGGAAGCAGAGACCGACTCTGACAGAGCCAGTCCTGACAATAAGACTGCATATACCTACCCACATCCTGGTTCACTCTCTTCGCCTGCCCATTAATCTTGGGGTGAATCCCTGAAGTAAGGCTGTAGGGCCGTAGGGAGACCGGGCAGAGGGAAGAGACGGCAGGACTTAGAGAAATGGTCTACAACAACCAGGATTGTGGTGTTACCCTGTGATGGGGGGAGATTGGTAAGAACATTTATAAAAAGGTGCGACAAAGGCCATTGTGGAATAGGTAAGGGGTGTAGCTTACCTCTGGGCAGGTGCCTAGGGGCCTGACACTGGGCGCACACCTCTAGCAGGAGGAAACATAAACCCTCACGTCCTTAGCCAAGATGGACCACCAGTACTTCCCACTCAAACAGCGCACTGTCCGACCGATCCCTGGATGACCAGAGGAGGGTGACGTGTGAGCCCAATAGATCAGCTGGTCACGGACAGCAGACGGAACGTACAGATACCTAGCGGGACACTGGAGGGGAGCGGGCTCTGCACGTAACGCCTGCTCAATGTCCGCGTCCAGCTCCCACACTACTGGCGCCACCAGGCCGGGAGTATGGAGGTAGGATCCATGGACGCTCCTCTGTGTCATACACAGTGCGTCTGCCTTCACATTCTGGGAACCTGGTCTGTAAGAAATGGTGAAAACAAAACGGCTGAAAAACATGGCCCACCTTGCCTGACAAAGATTCAGTCTCCTCGCTGTCCGGATGTACTCCAGGTTGTGATGGTCAGTCCAGAAGAGAAAAGGGTGTTTAGCCCCCTCAAGCCAATGTCTCCACGTCTTCAGCACTTTGACGACAGTCAACAGCTCCCAGTCCCCCAAATCATAGTTTTGCGCCGCAGGGCTGAGCTTCTTTGAGAAGAAGGCACACGAGCGGAGCTTCGGCGGCGTGCCCGAGCGCTGAGAGAGCACGGCTCCTATCCCAGGCTTGGACGCATCAACCTCCCCCGTGAACCCCAAAGAGGGATCCGGATTGGCCAGCACGGGTGGCTTAGGAAAACAGAACCCTAAGGTGACCAAAAGCCATATCCGCCTCAGCCGACCACTGCAACCAAACCGGTCCTCCCTTTGCAGTGAAGTAATGGGAGCCGCTATCTGACTAAAACCCTGGATAAACCTACTGCAGTAATTGGCAAACCCTAGAAACCGCTGCAGCTCCTTTACCGTGGTGGTAGTCGGCCAATTACGCGGTCACTCTCCATCTCCACCCCTGAGGTGGAAATGCGGTATCCCAGGAAGGAGATGGACTGCTGGAAGAACAGGCATTTCTCAGCCTTGACATACAGGTCATACTCCAACAGTCGACCAAGCACCTTGCGCAACAAGGACACATGCTCGGCGCGTGTAGCGGACGGAGTATATCAGAATGTCATCGATATACACCACTACACCCTGCCCATGCTGGTCCACAAACACCCTGCCCGTGAAAATCTCATCCACAAGGGCTTGGAAGACTGATGGAGCATTCATCAACCCATACGGCATGACGAGGTACTCATAATGCCCTGAGGTGGTACTGAACGCTGTCTTCCACTCGTCTCCCTCCCGGATACCCACCAGGTTGTAAGCGCTCCTGAGATCTAGTTTTGTGATGAAGCGCGCCCTGTGCATTGACTCAATCGCTGTGGCTATGATAGGCAGAGGGTAACTGTACTTCACAGTGATCTGGTTTAGGGCTCGATAGTCAATACACGGGCGCTGACCTCCCTCCTTCTCCACAAAAAGAAACTTGAGGAGGCGGGTGAAGTGAAGGACCGAATGTACCCCTGACGCAGAGATTCGGAGACATGTCTCCGTAGCCGCCGTCTTTGCCTGTGACAGCGGATACACTTGACTACTAGGAAGTGCGGCATCTACCTGGAGGTTTATCGCACAATCCCCCCAACGATGGGGTGGTAATTGAGTCGCCTTCCTCTTGGAGAAGGCGAGAGCCAAATCGGAATATTCGGGGGGAATGCACGGTGGAGATCTGGTCTGGACATTCCACCATAGTAGCACCAACGGAAACTCCTAAGCACCTCCCCGAGCACTCTCGCGACCACCCCATGAGAGCCATCCGTTGCCATGAAACACTGGGGTCATGACAAGCTACCCAGGGTAGGCCTAGCACTGCGGGAAACGCAGAAGAGTCAATAAGGAAGAGACTGAATGTCTCGTTGTGACCCCCCTGCTTCACCATGCCCAGGAGAGGTGGCCTCCCTAATTAGCCCTGACCCTATTGGTCGACTGTCTAAGGCGTAAACTGGGAAGGGCATAGCCACTGGAACAATGGAGATCCCTAAACTATGGGCGAATGATCTGTCTATGAAATTCCCAGCCGCGCCTGAATCGACAAACGCCTTCTGCTGGGAAAAGTAACATGCAAAAACAGGTGTGCAACAGAGGGCTCTGGATGAGAATGCTGCCGGCTCACGTTGGGTGATGCCAGAGTGCCCTGCCTGCTGCCTCAACCCCCAGAGGAACCTCCCCGACACCGACTGGCAGTGTGACCTCTGCTGCCACAGATGGTGCACGTGAAGGAACCTCCTCCGGTCTCCCTGAGCACAGCACCTCCCAGCTCCATGGATATTGGAGCAGTGGTGCTGGGGGATGGAACCGACAGATCTCGATCTGGATGTCCGCGGATAGCCAGCGGGTTATCCAGCCGAATGGACAGGTCCACCAGCTGGTCAAAGGTGAGGGTGGTGTCCCTGAAGGCCAACTCCTGAAGGATGTCCTCGCGCAAACTGCAGCGATAGTGGTCGATCAGACGATGGACCTGTCGTTCCATCCCGGCGGCCAGGGTCTGACAGTCCATTGCGAACTCCTGGGTGCTCCCTGTCCCCTGCCTCAGGTGGAAGAGACATTCACCGCTCTACCGTCGGTCGCATGGTCGAAGACGGCCCGGAAGCGGCGGGTGAAATCCTTGAAGTGGTCCAGAGCCGTATTTCCTCTCTACACAGCGTTGGCCCACTCCAGAGTTTCCCCGAGAGGCACGAGACGAGGGCGCACACCCTCTCACTGCCGGATGAACCGGAGAGAGGTATACAGTAAATCCAGCTGCAGCAGGAAACCCTGGCAGCGTGCGGCCTTCCCATCGTACTCCCTGGGAAGTGCGAGACAAATCCCACTGGAACTGGGTGCTGAAGGAGGGAGTAGTGGAGACCCCTGTTGTGCTGGTGGGGGCGCTGGAGGGACTCTGTCTCTCCCAGCGGTCCATCGTCTGGAGATGGTGCCCCACAACATTAAGTAAATATTAAACTTTCAAGAAAACATATTTTCCCACCTCCAGGCATCAAATCCCTTTTATTATTGTCCATTTTTGTCTGATATGGACAACATTTATCTTTAACCCCGTCACAGGCGATATGGAAGTTCTCTGAATATGATTATAAAAGATAATGCTACCTAATGCTCATGTGTCCCCCAAACCAATTTTATTATTATAAATATAAAATAATGCTATATTAAACCCTGAAATAGACACATTATGTGTCAGCGGGCTCATTTAAATAAAAAAATGCTTTCAATTCAGAATTTTAACAAATATAATCTTCTTGGGATTGTCCTTAACAATTCACACTGAGCTCAGAAAACATTAAATTCATATTTTTTCATCTTTGCTATTTTATTAAAAAAAATATTGTCATGTGACGGGGTTGAGACTAGGGTGACAGGGTTGAATACTGTAACGGGGTTGAAGAGACACATCACTTTACATATAAACTAGTTTAGTTTGCTATCAAAATCCATCCAAGATTTATTAACCAAACTGCAGTAAATATGGAAACAAATCAGGCATTAGGGGAATTAAAAACATTCAACAGGTTTCATCAGAAAAGTTCAATGTGTCATCAAACTGTAGGAACATTTTCCAAGGGCATTTAGAATGCTAGAACAGCACTAGTGTCAGCATGACTATCCTTCATCTCAGGAGAACCATATTCGTTCATTCATGGTTTTCTTGCTGAGAGTCTGGCCCACACATCTCTCTCAACCTCTATGTGGCGGGATATCAAACGCTGTGGGGGTGGAATCATCTCAAGGACTTAATCAAACTGATACCTGTGGATGTCGTCTCGAGAAGGCCAGAAAAATATGTTTGGTCCTTCATGATGCATGCATTTCACTTGTACACTAATTGTTATCCGTGCTGAGGATGATGCTTGGATAAAGGTAATCCTCGTATTCCACTACACACTGCCCAAGAAAACATGGATTCTGTCCACAGGTTGTGGATTTTCCTCATTGGCTGGCTGTTCTGTAGCAGCCAGGACCTTCTGCCTGAAACTGAAGTGCTGTGTGTTAAAGCATGTACAGTTTAGGTCCTTCTTTGTTGAACAAAGGCAGCTGACATCACGAGACATCAGCTCACCAGGAGCCAGGGTGAGTTGATCTTGACTTTGTGGAGGAGTGGTCAAGTTCCTCAGTGCTCCTTTCATCTCCTTGCTTCTTTTGTATACTGTTCTCCACTGTTTACGCTTCTGACGCTGGTCTCTCTTACTTAAATCCCTGATGTTTTTATTTTTCCCTGCCTCAACATTTCATCTCTGACGCTCTCTCTCAAGGTATTGTTCTCTTTTTTCTGGTTCAGCATTTCGACATGCTTGACACTGTCTTTGTTTTTCTGCTGCTGATGTGGGTGCCATCATTTCCTAGATGTTTCAATGGATAACGTTAAATTAAATATTCTTAGAATATATTAAAGTATACACTATAATCCTTGAGTAATTTAGGATCTAGAGTGACTTAAAGGAACAACTGAAGTTAAGAACCACTAGGCTACCTGCCTTAAAATATATGTTTTGCTCACATGGAACACTTACAGCATGTTTCATAAGTGAATATAAACAATATACAATGTACAATATATTGAATAATGAATTTGTTTAGATTCAATATTCATAAATTAAGTAAATAACTCAACCCTGTCACAGGTTTACAACCCCGTTACAATGAAATGTGATGGGGTTGAGTGTGACGGGGTTGAGTTTTTTGGCTCAAAATGGGCTTTGCTCCTCATGTGGTGAAAGACAGGAGAACACACGGTGTGCATGAAATAAAAGATTGTATATTTTTATGGGTTAACTTCTTGACCCTACCAATCACTGTAGCGGGATCATTTCTGTCTGCAACCATTGAATAGCATAGCGCAACAGTCAAATAATATTACTAGAAAATATTCATATTCATGAAATCACAAGTGCAATACTTTGTAACACAGCTTAGCCTTTTGTTAATCACCCTGTCATCTCAGATTTTGAAATTATGCTTTACAGTGAAAGCAATCCAAGCGTTTGTGTAAGTTTATCGATAGCCTAGCATAGCATTATGTACACTTAGCATTAGGAAGCTTGGTCACGAAAATCAGAAAAGCAATCAAATTAACCGTTTACCTTTGATGATCTTCGGATGTTTTCACTCACGAGACTTCCAGTTACACAGCAAATAATCCTTTTGTTCCATAAAGATTATTTTTATACCCAAAATACTGAGAAGATCTTAGGAAAGGCGTGTATAGGAAATTCTCGTGATTGGGCCATAATTGATTTTTTTATTTTTTTAAAATTCCTAGTCCATTAGCAATTTTTTAGTAATTTACATAAATTACATTACTATGAAGCGGCAGCCCTAGATATGGACAGTGCATGGGTGCTGATAGTAGGCTAATTCAAGAAGGCCTCATACATTTAATCAGTCTTCATTTTAATTTGACCTTAGGCCCCTTTAACAACAAGACGACTTTGTGTTGGAGCCCATTTCTTCCTATTCTAGAAATAAGAGGTAGGCCTACCTGTTTCAGGGCCTCAGATTGACGGGGTATGTGAGGACATTGTGGCTTTTGTTAAACTAAATGGCTAAAAGAATAGGCCTACCCCTTGTTAGCATAAGATCTTATTTGTATTTTTATTAAATTGCCCTGATCTATAATGAAGTATTAGTCTGCAATGCTTTATGCTAGAAACAATGCAAAATACTGGGAAAAGACGTGACTCAGATGCATATGGGACATATTTGGTTTGTCTCTATGACATGCAGAGGCTGCGCTACAACTTTCTATAGCTATGGAGACAAAACATTTGTTATTCTGTCAATATCAACTGACTTGAACATTTCAACAGGCTATTAAACAACATACAGTTCCTTCAGAAAGTTCACACCCCTTTACTTGATCCACATTTTGTTGTGTTGTACCCTGGATTAAAAATGTATACATTTGTTTTTTGTGTCACTGGCCTACACACCACACCCCATAATGTCAAAGTGGAATTATGATTTAGAAAATGTTAAAAATTCATTTGAAATGAAAAGCTGAAATCTCTTGAGTCAATAAGTATTCAACCCCTTCGTTATGGCAAGCCAAAATAAGTTCAGGGGTACAAATGTGCTTAACAAATCACATAATAAGTTGCATGGACTCACTTTGTGTGCAATGACTACCTCATCTCTGTACCCCACACACAATTATCTGAAAGGTTCCTCAGTCGAGAAATGAATTCCAAACACTGATTCAACGACAAAAAACAGGGGGGTTTTCCAATGCCTCACAAAGAAAGGCACCTATTGGTAAATGGGTAAAAACATATATATTAATTTGAGCACAGGCACTACAAAGATACAGGCATCATTCCTAACTCAGTTGTCAGAGAAGAAGGAAATCTCTCAGGAATTTCACCATGAGGTCAATGGTGATTTTAAAATAGTTACCGAGTTTAATGGGTGTGATGATAGGAGAAAATCCCTAACAATACTAACCTAAATGACTGAGTGTAAATGAGGAAGCCTGTGCAAATTGAGCTCAGGTGCATCCTGTTTCCATTGATAATCTTTGACATGTTTTGGCATGAGTCCACCTGTGGTAAATTCAATTGATTGGACATGATTTGGAAAGGCACACACCTGTCTAAGTAAGATCGAGGCACAGATATGGGGAAGGGTACCAAAAATGTCTGCAGATTTGAATGTCCCCAAGAACACAGTGGCCTGCATCATTCTTAAATGGAAGAAGTTTGGAACCACCAAGACTCTTCCTTGAGCTGGCCGCCAGGCCAAAATGAGCAATCGGGAGAGAGGGGCCTTGGTCAGGGAGGTGACCAAGAACCCAATGGTTACTCTGACAGAGCTCCAGAGTTCCTTATTCATACAGGTTTTTCTCATTGAGATAAAATCTATTTTTCAAGAGAGACCTGGTCCAACAGCAGCAGGGGGAACAACGTTTCAGATAAAACAACTTACATACACTGACACAACATTGAACAAAACTATAGACTCATACAGTACAACAATTACATATTACTTAAAGAAACACGGATGTCATAACTAAAAAACAGCTGAACTAAAGACAATTACACTCTTCCATGATATTTACATTAACCAGCTGTTTAAACTCCACCAACGTGACCAAATCATCACATTTTTAAATGTTCAGGAGAGAATTCCAGGACCACAGAGCTGAGTAACTAAAACTATTCCTACCATGACCTGTTCTAATTCTTGGTACTGTTAAAGGCAAATGAGAATGAGAACGTCATTTATATTTATTCACTGACCAGATTAAAAAAGAACAGTGTAAATCAGTGTATACCAGTGTTTAAGCCTACGCTAGGTCAATGACGACAAGCCAATGGCACTGTAGAGATCACAATGATGTGTTAGATGTTTTTGAAAGGTTCATTACCGGAGGGCCGCATGATATACTGAATCAAGTGCTCTCAGGGTAGTGGTTGAGGCCTGCATATACATAACATCACTAAAATCTAAAACCGCCAGTAATGTACATCGTACCAGCTCCTTCCTGGCCTCCAGAGAAAAATAAGCCTTATGTCGGTAATAAAAACCTATTCTCAGCTTGAGCTTCCTTATCAAGTTCTCCATATGAACAGTGAAGCTAGGCTTGTCATCCAACCACACCCCCAAATATTTGTACACTTGAGAAGATCTGCAGAGAAGAATGGGAGAAACTCCCCAAATACAGGTGTGCCAAGCTTGTAGTATCATAACCAAGACGACTCAAGGCTGTAATCGATGCCAAAGGTGCTTCAGCAAAGTACTGAGTAAAGGTTCTGAATACTTATGTAAAGGGGATATTTCAGTAAATTTTATTGGATTTTTTGCAACATTTTTGAAAAACTTGTTTTGCTTTGTCGTTAAGGGGTATTGTGTGTAGATTGATGAGGGGGGGAAAACGATTTAATCAATTTCAGAATAAGTCTGTAACGTAACAAAATGTGGAAAGAAGTCAAGGGGTCTGAATGCAACTATCACGTTCGTTGAGATCTGGAGACTGGCTAGGCCACTCCAGGACCTTGAAATGCTTCTTACGAAGCCACTCCTTCCTTGCCCGGGTGGTGTGTTTGGGATCATTGTCATGCTGAAAGACCCAGCCATGTTTCATCTTCAATGCCCTTGCTGATGGAAGGAGGTTTTCACTCAAAATCTCACGATACATGGCCCCATTCATTCTTTCCTTTACACGGATCAGTCGTCCTGGTCCCTTTGCAGAAAAACAGCCCCAAAGCATGATGTTTCCACCCCCATGCTTCACAGTAGGTAGTGTGTTCTTTGGATGCAACTCAGCATTCTTTGTCCTCCAAACACGACAAGTTAAGTTTTTACCAAAAAGTTATATTTTGGTTTCATCTGACCATATGACATTCTCCCAATCTTCTTCTGGATCATCCAAATGCTCTCTAGCAAACTTCAGACGGGCCTGGACATGTACTGGATAAAGCAGGGGGCACTGCAGGATTTGAGTCCCTGTCGGCGTAGTGTGTTACTGATGGTAGGCTTTGCTACTTTGATCCCAGCTCTCTGCAGGTCATTCACTAGGTCCCCCCGTGTGGTTCTGGGATTTTTGCTCACCGTTCTTGTGATAATTTTGACCCCATGGGGTGAGATCTTGCGTGGAGCCCCAGATCGAGTGAGATTATCAGTGGTCTTGTATGTCTTCCATTTCCTAATAATTGCTCCCACAGTTGATTTCTTCAAACCAAGCTGCTTACCTATTGCAGATTCAGTCTTCCCAGCCTGGTGCAGGTCTACAATTTTGTTCTGGTGTCCTTTGACAGCTCTTTGGTCTTGGCCATAGTGGAGTTTGGAGTGTGACTGTTTGAGGTTGTGGACAGGTGTCTTTTATACTGATAACAAGTTCAAACAGGTGCCATTAATACAGGTAACGAGTGGAGGACAGAGGATCCTCTTAAAGAAGTTATAGGTCTGTGAGAGACAGAAATCTTGCTTGTTTGTAGGTGACCAAATACTTATTTTCCACCATAATTTGCAAATAAATTAATTAAAAATCCTACAATGTGATTTTCTGGATTGTTTTTTCTAATTTTGTCTGTCATAGTTGAAGTGTACCTATGATGAAAATTACAGGCCTCTCTCATCTTTTTAAGAGGGAGAACTTGCACAATTGGTGCCTGACTAAATACTTTTTTTGCCCCACTGTATATGATAAGTGCAGACACATGCAACTAACACATAGACAATGACCCACAAAATAACCCAAGGAATATGGCTGCCTAAATATGGTTCCAAATCAGAGACAACAATAAACAGGTGCCTTTAATTGAGAAACAATCTAGGCAACCATAGACATATAAATACCTAGACTAGTAAAACCATAGACTTACAAAAACCCCTAGACAATACTAAAACACATATATGACCCTTGTCACATCCTGACCTAACCAAAATAATAAAGAAAACAAAGTAAACTAAGGTCAGGGCGTGACAGCAACGATACTTTTGGGGCGTTCACATGCAATTGGAATTATCGGAAGTTCGTAGTTCCGCCTGGGAAGTTTCACTTGATCGACACTCCAATTTGTAATTACAAGTGGAAACCGGGAATGTTCGTTTTCACCACTGAACTGTTACCTTTTAAACCAAAAGATGACAACAAATCAATATTTGACCATTACTAACTTCAATCAATATGGATAGTGTAGCTAGTTTGACCATGTTGTCAATGTTAAGCAAGCTAGCTAACTTCATTATTAGTTAGATTATCAAGCAATCTAAAATCTTATTAGTTGAAGATTTGTTCCAACATTAAAAGCACTTGAACACAATCATGTCGGCTTTACAACATCCCACTACCCAGTTTCCCACTTCCCACGAGCATGTGAATGCCCCATAAATCCTCCCATCTCCAGAATTTTTATCTAGCTTTCGATATCTTCAATGTCGAGCATAAATCTATGTTTGGATATTGTCTCCGTTAAATGAGTATAGATAAGTGATAAGGAAAATGTATTAAATTGATTAAACCCATAAGCATTCATGTGATGTAAAAAACTGTGAGGTAAAAACTCTGTAGCCCTTACAGGGAAACAATCTGAAGACATTCCGCTCTGAAGAGAAACACAACAATGTCACTTGACAATGTCATTATCATGTGTGAAAAAATATATTAAAGTCTTGGATTGAAAGTTTGATCGAGATTAAATCTTTGTTTACACAGTTTGTGCATACTGTATCTAATTAAATGTTATTTTAAATGTCAGTATGTCGCTGAGAATGTTGACCTAAGTTCTTTCTCACGGGTTTATAAAGCATGTAAGGCCTTATTATCCAGTAGAGCTGTCACTTTAATAGGACAAACCTTTTCACATTTCTGTAACGACCTACCTCGGAAAGAAAACACCCAAACTGGAATCTCTTGCTCTCCTTTAAGCATTGAGGGGGAGATATTGTTAATCCATCTTTGATTTATATCTGTAATAGAGAAGCAAGCTGTAAAAATGTCCTATTCATAGTGACACTTAAAGAGCCCTTAGACATGGAAGTACTTAGCTTTATATAAAATACCAGTCAGAAGTTTGGAAACATCTACTTATTCAAGGGTTTTTCTTTTTTTATACTATTTTCTGCATTGTATAATACTAGTGAAGACATCCAAACTATGAAATGAAACATGTGGAATCATGTAGTAACCAAAACAGTGTTAAACAAATCAAAATATATTTTAGATTCTTCAAAGTAGCCACCCTTTGCCTTGATGACAGCTTTGCACACTCTTGGTATTCTCTCAAACAGCTTCACCTGGAATGCTTTGACAGTCCTGAAGGAGTTCCCACATATGCTGAGAATTTGTTGGCTCATTTTCCTTCACTCTGCGGTCCAATTCATCCCAAACCATCTCAATTGGGTTGAGTTCGGGTGATTGTGGAGGCCAGGTCATCTGATGCAGCACTCCATCACTCTCCTTCTTGGTCAAATAGCCCTTACACAGCCTGGAGTTGTGTTGGGTCATTGTCCTGTAAAATAAAGGTTACATTATATTAGCAGAGAGGTTTGGAACTCTATTTCTTATTGGTCTATTAACTAATTTACCACTTGGTGATGTTACCAGGCAGGCCAAAACTCCATCCCGCAAGTGAGCCACCAAAAAAAATATATAATTTCACCAAATATTTAGGAAGAGGTCATCATTTCATGGAGTCTGTGAAGGAAGAAACCACATGGAAAAAGTTGTCCAAAAAAGGTAAAAAAAACAGATTTTCACAAAGTCAAATGAATTTATTGTGTTTGAGGTTTCATGATGCTTATTTCTAAACCAAAGTAAATAATTAAAAGATTTTTTGGGACAACAGTTGGGGTCTCTATAAGCTTCAATATGGGGTTCTAAACCTAGCGTGAAAGTGCATCCTTGTATCTGTGTGCTAACATAGTCAAAATGTTGGGGTAAGTTGAGCCAATGATTGAGCCAATGGCAAGTTGAGGAAATTGAAGTGTTTACTTCCTAGGCATAATGCAAGGCATTATAGCTGGAATATAAGGTAACAACAGGGCCTGGCCGTTGTTAAAAGCATTTTTCTTTCTGTTTTTTAGTTGTTAAGACTGAGTTAAAAGAGTGATTGTGTTGAATTGTGTTTTGGAAATAAAAATAGACATGGTTTTAAAAGGGTAGTGGTAATATTTCATTCAGTACACACATTTTCAGACGGCTTAACTTACCCTCTCCCGTGGTTCAATACCACTTTTTTTTGGACAAGCTATGTTTTCAAAATGTTTACAGAAATTCAGATTATTTCCAGGGATACATAACATCCTGAAATACAGTATATGTAGATATCTTTATTAGAAAGAATATGATATTTCCCTTGACGGAGTGATGCTGAATGTAAAATAAAATGACAAACGAGGTTGTGGTTCTCATAGTAGAGTACCAGTCTAAAGTTTGGACAAAGCTACTCTTTCAATGGTCTTTCTTTTTTGTACTATTTTCTACATTGTAAGATAATAGTGAAGACATAAAATATGAAATAACACATATGGAATCATGTGGTAACCACAAAAGTGTTAAACAAATCCAAATATATTTTATATTTGAGATTCTTCAAAGTAGCCACCCTTTGCCTTGATGACAGCTTTGCACAGTCTTGGCATTCTCTCAACCAGCTTCATGAGGTAGTCACCTGGAATGCATTTCAATTAACAGGTGTGCCTTGTTAAAAGTTAATTTGTGGTATTTCTTTTTTTAAAATATTTTTTGTATATGTATTTAATTTGATTGAATATCCAAAACATACAGTATACTTCCAGTGACTCCCATTCAGAGCGACACACAGAAGCATCAAGGGTCAATGCCCTGCTCAAGGTTACATCAACAGATCTCCCACAAGGTCATACAATGGGGACCCGAACACTCCAAGATCCCTCCCACAGCCGCGCCCCAATAATAAATAAAAAAATGTATTAAAATAATTCCATTCCCCACACCCAAGAACCCACCCAATGCACCAACTACCAAGAAGAGAAGAAGCATAGAATCAAAGGTGAAAGTTAAGGGTTCTCTGTAGAAAGCCAGAAGGCTTTGGAATGTGTTTGATGGAGGAGAGGAAAGCAACGTGTTGATATAGGGAAGACAGATGGATATTTGTGGATTAGATGAAGGAGGGGTTGAGGTCAGGAGGTGAGGAGGTGAGGACAGATTCTCTTAAGAGAGTAATAAATGTTTGGTATCCTGTTACCCTCTTTATTAGCTTCCTGTAGAGCCATAAAACGTAAGGATCGGAGAGAAGGAAGAGTGTCTTAAGTGGGATATAAATGTCTGGATGGGACAAATGTTCAGTTGTCTGATTACAGCTGTACATGACCTTTGGGAAGAATTAAACTTGGTTAAAGCTTCTCTTGTTTCCGTGGGTTATTTACTCAGAAAAATAAGAACCTAACAACAGAAAACAACAATGCAAAAAAAGGACATCAAGAACAACTAAAATCATAACAGCAAGGCCAACTGTATATGTTTGAGTGCATGCCTGCCACTATTTACATGTGTCTGTGTCCGTGTATGTGTGCATTTGAATGAGAGTGTGCATATATACATGTGTACAAACACCTGCACGGCCTCAGCCTCAGGCAAACCAGCATTAGCTGTAAAAACACTGCCCCTCAGTGTCATTCAAACGGACTTATTATTATGTTTTATTTTTACTTTATTTGTATGTTTCTTTTTTATACTGTTATCATCATTCTATCCCCCACCCAGCAACTCCCCTCCCACTTGTTTCCAATTGCACATCCCAACCCTGAGCTTCCCTCAGCCCATCCCACCAATTTCTGCCGGCCACCCTCATCGGATATCTACGCAACATACACTACCATTAAAAAGTCTGGGGTCACTTAGAAATGGTCTTGTTTTTGAAAGAAAATCACATTTTTGGTTATTAAAATAACATCAAATTGATCATAAATACAGTGTAGACATGCTTAATGTTTTAAATGACTATTGTAGCTGGAAACAGCAGATGTTTACAGTGGTTCCTCCTTTAAAAGTTGCGTCATACTGCAGCACACCCTGCGTGCTGCTGCAGCATTTTGTGGCACTTCATTTCATTCTCAGACATTTCTTCTGTTACTGCAAGTTATTGCAAGTTTGACCACCAGAGGGCATCTTTGAGAAGTATTCCGTATTGGCATTATCAGAGAAATTAAAACCTTTTTTGTAATAACATAGTATATGGGATTGATTTTAAGAAATGTGGCTTCATTAATTTGATTAATATCATGGTGTTTCCATTCAGAGAAAAACGAAAAATGAAATCCTAAGGGTTTCCGTTAGGATGGAATGGAAAATATGGAGCTGTACAACGTGATTGTCGGGAGTAGGCTACAGGATGGGAGGGTTATAAATAGTTTTGCCTTCTTTAGACAACTTTGTTCCAATATTTCTGCAAATCAGTGATATTTATTCCCATAGTAATTCGTTATGGATCCATAACTAAATAAACATCTGCATTTTTCACCCTGCCAGCTCCTATTAGTTTAATTGTGCACCGTGGCACCAACTCGCCTTCAGAATGTTCTATTCATGTAATAAGCCTGTGTGTAGCTGGTGAAGAGGAGTCAGAAGCAGGACAGCAGATATGAGTAAAAAACATAATTTACCCCTGGAATCAATAATACAATGCAATAACCGAGCCCACAATAACGGATCGTATTACATACAAACAAACACTCACAAACAACCAGGGGGGAACAGAGGGTTAAATAATGAACTAGTAATTGGGGGATTGAAACCAGGTATGTAAAACAAAGACAAAACAAATGGAAAATGAAAAGTGGACCGGCTGGCTAGAAGGCCAGTGACGTCGATCGCTGAATGCCGCCCGAACAAGGAGAGGGACCGACTTTGGCGGAAGTCATAACAATTCCCAGCTTATTGTTCAACGTCACTGTCACGCCTGGTCAGGGTATGATTTGGGTGGGAATTCTATGTTCTGTATTCTATGTTCTTTAGTTCTATGTTTTGGTTCTCAATCAGGGATCAGGAACAGCTGTCTATCGTTGTCTCTGATTGGGAATCATACTTAGACAGCCTTTTTCCCTTTGTTATTTGTGGGAAGTTATCTTTGTTAGGGGCACTATAGCACTGTTAAGCTTCACTGTTGTTTTGTATTGTTTATTGTTTTTGTTGGCGACATTTATCTTAAATAAAAATAAATGTACGCTCACCATGCTGCGCTTTGGTCTACTTCCCATGACAATCGTGACACTCACAATGCATGCTTCGCCATTATTGGCAATGAAAACAACAAAAAATAATTTTCTTCTTCCCATTGTTTGCTATGGAGAAATATAGGCATGTCTGTCTATTTCGCCAAATATCTCTTTTTTTCAAGTCAGACGCCATTTTAATCATGAGAATCTCCTCTTTCTAATTTTGTAAGCCTGGGCAGCTAGCTGGGCAGCTAGCTCGCATTTTCCTATAGAGAGGCATGCCGGTCTATTTCGCCAAATATCTCACTGTTTATATTTCGTTTTTTTTTTTCAAGTCGGGTGTAAACGGTGTGAAATGGCCAGCTAGTTAGCAACGAGTGCGCTAATAGAGTTTCAATCGGTGACGTCACTCGCTCTGAGATCTTAAAATAGTTGTTCCCCTTACTTTGCAAGGGCCATGTTTTTTGTGGAGCGATGGTTAACGATGCTTTGAGGGTGGCTGTTGTCTATGCGTGCAGAGGCTCCCTGGTTCAAGCCCAGGTAGGGGCGAGGAGAGGGATTGAAGCAAAACTGTTACACAGGCAACATTTTAATCAGGAGAATCTCCTCGTTGTAATTATATAAGTCTGGGCAGGGAGCTCGTTTGTCATCAATCACTAGACCAGAAATAGTCAGAAGTTTTAATTTTTTCCCTACGTTTTGATCACGCAGACATAAGCACAGTTGACACCATCGAGGTGCGGATGTTTACTTTCTACACAAGTCGTTTTTTTCCAGTTTCGTCCGACGATCAGATTGTAGTGGTAAAATAAAAAGGGATCATTTTTTTTCTAACCATAACTCCAGTCAAAACAGGCTCTGCGAACGTTCGATTCTATTACTTTGCTATGGGCTCGCGCTAGCGTTCCAGTTTAGCCAACGTTCTTAAGCCGTTTTTTCAGCCTTGGGTGAATTTTGACTCGTTCTATTGTCGTAAGGACAGCGTAGCTAACAAATTGTCAGCCAACATAACTTGTAAGGTAACTTATTTGAAAAGTCATTACTTTATTACATTGAGTAGGAAGCTACCCCTTGGTCGTTAAGGCAAATCTGGTCTACGATAGGAGGGTTTTTTCCCACACTTAGCTCAGCTATTAGACTATTCTTTAGTAAAGGTTGAATAGTCTATTGTTCAGCTATTAGCCCCCCTCCCTAACCTGCAACAAATTGTTGTTCCAATCTCATTCCTTTCCCTCTTCCACCGAGTGGCTTGCCTTTGGGGACGTGCTGGCAGGATATGGCGGCATATTTGGTGTGCGTCACGAATTCTGCATACAGTAGCACGTTTGTATGAAGGTGTGGTTATTCACAGGCAAATTGCTATATGCTATGGAGGTACATTTGTGTCTTTTTACGAGAGCAAAACCTTTTTTATTTTTCATCAAAAATAATTGTTCTGAAAGCAACTTTTTCTGACACAAAGGAAGTCAAAGCGGACACCTACGAAGATGGCATCTCAGGTAAGCAGCACTGGGCTGTATTGAAGTATCTGCTACTTTAGATTGAACGGTCATATCTCAGTTATTGTTTCATATCTATAAAAAAATAAGCTGTTTTCTTTACTTTCAGAGACCGAGCAGATCAAGGGGTCGAAAATTTAGATATTGCCAGATGTTCACTGTCCGAGGAAAAGGCCGTAGAAGCTTTATTGCTGGAAAAAGTGTCCATAACCAGAAGTAATTAAACTTTTCTGTGTTATTTTTCTCCATCTCGGCCTGTCTTGTTGTATATGGAACCTGTCTCACATGCATTCATTTAAAAAAAACTTAAGATGTCAGCTGCTAATTTTCACATTTTCACCCCATTAACACAGCCATTTTCACAGGACTATATGTTACTATCTTTTGCTGCCAAGTCATGATTTCCCTGGTGGTGTGGTGGTGTGGTGGTGAGACACATAGCCCTCTATATTTACATGTTTCAGGTACACTCCATTAGTCTGTGTCACATACAGTATATTCTATTGACATTCTCTTCTATTGACATTATCTTCTATTGTTTGTCCTCATGTGTCTGTTTTTCAGCATAAAGTACTCTGTAGCCACTAAGTGCGGACACCAGGTGAGACCACACACACACAATAACAGTCTCTCTTCTTCACTTCATCCCTCTCCCACTTCTCCCTAAATCCTGTAGGTTATATCAGCTGTTTTGGTGAACCCCTCCCGCATCTGAAATGGCTGACACAGAGGGCGCAGCATGATCATAGGTGAGATGTCACTTGGTTGGGTCAACAGGAAGTATTATTAAAGAGATGCTTTACATTGAAATAATAATAAATTATAAAAAGAATCATGCTTAACCATGCTCTCTCTATTCATCTGTCCCTCGTCTGCAGGTATGTTTTCATGTGAGAGAGGAAGCCAGTCCCGTCATCGCCACCTCACCCGCTCTTAAGATAACCTTCAGGTCAACTGGGGGCCCGAAGCTGGTTAGGAGACACCGCAATTATGGTGAACTGAGAGAATATTAGGGTAGCACTGTAATTCATGAATCATATGCTGTCGGCCACTGTTCTTACCTCTTTCCCTTTTTGTCTTCTACACCTCTCTCCCCACCTTGTCTTTCTTCCTCGTTTTATAATGCACACCATATGTGCATTGAAGTACAGTTTGAACTTGTATTCATAATATAATATTACAATTATCGTAATTATAATGCATTTATGTATTTATAACACCTGGATAATGAACTTCTTTCAATAAAGCATTTCACATTCTCCACTGGTTGAAATTAAGTATCTTATTGAAATACTATCCTCTGTCCTCAGATTAATGCAGATGAAGGGAGTTAGATATATATAGTTTTTTTTCTGTGTATATGAATTACATATCAATCATGTTTCTAGTCTATTGCATAGTTACAATGTGTACTTATTGATGTCCCAGGAGCAGAAGTGGTGAAACACTGTTAAAGTTTATAATTGTAATACATACATGCGGACACAGCATCATTCAAATAATGGAGTTTGATATGACTGAAAAATTTCTCAGAGATTCATACCTGAACCACACCTTTATTTGCCAAGGAAGAGTACATGATCAGTGAATATATTCAATGTACAAGCTACAATGTGGGAATCTCATGCGTGGTAATAACTACAGTACATGTGTATATAGGACTTGCATCCTTGACACAATAAAGTTATTATATTCTACTGTGTAAACGTTTTGCTTCCGTCCCTCTCCTGGCCTCGAACCAGGGACCCTCTGCACACATCGACAACAGCCACCCTCGAAGCATCGTTACAACTACCTCAAGGTCTCAGAGCGAGTGACGTCACCAATTGAAACGCTATTAGCTCACACCCCTCTAACTAGCTAGCTATTTCACACCGGTTACACATAGGCTTCATTTAATGCCATTCAGACTTGAAGTTGATACAACAACTATGATAGCTGAGGTTCATAGCTAGGTTCTGAACTAATATTCATACCAAACGTTTCAGGGTCCATACACAACAGTTATTTTTATTCTCCACTACACAATAAGCAAGTAAATAGTTAGCTATGTTACTTCAGCTGCATTGCAAGGCAAGCTTACATAATTGTACATTCAATTTGCAGTAAATGCTTTAGCTAGCTAGATTCTTTACATCCACTGTTTCACAAGACGACAGCCTGATTGGCTGGTTTTCTCAGGAGTCCCTAAAACATTAAACAACACTAATTACAAATTCATTCTCCTAACACTAGCTAGCTGGCTAATGTTAGCTAGTCAGATAACTAGCTAAATAGCGATTTTCGTAAATTAACTTGATGACAAAAAAAATATGTCTCTACATTAACTAAAATATTCCTCTCAATTGTAATTTTTTTGCTTGACTCGTTATGACGTTAAAACAACTTACATTTGGTTCCTCCGTAATGTTTTGTCAGCCATCTTTGTTGAAGAACGCCACCAGGCACGAGTGGCTCACGTCAAAATTCGTCATTGGCACTCGATATGATTGGTCATATAAAATCCTTGGGACCAAATGCATAATGATTGCTCTAACTCCCCCTTGTGGTGGTCTGGAGCAATGAAGCCGTGACGCTGGGTACCTCTAAATCCCGCGGTGCAAGCTCACAACTTTTAAAGGAGGAATCATTGCACATAGGCGTACAGAGGCCCATTATCAGCAACCATCACTCCTGTGTTCCAATGGCGCGTTGTGTTAGCTAATCCAAGTTTATCATTTTAAAAGGCTAATTGATTATTAGAAAACCCTTTTCAATTATGTTAGCACAGCTGAAAACTGTTGTTTTGATTAAAGAAGCAATAAAACTGGCCTCCTGAAACTCGTCAGTCTATACTTGTATTGAAAAATAAAGGCTATTCCATGTGAGAAATTGCCAAGAAACTGAAGATCTCGTACAACACTGTGTACTACTCCCTACACAGAACAGAGCAAACTGGCTTTAACCAGAATAGAAATAGCAGTGGGAGGCCCGGTGCACAACTGAGCAAGAGGACAAGTACATTAGAGTGTCTAGTTTGAGAAACAGACGCCTCACAAGTCCTCAACTGGCAGCTTCATTAAATAGTACCCGCAAAACACCAGTCTCAACGTCAATAGTGAAGAGGTGACCCCCGGCATGCTGGCCTTATAGGCAGAGTTGCAAAGAAAAAGCCATATCTCAGACTGGCCAATGAAAAGAAAAGATTAATATGGGCCAAAGAACACAGACACTGGACAAAAATATGGCTTTTTCTTTGCAACTCTGCCTAGAAGGCCAACATCCTGGAGTGACCCCAAACTTTTGAACGGTAGTGTATATCATTCAAATATGTCTCTCCAGATCTCCCGTCAGTACTATTTCTAGGGTCAATTTTATGCATTTTCAGACATTCCTGAACCTGAGACCAGAAACGGGCTACCTGAGGGCAATAACAAAACAAATGGTTTATTGATTCTGTATCCTCACAACCAAATCTGCAGAGCTTCGATAATTTTATGCCCCAAATATTCAACATTTTGTTGGTTTCAATAATTCTATATAATAATTTTATCTGAAAGCACGAATTCTTGAATCCTGCGTCGTTTTATATATCAATTCTTAAACCCTAACATGGAATCGGTACATCAAAAATCTCTTCCAAACTATTTTTCAATCTGTATGGCACAGTTGTCAACATCCTGGTCCTCAAATTAAAATGGTATACTTCCCTATTTATGCTATTTTTATTCCTCAGCCAGTTTTGATCCTTTATATTGGACAGACAGACCAGTTCCCAATCTCATCCTGCTGCCTCCTGCTTCCTCCATGTTTGGGGTAATGGTGTAATCAATTGGTTGTACTCTTGGATTGAGCAGACCTTCCCATACAATTCTGATAACTCCATGAAATATGTAACTCTACCATTCCAATTTACAATATCATTTAAGAACAAAATACCCTTTTCAAACATCTTTCCCATAAATACAGGTATTTTATCAACCAGCACATTTGAGTTCAGCCATAATATTTGTTGTAATAATAGTTATATCTTTTCAGGGAAATGAAATTTAAATTGTAGTCAGCTCTGCAATGCTTGTTTGAAAGAGAGATACTTTGAGAAAAGCATCATTTTCAATTCAGCGAAAATCAGACATGGCAATCTTCACAAAGGTAAAAAGGCAATTTTTAGACAATGAATGCGCTTTTCTTAGTAATCTACCTGAGAACCATTTAGGGTTCAAGTAAAACTTTGGAATAAGTGAAGCTTTTAGGGTGAGGTTTAGTGCTTTTATATTTAATAATCTCAACCCACCCAATTCATATTCATTGTATACAGTTGAAGTCGGAAGTTTAGATACACTTAGGTTGGAGTCATTAAAACGTGTTTTTCAACCACTCCACAAATGTCTTGTTAACAAACTATAGTTTTGGCAAGTCGGTTAGTACATCTACATGCATGACACAAGTCAGTTTTCCAACAATTGTTTACAGACAGATTATTTCACTTATAATTCAACGTATCACAATTCCAGTGGATCAGAAGTTTACATACACTAAGTTGACTGTGCCTTTAAACAGCTTGGACATTTTCTGAAAATGATGTCCTGGCTTTAGAAGCTTCTGATAGGCTAATTGACATAATTTGAGTCAATTGGAGGTGTACCTGTGGATGATTTCAAGGCCTACCTTCAAACTCATTGCCTCTTATCTTGACATCACAGGAAAATCTAAAGAAATCAGCCAAGACCTCAGAAATAAATTGTAGACCCCCAGAAGTCTGGTTCATCCTTGGGAGCAGTTTCCAAAAAGCCTGAAGGTACCATGTTCATCTGTACAAACAATAGTACGCAAGTATAAACACCATGGGACCACGCAGCCGTCACACCACTCAGGAAGGAGACGCATTCTGTCTCCTAGAGATAAACGTACTTTGGTGCGAAAAGAGCAAATCAATCCCAGAACAACAGCAAAGGATCTTGTGAAGATGCTGAAGGAAACAGGTACAAAATGATCTATATCCACAGTAAAACGAGTCCTATATCGACATAACCTGAAAGGCTGCTCAGCAAGGAAGATGCCACTGCTCCAAAACTGCCATAAAAACGGCAGACTACGGTTTGCAACTGCACATGGGGACAAAGATCGTACTTTTTGGAGAAATGTCCTCTGGTCTGATGAAACAAAAATAGAGCTGTTTGGCCATAATGACCATCGTTATGTTTGGAGGAAAAAGGGTGAGGCTTGCAAGCCGAAGAATAGCATCCCAACCATGAAGCACAGGGGTGGCAGCATCATGTTGTGGGTGTGCTTTGCTGCAGGAGGGACTGGTGCACTTCACAAAATAGATGGTATCATGAGGGGAAAAAATTATGTGGATATATTGAAGCAACATCAGACATCATTCAGGAAGTTAAACCTTGGTCGCAAATGGGTCTTCCAAATGAACAATGACCCCAAGCATACTTCCAAAGTTGTGGCAAAATGGATTAAGGACAACAAAGTCAAGGTATTGGAGTGGCCATCACAAAGCCCTGACCTCAATCCTATTGAACATTTGTGGGCAGAACTGAAAAAGCGTGACTTCAACTGTACGTGGTTTCCGGATACTCCCGTAAAGCCCAGCTCATTGCTTGTTTGACAAAGATACAGTCGTTCAAGTAATGGCCGCCCACGTCATCGGCGTGCCATGAAGGCGTTGCTCTCAAACCAAATATGGTGTCCTATAGGATATACTACACCCCTAATGATATAGTGAAGTCTTGTTACCCTCTAGGATCTCTGAGGAATACATACGAATGTGATTTGACTCTTTGAAACAACGGGTGAGATTTTCACAGATTCCTTTCTTTGCAAAGGAATCTCTTTGCTTTCCTTTCTTGGATTTTATCTAACAAAACGACGCTTCATGTTATCTCTGGGACGCTTTGGATGATAAATCAGAGCAAGATTTCCGAATGCAAGTACGCAATTTGCCTTCAGAGGTGAATTTATCAAACCTATCCCGGTGAAAAAAGTGTTTTGTTGTTAGGAGCTCTCCCCAAACAATAGCATGACATTTTGTTCGCAGAAATAGCTCCTGTCAATTGGACAGTGCAGTTATATTAACAGGAATTTAAGCTATGACCAAAGAGTTAATCAGGGCAATTTTTTCATAAATAGACATATATTTTTACATGTCCATTGTTGCAGGATCTAGTTTTCTATTGAAATTCATTGTGGAGAGCCCATTTATATATTTTGTGATATGAATACCAAGAATGTCTACTAATGTAATGTAATGTAAAAGTTGTATTTTTTAAAGATCCAATACGCAATATTGTACACTTATAATTTGGTTTTAGTCTAGCATGCGGACTTATTTAAAACTTGAGTCATCGGCATACACGGACACCTTTGTTTTTAAGCCTTGGATTTCTTATCCTCTAATGTTAATGGTTCTGATATTAATAGCTAGCATTTCAATGGCCATAATAAATAGATATGGTGACAACGGACAACCTTGTTTAACTGCTCTTGACAATTCAAAACTCTCTGAGAAGTAGCCGCTATTTACTATTTTACATCTGGGGTAGCTGTATATTAGTTTTAGCCATTTTATAAGAGAATCACCGAAATTGAAAAAAAATCTGGGCATTTATAAATAAAATCCAGTCTTACTTTATCAAAGAACTTTTCAAAATCTGCTATAAATATCAGGCCTGGCTTCTTAGATGTTTTATGATGTTCTATTATTTCTAGTAGTTGTCATATATTAGCACCTGTGTATCGTCCATGTAAAAAAACCTGTCTGATCAGGATGAACAATACCTGGTAAAACCTTTTTAATTCTAAGTGCTTTGCATTTCGATAGTATTTTAGCATCACCAGATTAAAGTGAAAGGGGCCTCCAGTTTTCTAGATAGACTGGATCTTTATATTTGCCATCTGGGTCTTGTTTTAATAATAGTGACATCAGACCTTCCTTCTGAGTACCTGACAGACTACCATTTCTATAGGAATAGTTAAAACAATCTAACAATGGCGCGAATAGTATTTCAAAAAAGGCTTGATACAGTGCCTTGCAGAAGTATTCATCCCCCTTGGCATTTTTCCTATTTTCTTGCATTACAACCTGTAATTTAAATGGATTTGATTTGGATGTCGTGTAATTGACATACACAAAAGAGTCCAAATTGGTGGAGTGAAATGAATAAAAATGATTTGTTTCATAAAATTCAAAAAATAAAAATAAAAAATGGGCTGAATAATTTTGCGCACCCAATTTTTCAGTTTTTGATTTGTTAAAAAAGTTTGAAATATCCAATAAATTTCGTTCCACTTCATGATTGTGTCCCACTTGTTGTTGATTCTTCACAAAAAAATACAGTTTTATATCTTTATGTTTGAAGCCTGAAATGTGGCAAAAGGTCGCAAAGTTCAAGGGGGCCGAATACTTTCGCAAGGCACTGTATAATCTGCTAAACCAATTATAACTGGCTATACTTATTTCACCCCTTACCACAACTAGATACTATTCTCAGTATAAATTGTCCATAATTAGTGCTTGTAAAGTTACTAACATAAGAGGTAGTTTGATGGTCAAAATTAGAGCTTTCAAATGTTTGATATTTAGAATTCAATAAATAGATTCTAGCAATGTTTGTTTTATTCCCTTGTCTGTTTGCCTGTGAGCCAATGCCACAGATGTTAGACAATTGAGACAATATATTATTTGTGTAGTAAATCTGAGTAGGTTGATGTATATGATATTGGATGTGATTTAGTGAGTGTGTACGATGTCTGTTTAAGAGTAAGACTATAATGTGTGATGTCCAAATAAATAATATCCTCGCCAATTTGCATGGTTGAGTGTCTATGTGTGTAACATGTAGTGTGTGTAGCCTAAAATTTTGAGGATGATAATTGTAATCCATATCGTATCAATTCAATTCAATTCAAGGGGCTTTATTGGCATGGGAAACATGTGTTAACATTGCCAAAGCAAGTTAGGTAGATAATATACAAAAGTGAAATAAACAATAAAAATGAAAAGTAAACATTACACATACAGAAGTTTCAAAACAATAAAGACATTACAAATGTCATATATATATATATATATATATATATATATATATATATATATATATATATATATATATATATATATATATAGTTTTGTAACAAGGTACAAATGGTTAAAGTACACAAGGGAAAATAAATAAGCATACATATGGGTTGTATTTACAATGGTGTTTGTTCTACACTGGTTGCCCTGTTCTTGTGGCAACAGGTCACACATCTTGCTGCTGTGATAGCACACTGTGGAATTTTACATAGTAGATATGGGAGTTTATCAAAATGTGATTTGTTTTCGAATTCTTTGTGGATCTGTGTAATCTGAGGGAAATATGTCTCTCTAATATGGTCATACATTGGGAAGGAGGTTAGGAAGTGCAGCTCAGTTTCCACCTCATTTTGTGGGCAGTGAGCACATAGCCTGTCTTCTCTTGAGAGCCATGTCTGCCTACGGCGGCCTTTCTCAATAGCAAGGCTATGCTCACTGAGTCTATACATAGTCAAAGCTTTCCTTAAGTTTGGGTCAGTCACAGTGGTCAGGTATTCTGTCATTGTGTACTCTCTGTTTAGGGCCAAATAGCATTCTAGTTTGCTCTGTTTTTTTTGTTAATTCTTTCCAATGTGTCAAGTAGTTATCTTTTTGTTTTCTCATGATTTGGTTGGGTCTAATTGTGCTGCTGTCCTGGGGCTCTGTGGGGTGTGTTTGTGTTTGTTAACAGAGCCCCAGGACCAGCTTGCTTAGTGGACTCTTCTCCAGGTTCATCTCTCTGTAGGTGATGGCTTTGTTGTGGAAGGTTTGGGAATGGCTTCCTTTTAGGTGGTTGTAGAATTTAACATCTCTTTTCTGGATTTTGATAATTAGTGGGTATCGGCCTAATTCTTCTCTGCATGCATTATTTGGTGTTCTATGTTGTATACAGAGGATATTTTTGCAGAATTCTGCATGCAGAGTCTCAATTTGGTGTTTGTCCCATTTTGTGAAGTATTGGTTGGTGAGCAGACCCCAGACCTCACAACCATATAGGGCAATGGGCTCTATGACTGAGTTGAGTATTTTAAGCCAGATCCTAATTGGTATGTTGAAATTTATGTTCCTTTTGATGGCATAGAATGCCCTTCTTGCCTTGTCTCTCAGATCGTTCACAGCTTCGTGGAAGTTACCTGTGGCGCTGATGTTTAGGCCAAGGTATGTATAGTTTTTTGTGTGCTCTAGGGCAACAGTGTCTAGATGGAATTTGTATTTGTGGTCCTGGCGGCTGAACCTTTTTTGGAACACCATTATTTTGGTCTTACTGAGATTTACTGTCAGGGCCCAGGTCTGTACAGAATCTATTCAGAATATCTAGATGCTGCTGTAGGCCCTCCTTGGTTGGTGACAGAAGCACCAGATCATCAGCAAACATTAGACATTTGACTTCGGATTCTAGTAGGGTGAGGCCGGGTGTTGCAGACTTTTCTAGTGCCCGCGCCAATTCGTTGATATATATGTTGAAGAGGGTGGGGCTTAAGCTTGCATCCCTGTCTCACCCCACAACCCTGTGTGAAGAAATGTGTGTTTTTTACCTATTTTAACAGCACATTTGTTTGTGTACATGGATTTTATAATATCGTATGTTTTTCTGTATTGTTTTAGTGATTCACCATAGTGAAGGCGTAGACTCAGGTTTTTCGGGTCTCAATATTTTTGGTTGCACAGGTTTCTCAATTTCTTTTAGATTTTTGCATTCTTCAAACAATGTCATTGTTGTTCATTTTCTTCGCTTTTCTGAATTTGTTTTATTTGATAGGGAAGCTGAGGTCAAATATACAGTTTAGATTTTCTACTGCCAAGTTTACACCTTCACTATTAGTGGACTGTTTTACCCAGGGAATTGTCTAAAAGGGATTGAATTTGTTGTTGCCTAATTGTTTTTTGGTAGGTTTCCAAAATGCATTCCGTCCATCTATAGCATTTCTTAATGTTACTCAGGTCCTTTGCCTTTGATGCCTCATGATTGTGTATTGCTCTGTTCAAGTAGACTGTGATTTTGCTGTGGTCTGATAGGGGTGTCAGTAGGCTGACTGAACGCTCTGAGAGACTCTGGGTTGAGGTCAGTGATAAAGTAGTCTACAGAACTACTGCCAAGAGATAAGCTATAGGTGTACCTACCATAGGAGTCCCCTCGAAGCCTACCATTGACTATGTACATACCCAGCGTGCGACAGAGCTGCCGGAGTTGTGACACGTTTTTGTTGGTTAAGTTGTCATAGTTGTGCCTAGGGGGACATATGTGGGAGGGAATGCTGTCACCTGCAGGCAGGTGTTTGTCCCCCTGTGTGCTGAGGGTGTCAGGTTCTTGTCCGGTTCTGGCATTTAGGTCGCCACAGACTAGTTCATGTCCCTGGGCCTGGAAATGATTGATTTCCCCCTCCAGGATGGAGAAGCTGTCTTCATTAAAGTATGGGGATTCTAGTGGGGGGATATAGGTAGCACACAGGAGGACATTTCTCTGTTAAGATCATTTCCTTTTGAATTTCTAGCCAAATGTAAAATGTTCCTGTTTTGATTAATTCAAGCGAGTGAGTTGGGTCTGCTCTATACCAAATTAGCATACCCCATGAGTCCCTTCCCTGTTTCACTCTTGGTAGTTTGGTGGATGGAACTACCAGCTCTCTGTAACCTAGAGGGCAACCAGTGGGTCCTTCTCTATACTAGGTTTCTTGCAGAATGACAATGTCTGTATTACCGATTTCTTTTGTGAAGTCCGGGTTCCTGCTCTTTAGGCCAAAGGCAGATGACCTCAGGCCTTGGATATTCCAGGATGATATAGTGAAGGCTTTTTGTTCCATAATGTGTCTGTTACGAATCCCTTTTGACCTGACAGTCTAGGGGGGGGATGGTAATGAGACCCGTAACATAACTCATGCAAATTATAATAGTGACAAAGTAAAAGTGTGAACGAAATAACCAGGACAACTGAAATCTACCGTCAAACTCAAGGTTTATTTGCAAACACACGGTAATGGGGGGAGCAGGAAAAGGGGCTGAGCTGGACCCAAGGAAAGAAACAAGTATACAAAAACACCCATAAGCTAGACTAGCCTACTTTAACAACAGCTAACTAACGAAAAATACAGTGGGTGGTCCGCCCAGTTCTAACTAGTGTATTTAACAAAGTTCACCTACGGGTAGTGTATGCCCATGGGCGACTTGTCTTGGTTTCCCCTTTTCCCACCAGCAAACAAAGAAACACCATAACCAAAACAATACTCACAGGTGAGGACAAAGTGCTATGGAGGTGCTCAAAGAAAAGAGAGGTTAATGCACAAAGAGAGAGTGAAACACAGAGACCTACAAACATGGCATTTACAGAGAGATTGAGCTCTAGAGCAAACAACTGATGGGGTTTTTAAACCAAGGGAAAGGAACTGTGATTGGGTAGGAAACAGGAGGAGGTGTGTCTTCTGATTGATGATTGATTGTTGACTGATTGGGGAGTGATGATTTTCACCTGTGAGGGGAGAAGGAGAGAAGACACAGGATACATGCACACACACAGACACAGGATACCTGTATCCGTAACAGTGTCCAATGTTGTTGGTCGTGGTTTAGCCTCAGGCCAGTAAGTGTGAGCAGAGCCTGCTGAGCATCTGGTACCTGCCATTGGCTTGGGCGAGTGTAAGAGTGGGTTTGGGCCTGTTTGCCCGCTCACTACCTGGGCGTATGTGTGACTTCCATGTTGAGGCCCTCTTTGCGGGGGTGGGGTGCATGGGGTGGGCAGGAGTAGCATAGGTCTGATCTGAGGGGGCCTAAATGGGGTGTTGGCATGGTTGACGTGGGGGAGTGTTGATTGGTTGGGGTGGGGGTGTGGATGTGTCTGGGGGTGCTGTGGTCTGTATGTAAGGCCTCTTGGCGTGGGTCCTCTATGTGTAGGTTCAGGGTGGGGGGTCCTGCAGGTCTTGAAGGGTGTCTTGCTGGTCTGGGTGGAGTGTCTATTGATCTGTTGCTCCTGTGTGAAGTGTTGAGGATACGTATCACCATCATAGTTGCATCGTAATTACCTTTAACATCATTGAAAAACACATCCCAGCATTTCCATAGCAACTGACGTTTCACATGATCATGAAAGCATTACTATAGAGATGGCTTCACTACAGTACAAATGTTTCCCACACAATATGTTATTATTCCCCAATGTCACTATTCTGATATCTTCCCCTTGCTTGTTGTAAACATATATAAACATGTAGACAAAGACACAGAAAAGATAGACAAACAAGAAACATGTTAAATTATAGAACAGTTCTCGACATTCGTGAGAGGGGAGAGAAGAGAGCGAGAAGACTGCATGAATCAGGCCTTCATGGTCGAATTGCTGAAAAGAAACAACAACTAAAGGATACCAATAATAAGAAGAGACTTGGAAGAGTTGTGATGGTGTGAGGGTGCTTTGCCGGTGACATTGTCTGTGATTTATTTAGAATTCAAGGCACACTTAACCAGCATGGCACCCACAGCATTCTGCAGCGATACGCCATCCCATCTGGTTTGTGCTTAGTGTGACTATCATTTGTTTTCCAACAGGGCAATGACCCGACATTCCTCCAGGTTGTGTAAGGGCTATTTGACCAAGAAGAAGAGTGATGGAGAGCTAAATCAGATGACCTAACCTCCACAATCACCCGACCTCAACCCAATAGAGATGGTTAGGATGAGTTGGACTGCAGATTGAAGGAAAAGCCGCTCAGCATATGTGGGAACTACTTCAAGACTGTTGGAAAACCATTCCATGTGAAGCTGGTTGAGAGAATGCCAAGCATGTGCAAAGCTGCCATCAAGGCATAGGGTGGCTACTTTGAAGAATTTAAAATCTAAAATATATTTTTATTTGTTGAACACTTTTTTTGGTTAGTACATGATTCCATATGTGTTATTTCACAGTTTTGATATCTTCACTATTATTCTACAATGTAGAAAATAGCAAAAAGAACGAAAAACCCTTCAATGAGTACTGTAGATATTAAATTGTGTTAGATATTTCTGAGCGTAAGGTGCCAGGTGGGACAATCTTGACTTACTTTGATGTTTAGATGTGCTGTCTGTAATCCCCCTCATGAGTCAAACCAATTCATAAAATGTTTTCTTAATACTGGTTTGCAAAGTCTTTATTACATTTGTCAAACGGTGTGTTGAAGAAACAAGTACTGTATTGCAGTGGAAAACAAGTTAGTTAATAGTTAATCAAGAGAGGAAATAACAAAACTCAAATTAATATTTTAATCTACCTTATTATACATTCAATAAATAACTGAAAACCGTTTTAGTCAGTGGACAGCACAGCTTGAAACCACATAAATTACATAGCTAATAAATACATAAACATACATGCTGTTCAGCTCAGCTGTAACTTTGATTAACAACCAGACGTATAACATAAAAAATGGTACAATGCGCAAAACACCTGTGGATTATTAAGCCCATTATGAATTTTAGTTTTGTGTTAAAAAAATAGATGCAAGCACCCAATGAAGTCTCCTGATTAGCAGATATAGATAGATAATTGGCTGTTCTTGTGATGACAGTTGCCTACTGATGTTAGTGTTGTCACCTCAGAAGAGTCCGTTTCTGGTGGTGTACTGTACATTGTAAGATCTGCGTCTGTGCCAGCGTCTCCTTACAGCTGCACAGCAGCCACATAGCATACACTGCAAAAGAAAGATGGGGAAGCATGATTCACATGCAACATTGCAGAAATTAAATAACTGAAATACTTTGTAAACTATTTTCACAGTACACAAGCCTATACGTACACATAGCAGGATCCACAGGGGTACCAGAATGATAGCGATGCCACAAGGAATGATAATGGCCAAAGCCCAGCCAGGAAAACCTCCAACACTTGTGGCATGGAAAGGAGTGGTCAGTAAAAGGGTAGGAAGTGGTGTGGTGCTTGTAGTTGTAGTTGGGGCAACAGTGGTGGTCAGGAGACCTAGAATGGAAATTAAAATACATTTTATAGGGATGATAAACTTGTAATATGTCAGACAACATAGATATATGTGTTTTCGAGATTGAGTATTATACACGTTACATGGTGTTTGATAACTCACTGTCATAAAAAAAACATAGAAATGACAACTGTATGGTAACAAAAGCAGCATACCTGAGACTTTTAAGACTTCCTGTAGAAAACCACTAGGGTGGTTGACATCTTCCTCTTTGTATACATACGTCACGTTTGCCGTGATCTCAGTGCCATCAGCACTGTGGACGTAAAAATGGGTTTTGTGTGAGAGTTAAACATGTTCCCTTCATCCTGTTTAGCTGTACAAGTAGCAGCTAAATGAAATCTGCAGAAATTCTAAAGAGTGCAGTTGAGAAAGACGGGTTGGTTCAAGGTTGTGACGTTGTACTTACATGAAGTTGGCGTTGGGAAATATAAACTGTTTGCCATCTGGTTCACTGAGAACCTTATGGAGCTAAAAGGGGACAAAACATCAAGTTGTCAATTACTATCATGACCTGAACATGACCATGGATGTATCTTATGTGTAGAAGTACAGTATCTTACTAGACTGTTAATTGAATCCTGTATCTTGATGTAGGTCTCGTTGGTGAATGTGAGTCTATGACTTAGAGACTCCAGGGTTACATTGGTTATTTTGAAACCAAGGTTGATGGCAAATGAAGTATCTGTAAGTTCTGTGAGCACACAAAGAAATGGTCACTATAGCAACAGATCAAATGAACTGCTACAATTTAGGAGTTTCAACAACATTAAAAAACATTCAAAAAGTATTTAGATAGCAGGAGCAGTTGAATGTTTACTTATTAAGAACATTTTTTATAGAGTGGAAATAAATGCCTTCATGAAGCCTAATTTGTTGAACTCACTGATATAAGTTGCATTCTGGTAGGTGGTTTGAGTGGTCCTGAATTGACGAGACAATTGCTTCTTGATGGCACCAAGGACATCATCCTCAGTGGGGACTGGTGTTTTGAGCTTGAATATCAGTTTAACAAAAACCACCACTGTGCCGAATCTAAGAGAAAATAATAATACATGGAAAATTACATTTCCGAAAGAAAATGTGTTTGCTTGCAACCTAGTCTAAAAGTTATTTATGTTTGTAAAAATAAGTTATAGTAGAGGCAGTCACTCTAGAAGTATAGTAGAGGCAGTCACTCTAGAAGTAATGGTAGTGACAAGTTATAATTGGAAAAAGAAAGTCGATGGAAAGATTGATTGATGGATAGGATAGGAAAGGATAGCCTGAACATATGAAAGTTGGTTCAGTCTCTCTAGCTTGAACGGTTCAAGAGTTAATATTATTTTTGGTGGGTTATTATATGCTAATTTATACTCTTTTAAATTGTTATAGTTTATACAGTTTTGAACATGTTAAAGCTGTTTTAAATGTTAGCAGCTGAAATGGTTATGGTGCAGCAATATTATAAATATTTACTACTGAGTTCTCAGGTTTGGCATTGACTCCATGAAGTGTAATGCCAATTTATGCAAATCGAATTGTTACAGTCTATACAAGTTTTAGAGAATTTGAAGCTTTTGACAAGCAATCTAAGATGGCCCAATCTGAACACATAAACGTTGGTTTGGTGTTGATAGCTTAAACGGTTTAGGAGAAGAAGCGTGGCCAAATTTTCTCCATCTAAGTCTTCATACCTTTCATATTACCATTGAAATGCATTGGGAGCTGATTAGAAATCTTATTTGATTTGATTTAATAGGATCCCCATTAGCCGACGACAATTGCGACAGCTAGTCTTAATGGGTTCCGACATATACAGGAAAAGACATTTCAGACAAAATACTTTACAATTTACATACATTAAAAACATTAACATGTAGTACGTGTGTGCCTGTGTGCCTGTGTTACTTTATTTGTTTTTTTGATGTGGTACAAAAACAATAAATGCTATCTAAAATATATTCTCAAGCAATTTAAGTAATGGATGTCTAGATAGAAGAAAGTTAGCTCCGTGTTTATAGGTTAAAGCGTTTAAGTGCTAGAGAGGGCTAAATAAATCAAATAATTAGAAAAAGTATGTAAGAAATCTAGTGGTCTTGCCTTCAGCAAGCACATTAATAATAATGTATTGGATTTATATTAAGCCTTTTGACCGATTGATGCACTCAAAAAACTTTTCTAAAGAAAGGTTGACATTTTGGATGCTTTTAATTAAAACATCAGTAGTTAACGACACAAGCATGGATATACATGGTTCATTGTTGCAAAGGTTCCTTGTTTGACAAAGTGTTCATTGAATTGTGGAATAATTATAATAAATGATCTTGCTTACCTAGTTGTTGATGTCACTGAAGTCAACAGGGTAGGAAGTGGTGTGGTGCTGGTAGTTGTTGTTGGGGCAACAGTGGTGGTCAGGAGACCTAGAATAGAAATGGAAATACTATTTAGAGGGATTATAAACTTGTAATATCTCATATAACATATAAATAAGTGTTTTTGAGGTTGAGTATTATACACGTTACATGGTGTTTGATAACTCACTGTCATAAAAAAACATAGAAACGACAACCATATGGTTGGTTACAACAGCAGCATACCTGAGACTTTTAAGACTTCCTGTAGAAAACCACTAGGGTGGTTGACATCTTCCTCTTTGTAAACATACGTCACGTTTGCCGTGATCTCAGTGCCATCAGCACTGTGGACGTAAAAATGGGTTTTGTCTGAGAGTTAAACATGTTCCCTTCATCCTGTTTAGCTGTACAAGCGGCAGCTAAATGAAATCTGCAGAAATTCTAAAGAGTGCAGTTGAGAAAGATGGGTTGGTTCAAGGTTATGACGTTGTACTTACATGAATTTGGCGTTGGGAAATTGAAACTGTTTGCCGTCTGGTTCACTGAGAACCTTATGGAGCTAAAAGGGGACAAAACATCAAGTTGTCAATTACTATCATGACCTGAACATGACCATGGATGTATCTTATGTGTAGAAGTACAGTATCTTACTAGTCTGTTAATTGAATCCTGTATCTGGGTTTGGGTCTCATTGGTGAGTGTGAGTCTATTACTTAGAGACTCCAGGGTTACATTGGTTATTTTGAAACCAAGGTAGATGGCAAATGAAGTATCTGTAAGTTCTGTGAGCACACAAGAAAATGGTCACTATAGCAACAGATCAAATTAACTGCTACAATTTAGAAGTTTCAACAACATTAAAAAACACTTAAGAAGTATTTAGATAGCAGGAGCAGTTGAATGTATACTTATTAAGAAATGATTTTATAGAGTGGAAATAAGTGTCTTCATGAAGCCAATTCGATGAACTCACTGATATAAGTTGCATTCTGGAAGGTGGTTTGAGTGGTCGTGAATTGAGGAGACAATTGCTTCTTGACGGCACCAAGTACATCATCCTCAGTGGGGACTGGTGTTTTGACCTTGAATATCAGTTGAACAAAAACTCCCACTGTGCCGAATCTAAGAGAAAATAATAATACATGGAAAATTACATTTCCTAAAGAAAATGTGTGTACTTGCTCTTAAAGAATTCATGGTTGTAAAATAAGTTACAATAGTGGCAGTCACTGCAAGAGTAATAGTAGTGACTGGTTATAATTGGAAAAAGAAAGTAGATGGAAAGATTGATTGATGGAAAGGATAGGAAAGGATAGCCTGAACATTTGAAAGTTGGTTCGGTCTCTCTAGCTTGAACGATTCAAGAGTTACTATTATTTTTAGTGGGTTATTATATGTTAATTTATACTTATTTAAATTGTTATAGTTTATCAAGTTTTGAAAATGTTATAATAATTAGAAGAAGAATGTAAGAAATCTAGTGGTCTTGCCTTCATCAAGCACATTAATAATAATGGAATCGATTTCTATAGCACCTTTCCACTTACTGATGTACTCAAAGAGCTTTTCTAAAGAAAGGTTGACATTTTGGATGCTTTTATTAAAACCTCAGTAGTTAACGCCACAAGCATGGATATACATGGTTCATTGTTGCAAAGGGTCCTTGATTGACAAAGTGTTAATTGAATTGTGGAATAATTATAATAAATGATCTTGCTTACCTAGTAGTTGATGTCACCGAAGTCAACAGGGTAGGAAGTGGTGTGGTGCTGGTAGTTGTTGTTGGGGCAACAGTGGTGGTCAGGAGACCTAGAATAGAAATGGAAATACTATTTAGAGGGATTATAAACTTGTAATATCTCATATAACATATAAATAAGTGTTTTTGAGATTGAGTATTATACACGTTACATGGTGTTTGATAACTCACTGTCATAAAAAAACATAGAAACGACAACCATATGGTTGGTTACAACAGCAGCATACCTGAGACTTTTAAGACTTCCTGTAGAAAACCACTAGGGCGGTTGACATCTTCCTCTTTGTAAACATACGTCACGTTTGCCGTGATCTCAGTGCCATCAGCACTGTGGACGTAAAAATGGGTTTTGTCTGAGAGTTAAACATGTTCCCTTCATCCTGTTTAGCTGTACAAGCGGCAGCTAAATGAAATCTGCAGAAATTCTAAAGAGTGCAGTTGAGAAAGATGGGTTGGTTCAAGGTTATGACGTTGTACTTACATGAATTTGGCGTTGGGAAATTGAAACTGTTTGCCGTCTGGTTCACTGAGAACCTTATGGAGCTAAAAGGGGACAAAACATCAAGTTGTCAATTACTATCATGACCTGAACATGACCATGGATGTATCTTATGTATAGAAGTACAGTATCTTACTAGTCTGTTAATTGAATCCTGTATCTGGGTTTGGGTCTCATTGGTGAGTGTGAGTCTATTACTTAGAGACTCCTGGGTTACATTGGTTATTTTGAAACCAAGGTAGATGGCAAATGAAGTATCTGTAAGTTCTGTGAGCACACAAGAAAATGGTCACTATAGCAACAGATCAAATTAACTGCTACAATTTAGAAGTTTCAACAACATTAAAAAACACTTAAGAAGTATTTAGATAGCAGGAGCAGTTGAATGTATACTTATTAAGAAATTATTTTATAGAGTGGAAATAAGTGTCTTCATGAAGCCAATTCGATGAACTCACTGATATAAGTTGCATTCTGGAAGGTGGTTTGAGTGGTCGTGAATTGAGGAGACAATTGCTTCTTGGAGGCACCAAGTACATCATCCTCAGTGGGGACTGGTGTTTTGACCTTGAATATCAGTTGAACAAAAACTCCCACTGTGCCGAATCTAAGAGAAAATAATAATACATGGAAAATTACATTTCCTAAAGAAAATGTGTGTACTTGCTCTTAAAGAATTCATGGTTGTAAAATAAGTTACAATAGTGGCAGTCACTGCAAGAGTAATAGTAGTGACTGGTTATAATTGGAAAAAGAAAGTAGATGGAAAGATTGATTGATGGAAAGGATAGGAAAGGATAGCCTGAACATTTGAAAGTTGGTTCGGTCTCTCTAGCTTGAACGATTCAAGAGTTACTATTATTTTTAGTGGGTTATTATATGTTAATTTATACTTATTTAAATTGTTATAGTTTATCAAGTTTTGAAAATGTTATAATAATTAGAAGAAGAATGTAAGAAATCTAGTGGTCTTGCCTTCATCAAGCACATTAATAATAATGGAATCGATTTCTATAGCGCCTTTCCACTTACTGATGTACTCAAAGAGCTTTTCTAAAGAAAGGTTGACATTTTGGATGCTTTTATTAAAACCTCAGTAGTTAACGCCACAAGCATGGATATACATGGTTCATTGTTGCAAAGGGTCCTTGATTGACAAAGTGTTAATTGAATTGTGGAATAATTATAATAAATGATCTTGCTTACCTAGTTGTTGATGTCACCGAAGTCAACAGGGTAGGAAGTGGTGTGGTGCTGGTAGTTGTTGTTGGGGCAACAGTGGTGGTCAGGAGACCTAGAATAGAAATGGAAATACTATTTAGAGGGATTATAAACTTGTAATATCTCATATAACATATAAATAAGTGTTTTTGAGATTGAGTATTATAGACGTTACATGGTGTTTGATAACTCACTGTCATAAAAAAACATAGAAACGACAACCATATGGTTGGTTACAACAGCAGCATACCTGAGACTTTTAAGACTTCCTGTAGAAAACCACTAGGGTGGTTGACATCTTCCTCTTTGTAAACATACGTCACGTTTGCCGTGATCTCAGTGCCATCAGCACTGTGGACGTAAAAATGGGTTTTGTCTGAGAGTTAAACATGTTCCCTTCATCCTGTTTAGCTGTACAAGCGGCAGCTAAATGAAATCTGCAGAAATTCTAAAGAGTGCAGTTGAGAAAGATGGGTTGGTTCAAGGTTATGACGTTGTACTTACATGAATTTGGCGTTGGGAAATTGAAACTGTTTGCCGTCTGGTTCACTGAGAACCTTATGGAGCTAAAAGGGGACAAAACATCAAGTTGTCAATTACTATCATGACCTGAACATGACCATGGATGTATCTTATGTATAGAAGTACAGTATCTTACTAGTCTGTTAATTGAATCCTGTATCTGGGTTTGGGTCTCATTGGTGAGTGTGAGTCTATTACTTAGAGACTCCTGGGTTACATTGGTTATTTTGAAACCAAGGTAGATGGCAAATGAAGTATCTGTAAGTTCTGTGAGCACACAAGAAAATGGTCACTATAGCAACAGATCAAATTAACTGCTACAATTTAGAAGTTTCAACAACATTAAAAAACACTTAAGAAGTATTTAGATAGCAGGAGCAGTTGAATGTATACTTATTAAGAAATGATTTTATAGAGTGGAAATAAGTGTCTTCATGAAGCCAATTCGATGAACTCACTGATATAAGTTGCATTCTGGAAGGTGGTTTGAGTGGTCGTGAATTGAGGAGACAATTGCTTCTTGACGGCACCAAGTACATCATCCTCAGTGGGGACTGGTGTTTTGACCTTGAATATCAGTTGAACAAAAACTCCCACTGTGCCGAATCTAAGAGAAAATAATAATACATGGAAAATTACATTTCCTAAAGAAAATGTGTGTACTTGCTCTTAAAGAATTCATGGTTGTAAAATAAGTTACAATAGTGGCAGTCACTGCAAGAGTAATAGTAGTGACTGGTTATAATTGGAAAAAGAAAGTAGATGGAAAGATTGATTGATGGAAAGGATAGGAAAGGATAGCCTGAACATTTGAAAGTTGGTTCGGTCTCTCTAGCTTGAACGATTCAAGAGTTACTATTATTTTTAGTGGGTTATTATATGTTAATTTATACTTATTTAAATTGTTATAGTTTATCAAGTTTTGAAAATGTTATAATAATTAGAAGAAGAATGTAAGAAATCTAGTGGTCTTGCCTTCATCAAGCACATTAATAATAATGGAATCGATTTCTATAGCACCTTTCCACTTACTGATGTACTCAAAGAGCTTTTCTAAAGAAAGGTTGACATTTTGGATGCTTTTATTAAAACCTCAGTAGTTAACGCCACAAGCATGGATATACATGGTTCATTGTTGCAAAGGGTCCTTGATTGACAAAGTGTTAATTGAATTGTGGAATAATTATAATAAATGATCTTGCTTACCTAGTTGTTGATGTCACTGAAGTCAACAGGGTAGGAAGTGGTGTGGTGCTGGTAGTTGTTGTTGGGGCAACAGTGGTGGTCAGGAGACCTAGAATAGAAATGGAAATACTATTTAGAGGGATTATAAACTTGTAATATCTCATATAACATATAAATAAGTGTTTTTGAGATTGAGTATTATAGACGTTACATGGTGTTTGATAACTCACTGTCATAAAAAAACATAGAAACGACAACCATATGGTTGGTTACAACAGCAGCATACCTGAGACTTTTAAGACTTCCTGTAGAAAACCACTAGGGTGGTTGACATCTTCCTCTTTGTAAACATACGTCACGTTTGCCGTGATCTCAGTGCCATCAGCACTGTGGACGTAAAAATGGGTTTTGTCTGAGAGTTAAACATGTTCCCTTCATCCTGTTTAGCTGTACAAGCGGCAGCTAAATGAAATCTGCAGAAATTCTAAAGAGTGCAGTTGAGAAAGATGGGTTGGTTCAAGGTTATGACGTTGTACTTACATGAATTTGGCGTTGGGAAATTGAAACTGTTTGCCGTCTGGTTCACTGAGAACCTTATGGAGCTAAAAGGGGACAAAACATCAAGTTGTCAATTACTATCATGACCTGAACATGACCATGGATGTATCTTATGTATAGAAGTACAGTATCTTACTAGTCTGTTAATTGAATCCTGTATCTGGGTTTGGGTCTCATTGGTGAGTGTGAGTCTATTACTTAGAGACTCCTGGGTTACATTGGTTATTTTGAAACCAAGGTAGATGGCAAATGAAGTATCTGTAAGTTCTGTGAGCACACAAGAAAATGGTCACTATAGCAACAGATCAAATTAACTGCTACAATTTAGAAGTTTCAACAACATTAAAAAACACTTAAGAAGTATTTAGATAGCAGGAGCAGTTGAATGTATACTTATTAAGAAATTATTTTATAGAGTGGAAATAAGTGTCTTCATGAAGCCAATTCGATGAACTCACTGATATAAGTTGCATTCTGGAAGGTGGTTTGAGTGGTCGTGAATTGAGGAGACAATTGCTTCTTGACGGCACCAAGTACATCATCCTCAGTGGGGACTGGTGTTTTGACCTTGAATATCAGTTGAACAAAAACTCCCACTGTGCCGAATCTAAGAGAAAATAATAATACATGGAAAATTACATTTCCTAAAGAAAATGTGTGTACTTGCTCTTAAAGAATTCATGGTTGTAAAATAAGTTACAATAGTGGCAGTCACTGCAAGAGTAATAGTAGTGACTGGTTATAATTGGAAAAAGAAAGTAGATGGAAAGATTGATTGATGGAAAGGATAGGAAAGGATAGCCTGAACATTTGAAAGTTGGTTCGGTCTCTCTAGCTTGAACGATTCAAGAGTTACTATTATTTTTAGTGGGTTATTATATGTTAATTTATACTTATTTAAATTGTTATAGTTTATCAAGTTTTGAAAATGTTATAATAATTCAAAGAAGAATGTAAGAAATCTAGTGGTCTTGCCTTCATCAAGTACATTAATAATAATGGAATCGATTTATATAGCACCTTTCCACTTACTGATGTACTCAAAGAGCTTTTCTAAAGAAAGGTTGACATTTTGGATGCTTTTATTAAAACCTCAGTAGTTAACGCCACAAGCATGGATATACATGGTTCATTGTTGCAAAGGGTCCTTGATTGACAAAGTGTTAATTGAATTGTGGAATAATTATAATAAATGATCTTGCTTACCTAGTTGTTGATGTCACTGAAGTCAACAGGGTAGGAAGTGGTGTGGTGCTGGTAGTTGTTGTTGGGGCAACAGTGGTGGTCAGGAGACCTAGAATAGAAATGGAAATACTATTTAGAGGGATTATAAACTTGTAATATCTCATATAACATATAAACAAGTGTTTTTGAGATTGAGTATTATAGACGTTACATGGTGTTTGATAACTCACTGTCATAAAAAAACATAGAAACGACAACCATATGGTTGGTTACAACAGCAGCATACCTGAGACTTTTAAGACTTCCTGTAGAAAACCACTAGGGTGGTTGACATCTTCCTCTTTGTAAACATACGTCACGTTTGCCGTGATCTCAGTGCCATCAGCACTGTGGACGTAAAAATGGGTTTTGTCTGAGAGTTAAACATGTTCCCTTAATCCTGTTTAGCTGTACAAGCGGCAGCTAAATGAAATCTGCAGAAATTCTAAAGAGTGCAGTTGAGAAAGATGGGTTGGTTCAAGGTTATGACGTTGTACTTACATGAATTTGGCGTTGGGAAATTGAAACTGTTTGCCGTCTGGTTCACTGAGAACCTTATGGAGCTAAAAGGGGACAAAACATCAAGTTGTCAATTACTATCATGACCTGAACATGACCATGGATGTATCTTATGTATAGAAGTACAGTATCTTACTAGTCTGTTAATTGAATCCTGTATCTGGGTTTGGGTCTCATTGGTGAGTGTGAGTCTATTACTTAGAGACTCCTGGGTTACATTGGTTATTTTGAAACCAAGGTAGATGGCAAATGAAGTATCTGTAAGTTCTGTGAGCACACAAGAAAATGGTCACTATAGCAACAGATCAAATTAACTGCTACAATTTAGAAGTTTCAACAACATTAAAAAACACTTAAGAAGTATTTAGATAGCAGGAGCAGTTGAATGTATACTTATTAAGAAATGATTTTATAGAGTGGAAATAAGTGTCTTCATGAAGCCAATTCGATGAACTCACTGATATAAGTTGCATTCTGGAAGGTGGTTTGAGTGGTCGTGAATTGAGGAGACAATTGCTTCTTGACGGCACCAAGTACATCATCCTCAGTGGGGACTGGTGTTTTGACCTTGAATATCAGTTGAACAAAAACTCCCACTGTGCCGAATCTAAGAGAAAATAATAATACATGGAAAATTACATTTCCTAAAGAAAATGTGTGTACTTGCTCTTAAAGAATTCATGGTTGTAAAATAAGTTACAATAGTGGCAGTCACTGCAAGAGTAATAGTAGTGACTGGTTATAATTGGAAAAAGAAAGTAGATGGAAAGATTGATTGATGGAAAGGATAGGAAAGGATAGCCTGAACATTTGAAAGTTGGTTCGGTCTCTCTAGCTTGAACGATTCAAGAGTTACTATTATTTTTAGTGGGTTATTATATGTTAATTTATACTTATTTAAATTGTTATAGTTTATCAAGTTTTGAAAATGTTATAATAATTAGAAGAAGAATGTAAGAAATCTAGTGGTCTTGCCTTCATCAAGCACATTAATAATAATGGAATCGATTTCTATAGCACCTTTCCACTTACTGATGTACTCAAAGAGCTTTTCTAAAGAAAGGTTGACATTTTGGATGCTTTTATTAAAACCTCAGTAGTTAACGCCACAAGCATGGATATACATGGTTCATTGTTGCAAAGGGTCCTTGATTGACAAAGTGTTAATTGAATTGTGGAATAATTATAATAAATGATCTTGCTTACCTAGTTGTTGATGTCACCGAAGTCAACAGGGTAGGAAGTGGTGTGGTGCTGGTAGTTGTTGTTGGGGCAACAGTGGTGGTCAGGAGACCTAGAATAGAAATGGAAATACTATTTAGAGGGATTATAAACTTGTAATATCTCATATAACATATAAATAAGTGTTTTTGAGATTGAGTATTATACACGTTACATGGTGTTTGATAACTCACTGTCATAAAAAAACATAGAAACGACAACCATATGGTTGGTTACAACAGCAGCATACCTGAGACTTTTAAGACTTCCTGTAGAAAACCACTAGGGTGGTTGACATCTTCCTCTTTGTAAACATACGTCACGTTTGCCGTGATCTCAGTGCCATCAGCACTGTGGACGTAAAAATGGGTTTTGTCTGAGAGTTAAACATGTTCCCTTCATCCTGTTTAGCTGTACAAGCGGCAGCTAAATGAAATCTGCAGAAATTCTAAAGAGTGCAGTTGAGAAAGATGGGTTGGTTCAAGGTTATGACGTTGTACTTACATGAATTTGGCGTTGGGAAATTGAAACTGTTTGCCGTCTGGTTCACTGAGAACCTTATGGAGCTAAAAGGGGACAAAACATCAAGTTGTCAATTACTATCATGACCTGAACATGACCATGGATGTATCTTATGTATAGAAGTACAGTATCTTACTAGTCTGTTAATTGAATCCTGTATCTGGGTTTGGGTCTCATTGGTGAGTGTGAGTCTATTACTTAGAGACTCCTGGGTTACATTGGTTATTTTGAAACCAAGGTAGATGGCAAATGAAGTATCTGTAAGTTCTGTGAGCACACAAGAAAATGGTCACTATAGCAACAGATCAAATTAACTGCTACAATTTAGAAGTTTCAACAACATTAAAAAACACTTAAGAAGTATTTAGATAGCAGGAGCAGTTGAATGTATACTTATTAAGAAATTATTTTATAGAGTGGAAATAAGTGTCTTCATGAAGCCAATTCGATGAACTCACTGATATAAGTTGCATTCTGGAAGGTGGTTTGAGTGGTCGTGAATTGAGGAGACAATTGCTTCTTGACGGCACCAAGTACATCATCCTCAGTGGGGACTGTTGTTTTGACCTTGAATATCAGTTGAACAAAAACTCCCACTGTGCCGAATCTAAGAGAAAATAATAATACATGGAAAATTACATTTCCTAAAGAAAATGTGTGTACTTGCTCTTAAAGAATTCATGGTTGTAAAATAAGTTACAATAGTGGCAGTCACTGCAAGAGTAATAGTAGTGACTGGTTATAATTGGAAAAAGAAAGTAGATGGAAAGATTGATTGATGGAAAGGATAGGAAAGGATAGCCTGAACATTTGAAAGTTGGTTCGGTCTCTCTAGCTTGAACGATTCAAGAGTTACTATTATTTTTAGTGGGTTATTATATGTTAATTTATACTTATTTAAATTGTTATAGTTTATCAAGTTTTGAAAATGTTATAATAATTCAAAGAAGAATGTAAGAAATCTAGTGGTCTTGCCTTCATCAAGTACATTAATAATAATGGAATCGATTTATATAGCACCTTTCCACTTACTGATGTACTCAAAGAGCTTTTCTAAAGAAAGGTTGACATTTTGGATGCTTTTATTAAAACCTCAGTAGTTAACGCCACAAGCATGGATATACATGGTTCATTGTTGCAAAGGGTCCTTGATTGACAAAGTGTTAATTGAATTGTATGAAATATTTATACAAAATTATCTTGCTTACCTAGTTGTTGATGTCACTGAAGGCATAGAAGTTGAGTTATAAGTTGCAGTTCTGGTTGTCGAGGTAGGAAGTACAATTGCAGTTGCAGTTGTCATAGAAGCAGCATTTGCTGCAGGAACTGCAGGTGCTGTGCTAGCTGATGTAATTGTGGTTGTTGTTGTATCTTCAGATGTAGATGTTAAAATAGGTTCTACAGTTGTGGTGGTCAAAGGACCAACAGCTGTTGTCGTATGAGTTACAGTTGTTTTCGTAAGAGCTGCAGTGGTTGTCAAAGGAGCTGCAGTGGTTGTCAAAGGGGCAGCTGCTGTGGTTGACAGAGAAGCTACAGTTGTTGTAGCAGGAGCTGCAGTTATAATTGTTATAGTAGGTACTGCAGGTGTTGTGGTCGTAGGAGCTACAGTTGTAGGAACTGCAGGTGTTGTAGTAGGTGCTGTTGTTGTGGTTGTTGTTTGCAATGAAGTTGTAGTTGTTGTAGTAGCAGCTGCAGTTGTTGTTCTGGAAATATCTGCAGTTATAGGAGTCATATGAGTGGGTTCTGTGGTTGTAGAATCTGGAGTTGTAGTAATCGTAGTAGCAGCACTTGTTGTAGTTAGAGCTGAAGTGGTTGTCGTAGAGGCAGCTGCTGTGGTTGACGTAGAAGCTACAGTTGACTTAGCAGGAGCTGTAGTTGTGATTGTTGTAGTAAGTAGAGCAGGTGTAGAGGTCGTGGGGGCTAAAGTTATAGGAACTGCAGGTGTTGTAGTAGGTGCTGTTGTTGTGGTTGTCATAAGAGTAGGAGTTGTAGTAGTTGTAGAAGGTGCTGCAGGCATTTTGGTCGTAAGAACAGCAGATGTTGTAGTAGGAGCTGCAGTGGCTGTCGTGGTAGGTTCTGCAGTCGTAGCAGTAGTAGAAGTAGGTTCTCCTATAATAGGTTCTGGAGTTGAAGGGGTTGTACGAGCAGCAGTTGCAGGAACTGCAGGTGATGTAGTAGGTGCTGTTGACGTGGTTGTTATAGGAGCTAAAGTTGTAGTTGTTGAAGATGGTGCTACAGTCGTGTTGGTCGTAAGAATAGCAGCTGGTGTAGTAGGAGCTGCACCGGTTGTTATAACAGGTTCAGAAGTTGTAGTGTTCGTTGGAGCAGCAGATGATTTAGTTAGAGCTGCAGTGGTTATCGTAGAGGCAGCTGCTGTGGTTGACATAGAAGCTACAGTTGTTGTAGCGGGAGATGTAGTTATAATTATTATAGTAGGTACAGCAGGTGTTGTGGTCGTAGGAGCTACAGTTGTAGGAACTGCAGGTGTTGTAGTAGGTGGTGTTGTTGTGGTTGTTGTTTGCAATGACGTTGTAGTTGTTGTAGTAGCAGCTGCAGTTGTTGTTCTGGAAATATCTGCAGTTATAGGAGTCATATGAGTGGGTTCTGTGGTTGTAGACTCTGGAGTTGTAGTAATCGTAGTAGCAGCACTTGTTGTAGTTAGAACTGAAGTGGTTGTCGTAGAGGCAGCTGCTGTGGTTGACGTAGAAGCTACAGTTGACTTAGCAAGAGCTGTGGTTGTGATTGTTGTAGTAAGTAGAGCAGGTGTAGAGGTCGTGGGGGCTAAAGTTGTAGGAACTGCAGGTGTTGTAGTAGGTGCTGTTGTTGTGGTTGTCATAAGAGTAGGAGTTTTAGTAGTTGTAGAAGGTGCTGCAGGCGTTGTGGTCGTAAGAACAGCAGATGTTGTAGTTGGAGCTGCAGTGGCTGTCGTGGTAGGTTCTGCAGTCGTAGCAGTAGTAGAAGTAGGTTCTGTCACAGATGCAGTGGTTGTCTTAATAGGTTCTAGAGTTGTAGTGGTCGTAGGTTCTGTCGGAGTAGGTTCTGGAGATGTAGTGGTTGTTGGGGCAGGAGTTGTTTTAGTTAGAGATGCAGTGGTTATCGTAGAGACAGCTGCTGTGGTTGACATAGAAGCTACAGTTGTTGCAGCAGGAGCTACAGTTGTGATTGTTGTAGTAAGTACAGCAGTTGTAGTGGTAGTAGGAGCTACAGTTGTAGAAACTGCAGGTTTTGTAGTAGGTGCTGTTGTTGTGGTTGTCGTAGGAGCTGATGTTGTAGTTGTTGTAGAAGGTGCTGCAGTCGTTGAGGTCGAAAGAACAGCAGATGTTGTAGTAGGAGCTGCAGTGGATGTCGTCGTAGGTTCTGCAGTCGTGGCAGTAGTAGAAGTAGGTTCTGTTACAATAGGTTCTGGAGTTGAAAGGGTTATAGGAGCAGCAGTTGCAGGAACTGCAGGTGATGTAGTAGGTGCTGTTGACGTGGTTGTTATAGGAGCTGAAGTTGTAGTTGTTGAAGATGGTGCTACAGTCGTGTTGGTCGTAAGAATAGCAGCTGGTGTAGTAGGAGCTGCACCGGTTGTTATAACAGGTTCAGAAGGTGCTGCAGTCATTGCGGTCGTAAGAACAACAGAGTTTGTTGTAGAAGCTAACATGGCTGTCGTGGTAGGTTCTGCAATCGTAGCATTAGTAGTAGTAGGTTCTGTCAGAGCAGGTTCTGGAGATGTAGTGGTCGTTGGAGCAGACGTTGTTTTAGTTAGAGTTGCAGTGGTTATCGTAGAGGCAGATGCTGTGGTTGATGTAGAAGCTACAGTTGTTGTAGCAGGAGATGTAGTTGTGATTGTTGTAGTAAGTACAGCAGGTGATGTGGTAACTGGAGCTACAATTGTAGGAGCTGCAGGTGCTGTAGTAGGTGCAGTTGTTGTGGTTGACGAGGGAGCTAAAGTTGTAGTTGTTGAAGATGGTGCTACAGTCGTGGTGGTCGTAAGAATAGCAGTTGGTGTAGTCGGAGCTGCAGCAGTTGTCATAATAGGTTCAGGAATTGTAGTGGTCGTTGGAGCAGCAGTTGTTTTAGTTAGAGCTGCAGTGGCTGCAGGCGTTGTGGTCGTAAGAACAGCAGATGTTGTAGTTGGAGCTGCAGTGGCTGTCGTGGTAGGTTCTGCAGTCGTAGCAGTAGTAGAAGTAGGTTCTGTCACAGATGCAGTGGTTGTCTTAATAGGTTCTAGAGTTGTAGTGGTCGTAGTTTCTGTCGGAGTAGGTTCTGGAGATGTAGTGGTCGTTGGAGCAGCCGTTGTTTTAGTTAGAGTTGCAGTGGTTATCGTAGAGGCAGATGCTGTGCTTGACGTAGAAGCTACAGTTGTTGTAGCAGGAGCTGTAGTTGTGATTGTTGTAGTAAGTACATCAGGTGTTGTGGTAACTGGAGCTACAATTGTAGGAGCTGCAGGTGTTGTAGTAGGTGCAGTTGTTGTGGTTGACGAGGGAGCTAAAGTTGTAGTTGTTGAAGATGGTGCTACAGTCGTGGTGGTCGTAAGAATAGCAGTTGCTGTAATCGGAGCTGCAGCAGTTGTCATAATAGGTTCAGGAGTTGTAGTGGTCGTTGGAGCAGCAGTTGTTTTAGTTAGAGCTGCAGTGGCTGTCATGGTAGGTTCTGCAATCGTAGCATTAGTAGGAGTAGGTTCTGTCGTATTAGTTTCGGGAGTTGTAGTGGTTATTGGAGCAGCAGTTTTTGTAGTAATAGCAGCAGTGGTTATCGTAGAGGACGCTGCTCTGCTTGACGTAGAAGCTACAGTTGTTGTAACAGGAGCTGCAGTTGTGACTGTTGTAGTAAGTACAGCAGGTGTAGTGGTAGCTGGAGCTACAATTGTAGGAACTGCAGGTTTTGTAGTAGGTGCTGTTGAAGTGGTTGTCGTAGGAGCTAAAGTTGTAGTTGTTGAAGATGGTGCTGCAGTCATGGTGGTCGTAAGAATAGCAGTTGGTGTAGTAGGAGCTGCAGCTGTTGTCATAATAGGTTCAGGAGCTGTAGTGGTCGGTGGAGCAGCAGTTGTTTTAGTTAGAGCTGCAGTGGTTATTGTAGAGGCAGCTGCGGTAGTTGAAATAGAAGCTACAGTTGTTGTAGCAGGAGCTGCAGATGTGATTGTTGTAGTAAGAACAGCAGGTGTAGTGATAGTAGGAGCTACAGTTGTAGGAACTGCATGTGCTGTAGTAGGTGCTGTTGAAGTGGTTGTCGTAGGATCTAAAGTTGTAGTTGTTGTAGAAGGTGCTGCAGTAGTTGTGGTCGTAAGAACAGCAGTGTTTGTAGTAGAAGCTAAAGTGGCTGTCGTGGTAGGTTCTGCAGTCGTAGCCGTCGTAGGAGTAGGTTCTGTCGTATTAGGTTCTGGAGATGTAGTGGCTTCTGGAGCTTCAAATGTTGTAGTAAGAGCAGCAGTGGTTGTCATAGAGGCAGGTGCAATGCTTGACGTAGAAGCTACAGTTGTTGTAGCAGGAGCTGTAGTTGTGATTGTTGTAGTAAGTACATCAGGTGTTGTGGTACCTGGAGCTACAATTGTAGGAGCTGCAGGTGTTGTAGTAGGTGCAGTTGTTGTGGTTGACGAGGGAGCGAAAGTTGTAGTTGTTGAAGATGGTGCTACAGTCGTGGTGGTCGTAAGAATAGCAGTTGGCGTAGTCGGAGCTGCAGCAGTTGTCATAATAGGTTCAGGAGTTGTAGTGGTCGTTGGAGCAGCAGTTGTTTTAGTTAGAGCTGCAGTAGCTGTGATGGTAGGTTCTGCAATCGTAGCATTAGTAGGGGTAGGTTCTGTCAGAGCAGGTTCTGTAGATGTAGTGGTCGTTGGAGCAGCCGTTGTTTTAGTTAGAGTTGCAGTGGTTATAGTAGGGGCAGATGCTGTGGTTGACGTAGAAGCTACAGTTGTTGTAGCAGGAGCTGCAGTTGTGATTGTTATTGTAAGTATACTAGGTGTAGTGGTCGCTGAAGTTACAGTTGTAGGAACTGCCGGTGTTGTAGTAGGTGCTTTTGTTGTGGTTGTTGTCGGAGCTGAAGTTGTAGTTCTTGTAGAAGGTGCTGCAGTCGTTGCAGTCGTAAGAACAGCAGAGTTTGTCGTAGAAGCTAAAGTGGCTGTCGTGATAGGTTCTGCAGTCGAAGCAGTCGTAGGAGTAGGTTCTGTCGTATTAGTTTCGGGAGTTGTAGTGGTTATTGGAGCAGCAGTTTTTGTAGTAAAAGCAGCAGTGGTTATCGTAGAGGCAGCTACTATGCTTGACGTAGAAGCTACAGTTGTTGTAACAGGAGCTGCAGTTGTGACTGTTGTAGTAAGTACAGCAGGTGTAGTGGTAGCTGGAGCTACAATTGTAGGAACTGCAGGTATTGTAGTAGGTGCTGTTGAAGTGGTTGTCGTAGGAGCTAAAGTTGGAGTAGGTTCTGTCAGAGCAGGTTCTGGAGATGTAGTGGTCGTTGGAGCAGACGTTGTTTTAGTTAGAGTTGCAGTGGTTATCGTAGAGGCAGATACTGTGGTTGACGTAGAAGCTACAGTTGTTGTAGCAGGAGCTGTAGTTGTGATTGTTGTAGTAAGTACATCAGGTGTTGTGGTAACTGGAGCTACAATTGTAGGAACTGCAGGTGTTGTAGTAGGTGCAGTTGTTGTGGTTGACGAGGGAGCTAAAGTTGTAGTTGTTGAAGATGGTGCTGCTGTCGTGGTGGTCGTAAGAAAAGCAGTTGGTGTAGTAGGAGCTGCAGCTGTTGTCATAATAGGTTCAGGAGCTGTAGTGGTCATTTGAGCAGCAGTTGTTTTAGTTAGAGCTGCAGTGGCTGTCGTGGTAGGTTCTGCAGTCGTAGCATTAGTAGGAGTAGGTTCTGTCAGAGCAGGTTCTGGAGATGTAGTGGTCGAAGGAGCAGCCGTTGTTTTAGCTAGAGCTGCAGTGGTTATTGTAGAGACAGCTGCTGTAGTTGAAATAGAAGCTACAGTTGTGGTTGCAGGAGCTGGAGATGTGATTGTTGTAGTAAGAACAGCAGGTATAGTGGTAGTAGGAGCTACAGTTGTAGGAACTGCATGTGTTGTAGTAGGTGCTGTTGAAGTGGTTGTCGTAGGATCTAAAGCTGTAGTTGATGTAGAAGGTGCTGCAGTAGTTGTGGCCATAAGAACAGCAGGGTTTGTAGTAGAAGCTAAAGTGGCTGTCGTGGTAGGTTCTGCAGCTGTAGCAGTCGTAGGAGTAGGTTCTGTCGTATTAGTGTCTGGAGATGTAGTGGTTATTGGAGCAGCAGTTGTTGTAGTAAGAGCAGCAGTGGTTATCATAGAGGCAGCTGCTATGCTTGACGTAGAAGCTACAGTTGTTGTAGCAGGAGCTGTAGTTGTGGATGTTGTAGTAAGTACATCAGGTGTAGTGGTAGCTGGAGATACAGTTGTAAGAACTGCAGTTGTTGTAGTAGGTGCTGTTGAAGTGGTTGTCGTAGGAGCTAAAGTTGTAGTTGTTGAAGATGGTGCTGCAGTCGTGGTGGTCATAAGAATAGCAGCTGGTGTGGTAGGAGCTGCAGCGGTTGTTATAATAGGTTCAGGACTTGTAGTGGTCGTTGGAGCAGCATTTGTTTTAGTTAGAGCTGCAGTGGCTGTCTTGGTAGGTACTACAGTTGTAGCATTAGTAGGAGTAGGTTCTGTCAGAGCAGGTTCTGGAGATGTACTGGTCGAAGGTGCAGTCGTTGTTTTAGTTAGAACTGCAGTGGTTATCGTAGAGGCAGATGGAACAGGAACAGCAATGTTTGTAGTAGAAGCTAAAGTGGCTGTCATGGTAGGTTCTGCAGTTGTAGCAGTCGTAGGAGTAGGTTCTGTCGTATTAGTTTCTGGAGATGTAGTGGTTATTGGAGCAGCAGTTGTTGTAGTAAGAGCAGCAGTGGTTATCGTAGAGGCAGCTGCTATTCTTGACGTAGAAGCTACCGTTGTTGTAGCAGGAGCTGTAGTTGTGAATGTTGTAATAAGTACATCAGGTGTAGTGGTAGCTGGAGCTACAGTTGTAGGAGATGCAGGTGTTGTAGTAGGTGCAGTTGTTGTGGTTGTCGTAATAGGTTCTAGAGTTGTAGTGGTCGTTGGAGCAGCAATTGTTGTAGTTAGAGCTGCTGTGGTTGTCGTAGAGGAAGCTGCTGCTGTTGACGTAGAAGTTACAGTTGTTGTATCAGGAGCTGTGGTTGAAGAAGATGCTAAAGCGGTTGTAGGAGCTGCAGTTATCGTGGGAGCTACAGTTGTTGGAGGTGCTGTTGTTGTGGTTGTCGTAGGAGCTGAAGTTGTAGTTGTTGTAGCAGGAGCTGCAGTGGTTGTCGTAATAGGTTCTGGAGCTGTATTGGTCGTAGGAGCAGAAGTTGTAGTTATTGTAGAAGGTGCTGCAGTCACTGTGGTCGTTAGAACAGCAGTTGTTGTAGTAGGAGCTGCACTGGTTGTCGTAGTAGGTTGTGGAGTTACAGTGGTCGTAGGAGCAGCAGTTGTTGTAGTTAGGGCTGCAGTGGTTGTTGTAGATGCTAAAGCTGTTGTAGGAGCTGCAGTTATCATGGGAGCTACAGTTGTTGGAGGTGCTGTTGTTGTAGTAGGAGCTGAAATTGTAGTTGTTTTAGCAGGAGCTGCAGTGGTTGTCGTAATAGGTTCTGGAGCTGTAGTGGTCGTAGGAGCAGCAGTTGTTGTTGTTATGGCTGCAGTGGTTGAAGTAGATGCTAAAGCTGTTGTAGGAGCTGCAGTTGTCGTGGGAGCTACAGTTGTTGGAGGTGCTGTTGTTGTAGTAGGAGCTGAAATTGTTGTTGTTGTAGCATGAGCTGCAGTGGTTGTCGTAATAGGCTCTGGAGCTGTAGTGGTCGTAGGAGCAGCAATTGTTGTTGTTAGGGCTGCAGTGGTTGTCGTAGAGGCAGCTGCTGTGGTGGAAATTGAAGCTACAATTGTTGTAGCAGGAGCTGTAGTTGTGATTGTTGTTGTAAGTACAGCAGGTGGAGTGGTCATGGGAGGTTCAGTTGTAGGAACTACAGGTGTTGTAGTAGGTGCTGTTGTTGTGGTTGTCGTAGGAGCTGAAGTTGTAGTTGTTGTAGTAGGTTGTGGAGTTGCAGTGGTCGTAGGAGAAGCAGTTGTTGTAGTTAGGGCTGCAGTGGTTGTCGTAGATGCTATAGCTGTTGTAGGAGCTGCAGTTGTCGTGGGAGCTACAGTTGTTGTAGGTGCTGTTGTTGTGGTTGTCGTAGGAGCTGAAGTTGTAGTTATTGTAGAAGGTGCTGCATTTACTGTGGTCGTTAGCACAGCATTTGTTGTAGTCGGAGCTGCACTGGTTGTCGTAGTAGGTTGTGGAGTTACAGTGGTCGTAGGAGCAGCAGTTGTTGTAGTTAGGGCTGCAGTGGTTGAAGTAGATGCTAAAGCTGTTGTAGGAGCTGCAGTTATCGTGGGAGCTACAGTTGTTGGAGGTGCTGTTGTTGTGCTTGTCGTAGGAGCTGAAGTTGTAGTTGTTGTAGTTAGAGCTGTAGTGGTTGTCGTAGAGGCAGCTGCTGTGGTTGACATAGAAGTTACAGTTGTTGTATCAGGAGCTGTAGTTGTGATTGTTGTAGTAAGTACAGCAGGTGGAGTGGTTGTGGGAGCTACAGTTGTAGGAACTGCAGGTGTTGTAGTAGGTGCTGCTGTTGTGGTTGTCGTAGGAGCAGCAGTTGTTGTTGTTAGGGCTGCAGTGGTTGTCGTAGATGCTAAAGCTGTTGTAGGAGCTGCATTTATCGTTGGAGCTACAGTTGTTGGAGGTGCTGTTGTTGTGCTTGTCGTAGGAGCTGAAGTTGTAGTTGTTGTAGTAAGAGCTGCACTGGCTGTCGTAGTAGGTTGTGGAGTTACAGTGGTCGTAGGAGCAGCAGTTGTTGTATTTAGGGCTGCAGTGGTTGTCGTAGATGCTAAAGCTGTTGTAGGAGCTGCAGTTATCGTAGGAGCTACAGTTGTTGGAGGTGCTGTGGTTGTGGTTGTCGTAGGAGCTGAAGTTGTAGTTATTGTAGCAGGTGCTGCAGTCACTGTGGATGTTAGAACAGCAGTTGTTGTAGTAGGAGCTGCACTGGTTGTCGTAGTAGGTTTTGGAGTTACAGTGGTCGTAGGAGTAGCAGTTGTTGGAGGTGCAGTTGTTGTGGTTGTCGTAGGAGCTGAAGTTGTTGTAGTTGTTGTAGCAGGAGCTGCAGTGGTTGTCGTAATAGGTTCTGGAGCTGTAGTGGTCGTAGGAGCAGCAATTGTTGTTGTTAGGGCTGCAGTGGTTGTCGAAGATGCTAAAGCTGTTGTAGGAGCTGCAGTTGTCGTGGGAGCTACAGTTGTTGGAGGTGCTGTTGTTGTGGTTGTCGTAGGAGCTGAAGTTGTAGTTATTGTAGAAGGTGCTGCAGTCACCGTTGTTGTTAGAACAGCAGTTGTTGTAGTAGGAGCTGCACTGGTTGTTGTAGTAGGTTGTGGAGTTACAGTGGTCGTAGGAGCAGCAGTTGTTGTAGTTAGGGCTGCAGTGGTTGTCGTAGATGCTAAAGCTGTTGTAGGAGCTGCAGTTGTCGTGGGAGCTACAGTTGTTGGAGGTGCTGTTGTTGTGGTTGTCGTAGGAGCTGAAGTTGTTGTAGTTTTTGTAGTAAGAGCTGCACTGGTTGTCGTAGTAGGTTGTGGAGTTACAGTGGTCGTAGGAGCAGCAGTTGTTGTAGTTAGGGCTGCAGTGGTTGAAGTAGATGCTAAAGCTGTTGTAGGACCTGCAGTTATCGTGGGAGCTACAGTTGTTGGAGGTGCTGCTGTTGTGCTTGTCGTAGGAGCTGAAGTTGTAGTTGTTGTAGTTAGAGCTGCAGTGGTTGTCGTAGAGGCAGCTGCTGTGGTTGACATAGAAGTTACAGTTGTTGTATCAGGAGCTGTAGTTGTGATTGTTGTAGTAAGTACAGCAGGTGGAGTGGTTGTGGGAGCTACAGTTGTAGGAACTGCAGGTGTTGTTGTAGGTGCTGCTGTTGTGGTTGTCGTAGGAGCAGCAGTTGTAGTTATTGTAGAAGGTGCTGCAGTCACCGTTGTTGTTAGAACAGCAGTTGTTGTAGTAGGAGCTGCACTGGTTGTCGTAGTAGGTTGTGGAGTTACAGTGGTCGTAGGAGCAGCAGTTGTTGTAGTTAGGGCTGCAGTGGTTGTCGTAGATGCTAAAGCTGTTGTAGGAGCTGCAGTTGTCGTGGGAGCTACAGTTGTTGGAGGTGCTGTTGTTGTGGTTGTCGTAGGAGCTGAAGTTGTAGTTTTTGTAGTAAGAGCTGCACTGGTTGTCGTAGTAGGTTGTGGAGTTACAGTGGTCGTAGGAGCAGCAGTTGTTGTAGTTAGGGCTGCAGTGGTTGAAGTAGATGCTAAAGCTTTTGTAGGACCTGCAGTTATCGTGGGAGCTACAGTTGTTGGAGGTGCTGTTGTTGTGCTTGTCGTAGGAGCTGAAGTTGTAGTTGTTGTAGTTAGAGCTGCAGTGGTTGTCGTAGAGGCAGCTGCTGTGGTTGACATAGAAGTTACAGTTGTTGTATCAGGAGCTGTAGTTGTGATTGTTGTAGTAAGTACAGCAGGTGGAGTGGTTGTGGGAGCTACAGTTGTAGGAACTGCAGGTGTTGTTGTAGGTGCTGCTGTTGTGGTTGTCGTAGGAGCAGCAGTTGTTGTTGCTAGGGCTGCAGTTGTTGTCGTAGATGCTAAAGCTGTTGTAGGAGCTGCAGTTATCGTGGGAGCTACAGTTGTCGGAGGTGCTGTTGTTGTGGTTGTCGTAGGAGCTGAAGTTGTAGTTGTTGTAGCAGGAGCTTCAGTGGTTGTCGTAATAGGTTCTGGAGCTGTAGTGGTCGTAGGAGTAGAAATTGTTGTTGTTAGGGCTGAAGTGGTTGTTGTAGATGCTAAAGCTGTTGTAGGAGCTGCAGTTGTTGTGGGAGCTACAGTTGTAGGAGCTGAAGTTGTAGTTGTTGTAGCAGGAGCTGCAGTGGTTGTCGTAATAGGTTCTGGAGCTGTAGTGGTCGTAGGAGCAGCAGTTGTTGTTGTTAGGTCTGCAGTGGTTGTCGTAGATGCTAAAGCTGTTATAGGAGCTACAGTTGTCATGGGAACTAAAGTTGATGTAGGTGCTGTTGTTGTGGTTGTCGTAGGAGCTGAAGTTGTAGTTATTGTAGAAGGTGCTGCAGTCACTGTGGTCGTTAGAACAGCAGTTGTTGTAGTAGGAACTGCACTGGTTGTCGAAGTAGGCTGTGGAGTTACAGTGCTCGTAGGACCAGCAGTTGTTGGAGGTGCTGTTGTTGTGGTTGTCGTATGAGCTGAAGTTGTAGTTGTTGTAGTTATTGTAGCAGGAGCTGCAGTGGTTGTCGTAATAGGTTCTGGAGCTGTAGTGGTCGTAGGAGCAGCAGTTGTAGTTATTGTAGAAGGTGCTGCAGTCACTGTGGTCGTTAGAACAGCAGTTGTTGTAGTAGGAGCTGCAGTGGTTGTCGTAATAGGTTCTGGAGCTGTAGTGGTCGTAGGAGCAGCAGTTGTTGTTGTTAGGGCTGCAGTGGTTGTCTTAATAGGTTCTGGAGCTGTAGTGGTCGTAGGTGCAGCAATTGTTGTTGTTAGGGCTGCAGTGGTTGTCGTAGAGGCAGCTGCTGTGGTGGAAGTTGAAGCTACAATTGTTGTAGCAGGAGCTGTAGTTGTGATTGTTGTTGTAAGTACAGCAGGTGGAGTGGTCATGGGAGGTTCAGTTGTAGGAACTACAGGTGTTGTAGTAGGTGCTGTTGTTGTGGTTGTCGTAGGAGCTGAAGTTGTAGTTGTTGTAGTAGGTTGTGGAGTTGCAGTGGTCGTAGGAGCAGCAGTTGTTGTAGGTAGGGCTGCAGTGGTTGTCGTAGACGCTAAAGCTGTTGTAGGAGCTGCAGTTGTCGTGGGAGCTACAGTTGTTGTAGGTGCTGTTGTTGTGGTTGTCGTAGGTGCTGAAGTTGTAGTTATTGTAGAAGGTGCTGCAGTCACTGTGGTCGTTAGAACAGCAGTTGTTGTAGTAGGAGCTGCACTGATTGTCGTAGTAGGTTGTGGAGTTACAGTGGTCGTAGGAGCTACAGTTGTTGGAGGTGCTGTTGTTGTGGTTGTCGTAGGTGCTGAAGTTGTAGTTATTGTAGAAGGTGCTGCAGTCACTGTGGTCGTTAGAACAGCAGTTGTTGTAGTAGGAGCTGCAGTGGTTGTCGTAATAGGTTCTGGAGCTGTAGTGGTCGTAGGAGCAGCAGTTGTTGTTGTTAGGGCTGCAGTGGTTGTCGTAGATGCTAAAGCTGTTGTAGGAGCTGCAGTTGTCGTGGGAGCTACAGTTGTTGGAGGTGCTGTGGTTGTGGTTGTCGTAGGAGCTGAAGTTGTAGTTATTGTAGCAGGTGCTGCAGTCACTGTGGATGTTAGAACAGCAGTTGTTGTAGTAGGAGCTGCACTGGTTGTCGTAGTAGGTTGTGGAGTTACAGTGGTCGTAGGAGCAGCAGTTGTTGTATTTAGGGCTGCAGTGGTTGTCGTAGATGCTAAAGCTGTTGTAGGAGCTGCAGTTATCGTAGGAGCTACAGTTGTTGGAGGTGCTGTGGTTGTGGTTGTCGTAGGAGCTGAAGTTGTAGTTATTGTAGCAGGTGCTGCAGTCACTGTGGATGTTAGAACAGCAGTTGTTGTAGTAGGAGCTGCACTGGTTGTCGTAGTAGGTTTTGGAGTTACAGTGGTCGTAGGAGTAGCAGTTGTTGGAGGTGCAGTTGTTGTGGTTGTCGTAGGAGCTGAAGTTGTTGTAGTTGTTGTAGCAGGAGCTGCAGTGGTTGTCGTAATAGGTTCTGGAGCTGTAGTGGTCGTAGGAGCAGCAATTGTTGTTGTTAGGGCTGCAGTGGTTGTCGAAGATGCTAAAGCTGTTGTAGGAGCTGCAGTTGTCGTGGGAGCTACAGTTGTTGGAGGTGCTGTTGTTGTGGTTGTCGTAGGAGCTGAAGTTGTAGTTATTGTAGAAGGTGCTGCAGTCACCGTTGTTGTTAGAACAGCAGTTGTTGTAGTAGGAGCTGCACTGGTTGTTGTAGTAGGTTGTGGAGTTACAGTGGTCGTAGGAGCAGCAGTTGTTGTAGTTAGGGCTGCAGTGGTTGTCGTAGATGCTAAAGCTGTTGTAGGAGCTGCAGTTGTCGTGGGAGCTACAGTTGTTGGAGGTGCTGTTGTTGTGGTTGTCGTAGGAGCTGAAGTTGTTGTAGTTTTTGTAGTAAGAGCTGCACTGGTTGTCGTAGTAGGTTGTGGAGTTACAGTGGTCGTAGGAGCAGCAGTTGTTGTAGTTAGGGCTGCAGTGGTTGAAGTAGATGCTAAAGCTGTTGTAGGACCTGCAGTTATCGTGGGAGCTACAGTTGTTGGAGGTGCTGCTGTTGTGCTTGTCGTAGGAGCTGAAGTTGTAGTTGTTGTAGTTAGAGCTGCAGTGGTTGTCGTAGAGGCAGCTGCTGTGGTTGACATAGAAGTTACAGTTGTTGTATCAGGAGCTGTAGTTGTGATTGTTGTAGTAAGTACAGCAGGTGGAGTGGTTGTGGGAGCTACAGTTGTAGGAACTGCAGGTGTTGTTGTAGGTGCTGCTGTTGTGGTTGTCGTAGGAGCAGCAGTTGTAGTTATTGTAGAAGGTGCTGCAGTCACCGTTGTTGTTAGAACAGCAGTTGTTGTAGTAGGAGCTGCACTGGTTGTCGTAGTAGGTTGTGGAGTTACAGTGGTCGTAGGAGCAGCAGTTGTTGTAGTTAGGGCTGCAGTGGTTGTCGTAGATGCTAAAGCTGTTGTAGGAGCTGCAGTTGTCGTGGGAGCTACAGTTGTTGGAGGTGCTGTTGTTGTGGTTGTCGTAGGAGCTGAAGTTGTAGTTTTTGTAGTAAGAGCTGCACTGGTTGTCGTAGTAGGTTGTGGAGTTACAGTGGTCGTAGGAGCAGCAGTTGTTGTAGTTAGGGCTGCAGTGGTTGAAGTAGATGCTAAAGCTGTTGTAGGACCTGCAGTTATCGTGGGAGCTACAGTTGTTGGAGGTGCTGTTGTTGTGCTTGTCGTAGGAGCTGAAGTTGTAGTTGTTGTAGTTAGAGCTGCAGTGGTTGTCGTAGAGGCAGCTGCTGTGGTTGACATAGAAGTTACAGTTGTTGTATCAGGAGCTGTAGTTGTGATTGTTGTAGTAAGTACAGCAGGTGGAGTGGTTGTGGGAGCTACAGTTGTAGGAACTGCAGGTGTTGTTGTAGGTGCTGCTGTTGTGGTTGTCGTAGGAGCAGCAGTTGTTGTTGCTAGGGCTGCAGTTGTTGTCGTAGATGCTAAAGCTGTTGTAGGAGCTGCAGTTATCGTGGGAGCTACAGTTGTCGGAGGTGCTGTTGTTGTGGTTGTCGTAGGAGCTGAAGTTGTAGTTGTTGTAGCAGGAGCTTCAGTGGTTGTCGTAATAGGTTCTGGAGCTGTAGTGGTCGTAGGAGTAGAAATTGTTGTTGTTAGGGCTGAAGTGGTTGTTGTAGATGCTAAAGCTGTTGTAGGAGCTGCAGTTGTTGTGGGAGCTACAGTTGTAGGAGCTGAAGTTGTAGTTGTTGTAGCAGGAGCTGCAGTGGTTGTCGTAATAGGTTCTGGAGCTGTAGTGGTCGTAGGAGCAGCAGTTGTTGTTGTTAGGTCTGCAGTGGTTGTCGTAGATGCTAAAGCTGTTATAGGAGCTACAGTTGTCATGGGAACTAAAGTTGATGTAGGTGCTGTTGTTGTGGTTGTCGTAGGAGCTGAAGTTGTAGTTATTGTAGAAGGTGCTGCAGTCACTGTGGTCGTTAGAACAGCAGTTGTTGTAGTAGGAACTGCACTGGTTGTCGAAGTAGGCTGTGGAGTTACAGTGCTCGTAGGACCAGCAGTTGTTGGAGGTGCTGTTGTTGTGGTTGTCGTATGAGCTGAAGTTGTAGTTGTTGTAGTTATTGTAGCAGGAGCTGCAGTGGTTGTCGTAATAGGTTCTGGAGCTGTAGTGGTCGTAGGAGCAGCAGTTGTAGTTATTGTAGAAGGTGCTGCAGTCACTGTGGTCGTTAGAACAGCAGTTGTTGTAGTAGGAGCTGCAGTGGTTGTCGTAATAGGTTCTGGAGCTGTAGTGGTCGTAGGAGCAGCAGTTGTTGTTGTTAGGGCTGCAGTGGTTGTCTTAATAGGTTCTGGAGCTGTAGTGGTCGTAGGTGCAGCAATTGTTGTTGTTAGGGCTGCAGTGGTTGTCGTAGAGGCAGCTGCTGTGGTGGAAGTTGAAGCTACAATTGTTGTAGCAGGAGCTGTAGTTGTGATTGTTGTTGTAAGTACAGCAGGTGGAGTGGTCATGGGAGGTTCAGTTGTAGGAACTACAGGTGTTGTAGTAGGTGCTGTTGTTGTGGTTGTCGTAGGAGCTGAAGTTGTAGTTGTTGTAGTAGGTTGTGGAGTTGCAGTGGTCGTAGGAGCAGCAGTTGTTGTAGGTAGGGCTGCAGTGGTTGTCGTAGACGCTAAAGCTGTTGTAGGAGCTGCAGTTGTCGTGGGAGCTACAGTTGTTGTAGGTGCTGTTGTTGTGGTTGTCGTAGGTGCTGAAGTTGTAGTTATTGTAGAAGGTGCTGCAGTCACTGTGGTCGTTAGAACAGCAGTTGTTGTAGTAGGAGCTGCACTGATTGTCGTAGTAGGTTGTGGAGTTACAGTGGTCGTAGGAGCTACAGTTGTTGGAGGTGCTGTTGTTGTGGTTGTCGTAGGTGCTGAAGTTGTAGTTATTGTAGAAGGTGCTGCAGTCACTGTGGTCGTTAGAACAGCAGTTGTTGTAGTAGGAGCTGCAGTGGTTGTCGTAATAGGTTCTGGAGCTGTAGTGGTCGTAGGAGCAGCAGTTGTTGTTGTTAGGGCTGCAGTGGTTGTCGTAGATGCTAAAGCTGTTGTAGGAGCTGCAGTTGTCGTGGGAGCTACAGTTGTTGGAGGTGCTGTTGTTGTAGTAGGAGCTGAAATTGTAGTTGTTGTAGCAGGAGCTGCAGTGGTTGTCGTAATAGGTTCTGGAGCTGTAGTGGTCGTAGGTGCAGCAATTGTTGTTGTTAGGGCTGCAGTGGTTGTCGTAGAGGCAGCTGCTGTGGTGGAAGTTGAAGCTACAATTGTTGTAGCAGGAGCTGTAGTTGTGATTGTTGTTGTAAGTACAGCAGGTGGAGTGGTCATGGGAGGTTCAGTTGTAGGAACTACAGGTGTTGTAGTAGGTGCTGTTGTTGTGGTTGTCGTAGGAGCTGAAGTTGTAGTTGTTGTAGTAGGTTGTGGAGTTGCAGTGGTCGTAGGAGCAGCAGTTGTTGTAGGTAGGGCTGCAGTGGTTGTCGTAGATGCTAAAGCTGTTGTAGGAGCTGCAGTTGTCGTCGGAGCTACAGTTGTTGTAGGTGCTGTTGTTGTGGTTGTCGTAGGAGCTGAAGTTGTTGTATTTGTTGTAGCAGGAGCTGCAGTGGTTGTCGTAATAGGTTCTGGAGCTGTAGTGGTCGTAGGAGCAGCAATTGTTGTTGTTAGGGCTGCAGTGGTTGTCTTAGAGGCAGCTGCTGTGGTGAAAGTTGAAGCTACAATTGTTGTAGCAGGAGCTGTAGTTGTGATTATTGTTGTAAGTACAGCAGGTGGAGTGGTCGTGGGAGCTACAGTTGTAGGAACTGCAGGTATTGTAGTAGGTGCTGTTGTTGTGGATGTCGTAGGAGCAGCAGTTGTTGTTGTTAGGGCTGCAGTGGTTGTCGTAGATGCTAAAGCTGTTGTAGGAGCTGCAGTTATCGTGGGAGCTACAGTTGTTGGAGGTGCTGTTGTTGTGGTTGTTGTAGGTGCTGAAGTTGTAGTTATTGTAGAAGGTGCTCCAGTCACTGTGGTCGTTAGAACAGCAGTTGTTGTAGTAGGAGCTGCACTGATTGTCGTATTAGGTTGTGGAGTTACAGTGGTCGTAGGAGCAGCAGTTGTTGTAGTTAGGGCTGCAGTGGTTGTCGTAGATGCTAAAGCTGTTGTAGGAGCTGCAGTTGTCGTGGGAGCTACAGTTGTTGGAGGTGCTGTTGTTGTGGTTGTCGTAGGAGCTGAAGTTGTTGTAGTTTTTGTAGTAAGAGCTGCACTGGTTGTCGTAGTAGGTTGTGGAGTTACAGTGGTCGTAGGAGCAGCAGTTGTTGTAGTTAGGGCTGCAGTGGTTGAAGTAGATGCTAAAGCTGTTGTAGGACCTGCAGTTATCGTGGGAGCTACAGTTGTTGGAGGTGCTGCTGTTGTGCTTGTCGTAGGAGCTGAAGTTGTAGTTGTTGTAGTTAGAGCTGCAGTGGTTGTCGTAGAGGCAGCTGCTGTGGTTGACATAGAAGTTACAGTTGTTGTATCAGGAGCTGTAGTTGTGATTGTTGTAGTAAGTACAGCAGGTGGAGTGGTTGTGGGAGCTACAGTTGTAGGAACTGCAGGTGTTGTTGTAGGTGCTGCTGTTGTGGTTGTCGTAGGAGCAGCAGTTGTAGTTATTGTAGAAGGTGCTGCAGTCACCGTTGTTGTTAGAACAGCAGTTGTTGTAGTAGGAGCTGCACTGGTTGTCGTAGTAGGTTGTGGAGTTACAGTGGTCGTAGGAGCAGCAGTTGTTGTAGTTAGGGCTGCAGTGGTTGTCGTAGATGCTAAAGCTGTTGTAGGAGCTGCAGTTGTCGTGGGAGCTACAGTTGTTGGAGGTGCTGTTGTTGTGGTTGTCGTAGGAGCTGAAGTTGTAGTTTTTGTAGTAAGAGCTGCACTGGTTGTCGTAGTAGGTTGTGGAGTTACAGTGGTCGTAGGAGCAGCAGTTGTTGTAGTTAGGGCTGCAGTGGTTGAAGTAGATGCTAAAGCTGTTGTAGGACCTGCAGTTATCGTGGGAGCTACAGTTGTTGGAGGTGCTGTTGTTGTGCTTGTCGTAGGAGCTGAAGTTGTAGTTGTTGTAGTTAGAGCTGCAGTGGTTGTCGTAGAGGCAGCTGCTGTGGTTGACATAGAAGTTACAGTTGTTGTATCAGGAGCTGTAGTTGTGATTGTTGTAGTAAGTACAGCAGGTGGAGTGGTTGTGGGAGCTACAGTTGTAGGAACTGCAGGTGTTGTTGTAGGTGCTGCTGTTGTGGTTGTCGTAGGAGCAGCAGTTGTTGTTGCTAGGGCTGCAGTTGTTGTCGTAGATGCTAAAGCTGTTGTAGGAGCTGCAGTTATCGTGGGAGCTACAGTTGTCGGAGGTGCTGTTGTTGTGGTTGTCGTAGGAGCTGAAGTTGTAGTTGTTGTAGCAGGAGCTTCAGTGGTTGTCGTAATAGGTTCTGGAGCTGTAGTGGTCGTAGGAGTAGAACTTGTTGTTGTTAGGGCTGAAGTGGTTGTTGTAGATGCTAAAGCTGTTGTAGGAGCTGCAGTTGTTGTGGGAGCTACAGTTGTAGGAGCTGAAGTTGTAGTTGTTGTAGCAGGAGCTGCAGTGGTTGTCGTAATAGGTTCTGGAGCTGTAGTGGTCGTAGGAGCAGCAGTTGTTGTTGTTAGGTCTGCAGTGGTTGTCGTAGATGCTAAAGCTGTTATAGGAGCTACAGTTGTCATGGGAACTAAAGTTGATGTAGGTGCTGTTGTTGTGGTTGTCGTAGGAGCTGAAGTTGTAGTTATTGTAGAAGGTGCTGCAGTCACTGTGGTCGTTAGAACAGCAGTTGTTGTAGTAGGAACTGCACTGGTTGTCGAAGTAGGCTGTGGAGTTACAGTGCTCGTAGGACCAGCAGTTGTTGGAGGTGCTGTTGTTGTGGTTGTCGTATGAGCTGAAGTTGTAGTTGTTGTAGTTATTGTAGCAGGAGCTGCAGTGGTTGTCGTAATAGGTTCTGGAGCTGTAGTGGTCGTAGGAGCAGCAGTTGTAGTTATTGTAGAAGGTGCTGCAGTCACTGTGGTCGTTAGAACAGCAGTTGTTGTAGTAGGAGCTGCAGTGGTTGTCGTAATAGGTTCTGGAGCTGTAGTGGTCGTAGGAGCAGCAGTTGTTGTTGTTAGGGCTGCAGTGGTTGTCTTAATAGGTTCTGGAGCTGTAGTGGTCGTAGGTGCAGCAATTGTTGTTGTTAGGGCTGCAGTGGTTGTCGTAGAGGCAGCTGCTGTGGTGGAAGTTGAAGCTACAATTGTTGTAGCAGGAGCTGTAGTTGTGATTGTTGTTGTAAGTACAGCAGGTGGAGTGGTCATGGGAGGTTCAGTTGTAGGAACTACAGGTGTTGTAGTAGGTGCTGTTGTTGTGGTTGTCGTAGGAGCTGAAGTTGTAGTTGTTGTAGTAGGTTGTGGAGTTGCAGTGGTCGTAGGAGCAGCAGTTGTTGTAGGTAGGGCTGCAGTGGTTGTCGTAGACGCTAAAGCTGTTGTAGGAGCTGCAGTTGTCGTGGGAGCTACAGTTGTTGTAGGTGCTGTTGTTGTGGTTGTCGTAGGTGCTGAAGTTGTAGTTATTGTAGAAGGTGCTGCAGTCACTGTGGTCGTTAGAACAGCAGTTGTTGTAGTAGGAGCTGCACTGATTGTCGTAGTAGGTTGTGGAGTTACAGTGGTCGTAGGAGCTACAGTTGTTGGAGGTGCTGTTGTTGTGGTTGTCGTAGGTGCTGAAGTTGTAGTTATTGTAGAAGGTGCTGCAGTCACTGTGGTCGTTAGAACAGCAGTTGTTGTAGTAGGAGCTGCAGTGGTTGTCGTAATAGGTTCTGGAGCTGTAGTGGTCGTAGGAGCAGCAGTTGTTGTTGTTAGGGCTGCAGTGGTTGTCGTAGATGCTAAAGCTGTTGTAGGAGCTGCAGTTGTCGTGGGAGCTACAGTTGTTGGAGGTGCTGTTGTTGTAGTAGGAGCTGAAATTGTAGTTGTTGTAGCAGGAGCTGCAGTGGTTGTCGTAATAGGTTCTGGAGCTGTAGTGGTCGTAGGTGCAGCAATTGTTGTTGTTAGGGCTGCAGTGGTTGTCGTAGAGGCAGCTGCTGTGGTGGAAGTTGAAGCTACAATTGTTGTAGCAGGAGCTGTAGTTGTGATTGTTGTTGTAAGTACAGCAGGTGGAGTGGTCATGGGAGGTTCAGTTGTAGGAACTACAGGTGTTGTAGTAGGTGCTGTTGTTGTGGTTGTCGTAGGAGCTGAAGTTGTAGTTGTTGTAGTAGGTTGTGGAGTTGCAGTGGTCGTAGGAGCAGCAGTTGTTGTAGGTAGGGCTGCAGTGGTTGTCGTAGATGCTAAAGCTGTTGTAGGAGCTGCAGTTGTCGTCGGAGCTACAGTTGTTGTAGGTGCTGTTGTTGTGGTTGTCGTAGGAGCTGAAGTTGTTGTATTTGTTGTAGCAGGAGCTGCAGTGGTTGTCGTAATAGGTTCTGGAGCTGTAGTGGTCGTAGGAGCAGCAATTGTTGTTGTTAGGGCTGCAGTGGTTGTCTTAGAGGCAGCTGCTGTGGTGAAAGTTGAAGCTACAATTGTTGTAGCAGGAGCTGTAGTTGTGATTATTGTTGTAAGTACAGCAGGTGGAGTGGTCGTGGGAGCTACAGTTGTAGGAACTGCAGGTATTGTAGTAGGTGCTGTTGTTGTGGATGTCGTAGGAGCAGCAGTTGTTGTTGTTAGGGCTGCAGTGGTTGTCGTAGATGCTAAAGCTGTTGTAGGAGCTGCAGTTATCGTGGGAGCTACAGTTGTTGGAGGTGCTGTTGTTGTGGTTGTTGTAGGTGCTGAAGTTGTAGTTATTGTAGAAGGTGCTCCAGTCACTGTGGTCGTTAGAACAGCAGTTGTTGTAGTAGGAGCTGCACTGATTGTCGTATTAGGTTGTGGAGTTACAGTGCTCGTAGGACCAGCAGTTGTTGGAGGTGCTGTTGTTGTGGTTGTCGTATGAGCTGAAGTTGTAGTTGTTGTAGTTATTGTAGCAGGAGCTGCAGTGGTTGTTGTAATAGGTTCTGGAGCTGTAGTGGTCGTAGGAGCAGCAGTTGTAGTTATTGTAGAAGGTGCTGCAGTCACTGTGGAAGTTAGAACAGCAGTTGTTGTAGTAGGAGCTGCACTGGTTGTCGTAGTAGGTTGTGGAGTTACAGTGGTCGTAGGAGCAGCAGTTGTTGTAGTTAGGGCTGCAGTGGTTGTTGTAGACGCTAAAGCTGTTGTAGGAGCTGCAGTTATCGTGGGAGCTACAGTTGTTGGAGGTGCTGTGGTTGTGGTTGTCGTAGGTGCTGAAGTTGTAGTTGTTGTAGTTGTTGTAGCAGGAGCTGCAGTGATTGTCGTAATGGGTTCTGGAGCTGTAGTGGTCGTAGGAGCAGCAGTTGTTGTTGTTAGGGCTGCAGTGGTTGTCGTAGATGCTAATGCTGTTGCAGGAGCTGCAGTTGTCGTGGCAGCTACAGTTGTTGTAGGTGCTGTTGTTGTGGTTGTCGTAGGTGCTGAAGTTGTAGTTATTGTAGAAGGTGCTGCAGTAACTGTGGTCGTTAGAACAGCAGTTGTTGTAGTAGGAGCTGCACTGATTGCCGTAGTAGGTTGTGGAGTTACAGTGGTCGTAGGAGCTACAGTTGTTGGAGGTGCTGTTGTTGTGGTTGTCGTAGGTGCTGAAGTTGTAGTTGTTGTAGCAGGAGCTGCAGTGGTTGTCGTAATAGGTTCTGGAGCTGTAGTGGTCGTAGGAGCAGCAGTTGTTTTTGTTAGGGCTGCAGTGGTTGTCGTAGATGCTAAAGCTGTTGTAGGAGCTGCAGTTGTCGTGGGAGCTACAGTTGTTGGAGGTGCTGTTGTTGTAGTAGGAGCTGAAATTGTAGTTGTTGTAGCAGGAGCTGCAGTGGTTGTCGTAATAGGTTCTGGAGCTGTAGTGGTCGTAGGTGCAGCAATTGTTGTTGTTAGGGCTGCAGTGGTTGTCTTAGAGGCAGCTGCTGTGGTGGAAGTTGAAGCTACAATTGTTGTAGCAGGAGCTGTAGTTGTGATTATTGTTGTAAGTACAGCAGGTGGAGTGGTCGTGGGAGCTACAGTTGTAGGAACTGCAGGTGTTGTAGTAGGTGCTGTTGTTGTGGATGTCGTAGGAGCAGCAGTTGTTGTTGTTAGGGCTGCAGTGGTTGTCGTAGATGCTAAAGCTGTTGTAGGAGCTGCAGTTATCGTGGGAGCTACAGTTGTTGGAGGTGCTGTTGTTGTGCTTGTCGTAGCAGCTGAAGTTGTAGTTGTTGTAGTGAGAGCTGCCGTGTCTGTCGTAGTAGGTCGTGCAGTTACAGTGGTCGTAGGAGCAGCAGTTGTTGTAGTTAGGGCTGCAGTGGTTGAAGTAGATGCTAAAGGTGTTGTAGGAGCTGCAGTTATCGTGGGAGCTACAGTTGTTGGAGGTGCTGTGGTTGTGGTTGTCGTAGGAGCTGAAGTTGTAGTTATTGTAGCAGGTGCTGCAGTCACTGTGGACGTTAGAACAGCAGTTGTTGTAGTAGGAGCTGCACTGATTGTCGTAGTAGGTTGTGGAGTTACAGTGGTCGTAGGAGTAGCAGTTGTTGGAGGTGCTGTTTTTGTGGTTGTCGTAGGAGCTGAAGTTGTTGTAGTTGTTGTAGCAGGAGCTGCACTGGTTGTCGTAATAGGTTCTGGAGCTGTAGTGGTCGTAGGAGCAGCAATTGTTGTAGTTAGGGCTGCAGTGGTTGAAGTAGATGCTAAAGGTGTTGTAGGAGCTGCAGTTATCGTGGGAGCTACAGTTGTTGGAGGTGCTGTGGTTGTGGTTGTCGTAGGAGCTGAAGTTGTAGTTATTGTAGAAGGTGCTGCAGTCACTGTGGTCGTTAGAACAGCAGTTGTTGTAGTAGGAGCTGCACTGGTTGTCGAAGTAGGTTGTGGAGTTACAGTGCTCATAGGAGCAGCAGTTGTTGGAGTTGCTGTTGTTGTGGTTGTCGTAGGAGCTGAAGTTGTAGTTGTTGTAGTTGTAGTAGCAGGAGCTGCAGTGGTTGTAGTAATAGGTTCTGGAGCTGTAGTGGTCGTAGGAGCAGCAGTTGTTGTTGTTAGGGCTGCAGTGGTTGTCGTAGATGCTAATGCTGTTGCAGGAGCTGCAGTTGTCGTGGCAGCTACAGTTGTTGTAGGTGCTGTTGTTGTGGTTGTCGTAGGTGCTGAAGTTGTAGTTATTGTAGAAGGTGCTGCAGTAACTGTGGTCGTTAGAACAGCAGTTGTTGTAGTAGGAGCTGCACTGATTGCCGTAGTAGGTTGTGGAGTTACAGTGGTCGTAGGAGCTACAGTTGTTGGAGGTGCTGTTGTTGTGGTTGTCGTAGGTGCTGAAGTTGTAGTTGTTGTAGCAGGAGCTGCAGTGGTTGTCGTAATAGGTTCTGGAGCTGTAGTGGTCGTAGGAGCAGCAGTTGTTTTTGTTAGGGCTGCAGTGGTTGTCGTAGATGCTAAAGCTGTTGTAGGAGCTGCAGTTGTCGTGGGAGCTACAGTTGTTGGAGGTGCTGTTGTTGTAGTAGGAGCTGAAATTGTAGTTGTTGTAGCAGGAGCTGCAGTGGTTGTCGTAATAGGTTCTGGAGCTGTAGTGGTCGTAGGTGCAGCAATTGTTGTTGTTAGGGCTGCAGTGGTTGTCTTAGAGGCAGCTGCTGTGGTGGAAGTTGAAGCTACAATTGTTGTAGCAGGAGCTGTAGTTGTGATTATTGTTGTAAGTACAGCAGGTGGAGTGGTCGTGGGAGCTACAGTTGTAGGAACTGCAGGTGTTGTAGTAGGTGCTGTTGTTGTGGATGTCGTAGGAGCAGCAGTTGTTGTTGTTAGGGCTGCAGTGGTTGTCGTAGATGCTAAAGCTGTTGTAGGAGCTGCAGTTATCGTGGGAGCTACAGTTGTTGGAGGTGCTGTTGTTGTGCTTGTCGTAGCAGCTGAAGTTGTAGTTGTTGTAGTGAGAGCTGCCGTGTCTGTCGTAGTAGGTCGTGCAGTTACAGTGGTCGTAGGAGCAGCAGTTGTTGTAGTTAGGGCTGCAGTGGTTGAAGTAGATGCTAAAGGTGTTGTAGGAGCTGCAGTTATCGTGGGAGCTACAGTTGTTGGAGGTGCTGTGGTTGTGGTTGTCGTAGGAGCTGAAGTTGTAGTTATTGTAGCAGGTGCTGCAGTCACTGTGGACGTTAGAACAGCAGTTGTTGTAGTAGGAGCTGCACTGATTGTCGTAGTAGGTTGTGGAGTTACAGTGGTCGTAGGAGTAGCAGTTGTTGGAGGTGCTGTTTTTGTGGTTGTCGTAGGAGCTGAAGTTGTTGTAGTTGTTGTAGCAGGAGCTGCACTGGTTGTCGTAATAGGTTCTGGAGCTGTAGTGGTCGTAGGAGCAGCAATTGTTGTAGTTAGGGCTGCAGTGGTTGAAGTAGATGCTAAAGGTGTTGTAGGAGCTGCAGTTATCGTGGGAGCTACAGTTGTTGGAGGTGCTGTGGTTGTGGTTGTCGTAGGAGCTGAAGTTGTAGTTATTGTAGAAGGTGCTGCAGTCACTGTGGTCGTTAGAACAGCAGTTGTTGTAGTAGGAGCTGCACTGGTTGTCGAAGTAGGTTGTGGAGTTACAGTGCTCATAGGAGCAGCAGTTGTTGGAGTTGCTGTTGTTGTGGTTGTCGTAGGAGCTGAAGTTGTAGTTGTTGTAGTTGTAGTAGCAGGAGCTGCAGTGGTTGTAGTAATAGGTTCTGGAGCTGTAGTGGTCGTAGGAGCAGCAGTTGTTGTTGTTAGGGCTGCGGTGGTTGTCGTAGATGCTAATGCTGTTGCAGGAGCTGCAGTTGTCGTGGCAGCTACAGTTGTTGTAGGTGCTGTTGTTGTGTTTGTCGTAGGTGCTGAAGTTGTAGTTATTGTAGAAGGTGCTGCAGTCACTGTGGTCGTTAGAACAGCAGTTGTTGTAGTAGGAGCTGCACTGGTTGTCGTAGTAGGTTGTGGAGTTACAGAGGTTGAAGGAGCAGCAGTTGTTGTAGTTAGGGCTGCAGTGGTTGTTGTAGACGCTAAAGCTGTTGTAGGAGCTGCAGTTATCGTGGGAGCTACAGTTGTTGGAGGTGCTGTTGTTGTGGTTGTCGTAGGTGCTGAAGTTGTAGTTGTTGTAGCAGGAGCTGCAGTGGTTGTCGTAATAGGTTCTGGAGCTGTAGTGGTCGTAGGAGCAGCAGTTGTTGTTGTTAGGGCTGCAGTGGTTGTCGTAGATGCTAAAGCTGTTGTAGGAGCTGCAGTTGTCGTGGGAGCTACAGTTGTTGTAGGTGCTGTTGTTGTGGTTGTCGTAGGAGCTGAAGTTGTTGTAGTTGTTGTAGCAGGAGCTGCAGTAGTTGTCGTAATAGGTTCTGGAGCTGTAGTGGTCGTAGGAGCAGCAATTGTTGTTGTTAGGGCTGCAGTGGTTGTCTTAGAGGCAGCTGCTGTGGTGAAAGTTGAAGCTACAATTGTTGTAGCAGGAGCTGTAGTTGTGATTATTGTTGTAAGTACAGCAGGTGGAGTGGTCGTGGGAGCTACAGTTGTAGGAACTGCAGGTATTGTAGTAGGTGCTGTTGTTGTGGATGTCGTAGGAGCAGCAGTTGTTGTTGTTAGGGCTGCAGTGGTTGTCGTAGATGCTAAAGCTGTTGTAGGAGCTGCAGTTATCGTGGGAGCTACAGTTGTTGGAGGTGCTGTTGTTGTGGTTGTTGTAGGTGCTGAAGTTGTAGTTATTGTAGAAGGTGCTCCAGTCACCGTGGTCGTTAGAACAGCAGTTGTTGTAGTAGGAGCTGCACTGATTGTCGTATTAGGTTGTGGAGTTACAGTGCTCGTAGGACCAGCAGTTGTTGGAGGTGCTGTTGTTGTGGTTGTCGTATGAGCTGAAGTTGTAGTTGTTGTAGTTATTGTAGCAGGAGCTGCAGTGGTTGTTGTAATAGGTTCTGGAGCTGTAGTGGTCGTAGGAGCAGCAGTTGTAGTTATTGTAGAAGGTGCTGCAGTCACTGTGGAAGTTAGAACAGCAGTTGTTGTAGTAGGAGCTGCACTGGTTGTCGTAGTAGGTTGTGGAGTTACAGTGGTCGTAGGAGCAGCAGTTGTTGTAGTTAGGGCTGCAGTGGTTGTTGTAGACGCTAAAGCTGTTGTAGGAGCTGCAGTTATCGTGGGAGCTACAGTTGTTGGAGGTGCTGTGGTTGTGGTTGTCGTAGGTGCTGAAGTTGTAGTTGTTGTAGTTGTTGTAGCAGGAGCTGCAGTGATTGTCGTAATGGGTTCTGGAGCTGTAGTGGTCGTAGGAGCAGCAGTTGTTGTTGTTAGGGCTGCAGTGGTTGTCGTAGATGCTAATGCTGTTGCAGGAGCTGCAGTTGTCGTGGCAGCTACAGTTGTTGTAGGTGCTGTTGTTGTGGTTGTCGTAGGTGCTGAAGTTGTAGTTATTGTAGAAGGTGCTGCAGTCACTGTGGTCGTTAGAACAGCAGTTGTTGTAGTAGGAGCTGCACTGATTGCCGTAGTAGGTTGTGGAGTTACAGTGGTCGTAGGAGCTACAGTTGTTGGAGGTGCTGTTGTTGTGGTTGTCGTAGGTGCTGAAGTTGTAGTTGTTGTAGTAGGAGCTGCAGTGGTTGTCTTAATAGGTTCTGGAGCTGTAGTGGTCGTAGGAGCAGCAGTTGTTTTTGTTAGGGCTGCAGTGGTTGTCGTAGATGCTAAAGCTGTTGTAGGAGCTGCAGTTGTCGTGGGAGCTACAGTTGTTGGAGGTGCTGTTGTTGTAGTAGGAGCTGAAATTGTAGTTGTTGTAGCAGGAGCTGCAGTGGTTGTCGTAATAGGTTCTGGAGCTGTAGTGGTCGTAGGTGCAGCAATTGTTGTTGTTAGGGCTGCAGTGGTTGTCTTAGAGGCAGCTGCTGTGGTGGAAGTTGAAGCTGCAATTGTTGTAGCAGGAGCTGTAGTTGTGATTATTGTTGTAAGTACAGCAGGTGGAGTGGTCGTGGGAGCTACAGTTGTAGGAACTGCAGGTGTTGTAGTAGGTGCTGTTGTTGTGGATGTCGTAGGAGCAGCAGTTGTTGTTGTTAGGGCTGCAGTGGTTGTCGTAGATGCTAAAGCTGTTGTAGGAGCTGCAGTTATCGTGGGAGCTACAGTTGTTGGAGGTGCTGTTGTTGTGCTTGTCGTAGCAGCTGAAGTTGTAGTTGTAGTAGTGAGAGCTGCCGTGTCTGTCGTAGTAGGTCGTGGAGTTACAGTGGTCGTAGGAGCAGCAGTTGTTGTAGTTAGGGCTGCAGTGGTTGAAGTAGATGCTAAAGGTGTTGTAGGAGCTGCAGTTATCGTGGGAGCTACAGTTGTTGGAGGTGCTGTGGTTGTGGTTGTCGTAGGAGCTGAAGTTGTAGTTATTGTAGCAGGTGCTGCAGTCACTGTGGACGTTAGAACAGCAGTTGTTGTAGTAGGAGCTGCACTGGTTGTCGTAGTAGGTTGTGGAGTTACAGTGGTCGTAGGAGTAGCAGTTGTTGGAGGTGCTGTTTTTGTGGTTGTCGTAGGAGCTGAAGTTGTTGTAGTTGTTGTAGCAGGAGCTGCACTGGTTGTCGTAATAGGTTCTGGAGCTGTAGTGGTCGTAGGAGCAGCAATTGTTGTAGTTAGGGCTGCAGTGGTTGAAGTAGATGCTAAAGCTGTTGTAGGAGCTGCAGATATCGTGGGAGCTACAGTTGTTGGAGGTGCTGTTGTTGTGGTTGTCGTAGGAGCTGAAGTTGTAGTTATTGTAGAAGGTGCTGCAGTCACTGTGGTCGTTAGAACAGCAGTTGTTGTAGTAGGAGCTGCACTGGTTGTCGAAGTAGGTTGTGGAGTTACAGTGCTCATAGGAGCAGCAGTTGTTGGAGTTGCTGTTGTTGTGGTTGTCGTAGGAGCTGAAGTTGTAGTTGTTGTAGTTGTAGTAGCAGGAGCTGCAGTGGTTGTAGTAATAGGTTCTGGAGCTGTAGTGGTCGTAGGAGCAGCAGTTGTTGTTGTTAGGGCTGCGGTGGTTGTCGTAGATGCTAATGCTGTTGCAGGAGCTGCAGTTGTCGTGGCAGCTACAGTTGTTGTAGGTGCTGTTGTTGTGTTTGTCGTAGGTGCTGAAGTTGTAGTTATTGTAGAAGGTGCTGCAGTCACTGTGGTCGTTAGAACAGCAGTTGTTGTAGTAGGAGCTGCACTGGTTGTCGTAGTAGGTTGTGGAGTTACAGTGGTTGAAGGAGCAGCAGTTGTTGTAGTTAGGGCTGCAGTGGTTGTTGTAGACGCTAAAGCTGTTGTAGGAGCTGCAGTTATCGTGGGAGCTACAGTTGTTGGAGGTGCTGTTGTTGTGGTTGTCGTAGGTGCTGAAGTTGTAGTTGTTGTAGCAGGAGCTGCAGTGGTTGTCGTAATAGGTTCTGGAGCTGTAGTGGTCGTAGGAGCAGCAGTTGTTGTTGTTAGGGCTGCAGTGGTTGTCGTAGATGCTAAAGCTGTTGTAGGAGCTGCAGTTGTCGTGGGAGCTACAGTTGTTGGAGGTGCTGTTGTTGTAGTAGGAGCTGAAATTGTAGTTGTTGTAGCAGGAGCTGCAGTGGTTGTCGTAATAGGTTCTGGAGCTGTAGTGGTCGTAGGTGCAGCAATTGTTGTTGTTAGGGCTGCAGTGGTTGTCATAGAGACAGCTGCTGTGGTGGAAGTTGAAGCTACAATTGTTGTAGCAGGAGCTGTAGTTGTGATTGTTGTTGTAAGTACAGCAGGTGGAGTTGTCCTGGGAGTTTCAGTTGTAGGAACTACAGGTGTTGTAGTAGGTGCTGTTGTTGTGGTTGTCGTAGTAGCTGAAGTTGTAGTTGTTGTAGTAGGTCGTGGAGTTGCAGTGGTCGTAGGAGCAGCAGTTGTTGTAGTTAGGGCTGCAGTGGTTGTCGTAATAGGTTCTGGAGCTGTAGTGGTCGTAGGAGCAGCAATTGTTGTTGTTAGGGCTGCAGTGGTTGTCGTAGAGGCAGCTGCTGTGGTGGAAGTTGAAGCTACAATTGTTGTAGCAGGAGCTGTAGTTGTGATTGTTGTTGTAAGTACAGCAGGTGGAGTGGTCGTGGGAGCTAAAGTTGTAGGAACTGCAGGTGTTGTAGTAGGTGCTGTTGTTGTGGATGTCGTAGGAGCAGCAGTTGTTGTTGTTAGGGCTGCAGTGGTTGTCGTAGATGCTAAAGCTGTTGTAGGAGCTACAGTTATCGTGGGAGCTACAGTTGTTGGAGGTGCTGTTGTTGTGCTTGTCGTAGGAGCTGAAGTTGTAGTTGTTGTAGTAAGAGCTGCACTGGCTGTGGTAGTAAGTCGTGGAGTTACAGTGGTCGTAGGAGCAGCAGTTGTTGTAGTTAGGGCTGCAGTGGTTGTCGTAGATGCTAAAGTTGTTGTAGGAGCTGCAGTTATCATGGGAGCTACAGTTGTTGGAGGTGCTGTTGTTGTGGTTGTCGTAGGAGCTGAAGTTGTAGTTATTGTAGCAGGTGCTGCAGTCACTGTGGAGGTTAGAACAGCAGTTGTTGTAGTAGGAGCTGCACTGGTTGTCGTAGTAGGTTGTGGAGTTACATTGGTCGTAGGAGTAGCAGTTGTTGGAGGTGCTGTTGTTGTGGTTGTCGTAGGAGCTGAAGTTGTTGTAGTTGTTGTAGCAGGAGCTGCACTGGTTGTCGTAATAGGTTCTGGAGCTGTAGTGGTCGTAGGAGCAGCAATTGTTGTTGTTAGTGCTGCAGTAGTTGTCGTAGATGCTATAGCTGTTGTAGGAGCTGCAGTTGTCGTGGCAGCTACAGTTGTTGTAGGTGCTGTTGTTGTGGTTGTTGTAGGAGCTGAAGTTGTTGTAGTTGTTGTAGCAGGAGCTGTACTGGTTGTCGTAATAGGTTCTGGAGCTGTAGTGGTCATAGGAGCAGCAATTGTTGTTGTTAGGGCTGCAGTGGTTGTCGTAGAGGCAGCTGCTGTGGTGGAAGTTAAAGCTACAATTGTTGTAGCAGGAGCTGTAGTTGTGATTGTTGTTGTAAGTACAGCAGGTGGAGTGGTCGTGGGAGCTACAGTTGTAGGAACTGCAGGTGTTGTAGTAGGTGCTGTTGTTGTGGATGTCGTAGGAGCAGCAGTTGTTGTTGTTAGGGCTGCAGTGGTTGTCGTAGATGCTAAAGCTGTTGTAGGAGCTGCAGTTATCGTGGGAGCTACAGTTGTTGGAGGTGCTGTTGTTGTGCTTGTTGTAGGAGCTGAAGTTGTAGTTGTAGTAGTTAGAGCTGCAGTGGTTGTCGTAGAGGCAGCTGCTGTGGTTGACATAGAAGTTACAGTTGTTGTATCTGGAGCTGTAGTTGTGATTGGTGTAGTAAGTACAGCAGGTGGAGTGGTTGTGGGAGCTACAGTTGTAGGAACTGCAGGTTTTGTAGTAGGTGCTGCTGTTGTGGTTGTCGTAGGAGCAGCAATTGTTGTTGCTAGGGCTGCAGTGGTTGTCGTAGATGCTAAAGCTGTTGTAGGAGCTGGAGTTATCGTGGGAGGTACAGTTGTTGGAGGTGCTGTTGTTGTGGTTGTCGTAGGAGCTGAAGTTGTAGTTGTTGTAGCAGGAGCTTCAGTGGTTGTCGTAATAGGTTCTGGAGCTGTAGTGGTCGTAGGAGTAGAAATTGTTGTTGTTAGGGCTGCAGTGGTTGTTGTAGATGCAAAAGCTGTTGTAGGAGCTGCAGTTGTTGTGGGAGCTACAGTTGTTGGAGGTGCTGTTGTTGTGGTTGTCGTAGGAGCTGAAGCTGTAGTTGTTGTAGCAGGAGCTGCAGTGGTTGTCGTAATAGGTTCTGGAGCTGTAGTGGTCGTAGGAGCAGCAGTTGTTGTTGTTAGGTCTGCAGTGGTTGTCGTAGATGCTAAAGCTGTTATAGGAGCTGCAGTTGTCATGGGAACTACAGTTGATGTAGGTGCTGTTGTTGTGGTTGTCGTAGGAGCTGAAGTTGTAGTTATTGTAGAAGGTGCTGCAGTCACCGTGGTCGTTAGAACAGCAGTTGTTGTAGTAGGAGCTGCACTGGTTGTCGAAGTAGGTTGTGGAGTTACAGTGCTCGTAGGAGCAGCAGTTGTTGGAGGTGCTGTTGTTGTGGTTGTCGTAGGAGCTGAAGTTGTAGTTGTTGTAGTTGTTGTAGCAGGAGCTGCAGTGGTTGTCGTAATAGGTTCTGGAGCTGTAGTGGTCGTAGGAGCAGCAGTTGTTGTTGTTAGGGCCGCAGTGGTTGTCGTAGATGCTAATGCTGTTGCAGGAGCTGCAGTTGTCGTGGCAGCTAGAGTTGTTGTAGGTGCTGTTGTTGTGGTTGTCGTAGGTGCTGAAGTTGTAGTTATTGTAGAAGGTGCTGCAGTCACTGTGGTCGTTAGAACAGCAGCTGTTGTAGTAGGAGCTGCACTGGTTGTCGTAGTAGGTTGTGGAGTTACAGTGGTCGTAGGAGCAGCAGTTGTTGTAGTTAGGGCTGCAGTTGTTGTTGTAGATGCTAAAGCTGTTGTAGGAGCTGCAGTTATCGTGGGAGCTACAGTTGTTGGAGGTGCTGTTGTTGTGGTTGTCGTAGGTGCTGAAGTTGTAGTTGTTGTAGCAGGAGCTGCAGTGGTTGTCGTAATAGGTTCTGGAGCTGTAGTGGTCGTAGGAGCAGCAGTTGTTGTTGTTAGGGCTGCAGTGGTTGTCGTAGATGCTAATACTGTTGCAGGAGCTGCAGTTGTCGTGGCAGCTACAGTTGTTGTAGGTGCTGTTGTTGTGGTTGTCGTAGGTGCTGAAGTTGTAGTTATTGTAGAAGGTGCTGCAGTCACTGTGGACGTTAGAACAGCAGTTGTTGTAGTAGGAGCTGCACTGGTTGTCGTAGTAGGTTGTGGAGTTACAGTGGTCATAGGAGCAGCAGTTGTTGTAGTTAGGGCTGCAGTGGTTGTTGTAGATGCTAAAGCTGTTGTAGGAGCTGCAGTTATCGTGGGAGCTACAGTTGTTGGAGGTGCTGTGGTTGTGGTTGTCGTAGGAGCTGAAGTTGTAGTTATTGTATTAGGTGCTGCAGTCACTGTGGACGTTAGAACAGCAGTTGTTGTTGTAGGAGCTGCACTGGTTGTCGTAGTAGGTTGTGGAGTTACATTGGTCGTAGGAGTAGCAGTTGTTGGAGGTGCTGTTGTTGTGGTTGTCGTAGGAGCTGAAGTTGTTGTAGTTGTTGTAGCAGGAGCTGCAGTGGTTGTCGTAATAGGTTCTGGAGCTGTAGTGGTCGTAGGAGCAGCAGTTGTTGTTGTTAGGTCTGCAGTGGTTGTCGTAGATGCTAAAGCTGTTATAGGAGCTGCAGTTGTCATGGGAACTACAGTTGATGTAGGTGCTGTTGTTGTGGTTGTCGTAGGAGCTGAAGTTGTAGTTATTGTAGAAGGTGCTGCAGTCACCGTGGTCGTTAGAACAGCAGTTGTTGTAGTAGGAGCTGCACTGGTTGTCGAAGTAGGTTGTGGAGTTACAGTGCTCGTAGGAGCAGCAGTTGTTGGAGGTGCTGTTGTTGTGGTTGTCGTAGGAGCTGAAGTTGTAGTTGTTGTAGTTGTTGTAGCAGGAGCTGCAGTGGTTGTCGTAATAGGTTCTGGAGCTGTAGTGGTGGTAGGAGCAGCAGTTGTTGTTGTTAGGGCCGCAGTGGTTGTCGTAGATGCTAATGCTGTTGCAGGATCTGCAGTTGTCGTGGCAGCTACAGTTGTTGTAGGTGCTGTTGTTGTGGTTGTCGTAGGTGCTGAAGTTGTAGTTATTGTAGAAGGTGCTGCAGTCACTGTGGTCGTTAGAACAGCAGTTGTTGTAGTAGGAGCTGCACTGGTTGTCGTAGTAGGTTGTGGAGTTACAGTGGTCGTAGGAGCAGCAGTTGTTGTAGTTAGGGCTGCAGTGGTTGTTGTAGATGCTAAAGCTGTTGTAGGAGCTGCAGTTTTCGTGGGAGCTACAGTTGTTGGAGGTGCTGTGGTTGTGGTTGTCGTAGGAGCTGAAGTTGTAGTTATTGTATTAGGTGCTGCAGTCACTGTGGACGTTAGAACAGCAGTTGTTGTTGTAGGAGCTGCACTGGTTGTCGTAGTAGGTTGTGGAGTTACATTGGTCGTAGGAGTAGCAGTTGTTGGAGGTGCTGTTGTTGTGGTTGTCGTAGGAGCTGAAGTTGTTGTAGTTGTTGTAGCAGGAGCTGCAGTGGTTGTCGTAATAGGTTCTGGAGCTGTAGTGTTCGTAGGAGCAGCAATTGTTGTTGTTAGGGCTGCAGTGGTTGTCGTAGAGGCAGCTGCTGTGGTTGAAGTTGAAGCTACAATTGTTGTAGCAGGAGCTGTAGTTGTGATTGTTGTTGTAAGTACAGCAGGTGGAGTGGTCATGGGAGCTACAGTTGTAGGAACTGCAGGTGTTGTAGTAGGTGCTGTTGTTGTGGATGTCGTAGGAGCAGCAGTTGTTGTTGTTAGGGCTGCAGTGGTTGTCGTAGATGCTAAAGCTGTTGTAGGAGCTGCAGTTATCGTGGGAGCTACAGTTGTTGGAGGTGCTGTTGTTGTGCTTGTCGTAGGAGCTGAAGTTGTAGTTGTTGTAGTTGGAGCTGCAGTGGTTGTCGTAGAGGCAGCTGCTGTGGTTGACATAGAAGTTACAGTTGTTGTATCAGGAGCTGTAGTTGTGATTGTTGTAGTAAGTACAGCAGGTGGAGTGGTTGTGGGAGCTACAGTTGTAGGAACTGCAGGTGTTGTAGTATGTGCTGCTGTTGTGGTTGTCGTAGGAGCAGCAGTTGTTGTTGCTAGGGCTGCAGTGGTTGTCGTAGATGCTAAAGCTGTTGTAGGAGCTGCAGTTATCGTGGGAGCTACAGTTGTTGGAGGTGCTGTTGTTGTGGTTGTCGTAGGAGCTGAAGTTGTAGTTGTTGTAGCAGGAGCTTCAGTGGTTGTCGTAATAGGTTCTGGAGCTGTAGTGGTCGTAGGAGTAGAAATTGTTGTTGTTAGGGCTGCAGTGGTTGTTGTAGATGCTAAAGCTGTTGTAGGAGCTGCAGTTGTTGTGGGAGCTACAGTTGTTGGAGGTGCTGTTGTTGTGGTTGTCGTAGGAGCTGAAGTTGTAGTTGTTGTAGCAGGAGCTGCAGTGGTTGTCGTAATAGGTTCTGGAGCTGTAGTGGTCGTAGGAGCAGCAGTTGTTGTTGTTAGGGCTGCAGTGGTTGTCGTAGATGCTAATGCTGTTGCATGAGCTGCAGTTGTCGTGGCAGCTACAGTTGTTGTAGGTGCTGTTGTTGTGGTTGTCGTAGGTGCTGAAGTTGTAGTTATTGTAGAAGGTGCTGCAGTCACTGTGGTCGTTAGAACAGCAGTTGTTGTAGTAGGAGCTGCACTGGTTGTCGTAGTAGGTTGTGGAGTTACAGTGGTCGTAGGAGCAGCAGTTGTTGTGGTTAGGGCTGCAGTGGTTGTTGTAGATGCTAAAGCTGTTGTAGGAGCTGCAGTTATCTTGGGAGCTACAGTTGTTGGAGGTGCTGTTGTTGTGGTTGTCGTAGGTGCTGAAGTTGTAGTTGTTGTAGTTGTTGTAGCAGGAGCTGCAGTGGTTGTCGTAATAGGTTCTGGAGCTGTAGTGGTCGTAGGAGCAGCAGTTGTTGTTGTTAGGGCTGCAGTGGTTGTCGTAGATGCTAATGCTGTTGCAGGAGCTGCAGTTGTCGTGGCAACTACAGTTGTTGTAGGTGCTGTTGTTGTGGTTGTCGTAGGTGCTGAAGTTGTAGTTATTGTAGCAGGTGCTGCAGTCACTGTGGTCGTTAGAACAGCAGTTGTTGTAGTAGGAGCTGCACTGGTTGCCGTAGTAGGTTGTGGAGTTACAGTGGACGTAGCAGCAGCAGTTGTTGTAGTTAGGGCTGCAGTGGTTGTTGTAGATGCTAAAGCTGTTGTAGGAGCTGCAGTTATCGTGGGAGCTACAGTTGTTGGAGGTGCTGTTGTTGTGGTTGTCGTAGGTGCTGAAGTTGTAGTTGTTGTAGTTGTTGAAGCAGGAGCTGCAGTGGTTGTCGTAATAGGTTCTGGAGCTGTAGTGCTCGTAGGAGCAGCAGTTGTTGTTGTTAGGGCTGCAGTGGTTGTCGTAATAGGTTCTGGAGCTGTAGTGGTCGTAGGAGCAGCAGTTGTTGTTGTTAGGGCTGCAGTGGTTGTCGTAGATGCTAATACTGTTGCAGGAGCTGCAGTTGTCGTGGCAGCTACAGTTGTTGTAGGTGCTGTTGTTGTGGTTGTCGTAGGTGCTGAAGTTGTAGTTATTGTAGAAGGTGCTGCAGTCACTGTGGACGTTAGAACAGCAGTTGTTGTAGTAGGAGCTGCACTGGTTGTCGTAGTAGGTTGTGGAGTTACAGTGGTCATAGGAGCAGCAGTTGTTGTAGTTAGGGCTGCAGTGGTTGTTGTAGATGCTAAAGCTGTTGTAGGAGCTGCAGTTATCGTGGGAGCTACAGTTGTTGGAGGTGCTGTGGTTGTGGTTGTCGTAGGAGCTGAAGTTGTAGTTATTGTATTAGGTGCTGCAGTCACTGTGGACGTTAGAACAGCAGTTGTTGTTGTAGGAGCTGCACTGGTTGTCGTAGTAGGTTGTGGAGTTACATTGGTCGTAGGAGTAGCAGTTGTTGGAGGTGCTGTTGTTGTGGTTGTCGTAGGAGCTGAAGTTGTTGTAGTTGTTGTAGCAGGAGCTGCAGTGGTTGTCGTAATAGGTTCTGGAGCTGTAGTGGTCGTAGGAGCAGCAGTTGTTGTTGTTAGGTCTGCAGTGGTTGTCGTAGATGCTAAAGCTGTTATAGGAGCTGCAGTTGTCATGGGAACTACAGTTGATGTAGGTGCTGTTGTTGTGGTTGTCGTAGGAGCTGAAGTTGTAGTTATTGTAGAAGGTGCTGCAGTCACCGTGGTCGTTAGAACAGCAGTTGTTGTAGTAGGAGCTGCACTGGTTGTCGAAGTAGGTTGTGGAGTTACAGTGCTCGTAGGAGCAGCAGTTGTTGGAGGTGCTGTTGTTGTGGTTGTCGTAGGAGCTGAAGTTGTAGTTGTTGTAGTTGTTGTAGCAGGAGCTGCAGTGGTTGTCGTAATAGGTTCTGGAGCTGTAGTGGTGGTAGGAGCAGCAGTTGTTGTTGTTAGGGCCGCAGTGGTTGTCGTAGATGCTAATGCTGTTGCAGGATCTGCAGTTGTCGTGGCAGCTACAGTTGTTGTAGGTGCTGTTGTTGTGGTTGTCGTAGGTGCTGAAGTTGTAGTTATTGTAGAAGGTGCTGCAGTCACTGTGGTCGTTAGAACAGCAGTTGTTGTAGTAGGAGCTGCACTGGTTGTCGTAGTAGGTTGTGGAGTTACAGTGGTCGTAGGAGCAGCAGTTGTTGTAGTTAGGGCTGCAGTGGTTGTTGTAGATGCTAAAGCTGTTGTAGGAGCTGCAGTTTTCGTGGGAGCTACAGTTGTTGGAGGTGCTGTGGTTGTGGTTGTCGTAGGAGCTGAAGTTGTAGTTATTGTATTAGGTGCTGCAGTCACTGTGGACGTTAGAACAGCAGTTGTTGTTGTAGGAGCTGCACTGGTTGTCGTAGTAGGTTGTGGAGTTACATTGGTCGTAGGAGTAGCAGTTGTTGGAGGTGCTGTTGTTGTGGTTGTCGTAGGAGCTGAAGTTGTTGTAGTTGTTGTAGCAGGAGCTGCAGTGGTTGTCGTAATAGGTTCTGGAGCTGTAGTGTTCGTAGGAGCAGCAATTGTTGTTGTTAGGGCTGCAGTGGTTGTCGTAGAGGCAGCTGCTGTGGTTGAAGTTGAAGCTACAATTGTTGTAGCAGGAGCTGTAGTTGTGATTGTTGTTGTAAGTACAGCAGGTGGAGTGGTCATGGGAGCTACAGTTGTAGGAACTGCAGGTGTTGTAGTAGGTGCTGTTGTTGTGGATGTCGTAGGAGCAGCAGTTGTTGTTGTTAGGGCTGCAGTGGTTGTCGTAGATGCTAAAGCTGTTGTAGGAGCTGCAGTTATCGTGGGAGCTACAGTTGTTGGAGGTGCTGTTGTTGTGCTTGTCGTAGGAGCTGAAGTTGTAGTTGTTGTAGTTGGAGCTGCAGTGGTTGTCGTAGAGGCAGCTGCTGTGGTTGACATAGAAGTTACAGTTGTTGTATCAGGAGCTGTAGTTGTGATTGTTGTAGTAAGTACAGCAGGTGGAGTGGTTGTGGGAGCTACAGTTGTAGGAACTGCAGGTGTTGTAGTATGTGCTGCTGTTGTGGTTGTCGTAGGAGCAGCAGTTGTTGTTGCTAGGGCTGCAGTGGTTGTCGTAGATGCTAAAGCTGTTGTAGGAGCTGCAGTTATCGTGGGAGCTACAGTTGTTGGAGGTGCTGTTGTTGTGGTTGTCGTAGGAGCTGAAGTTGTAGTTGTTGTAGCAGGAGCTTCAGTGGTTGTCGTAATAGGTTCTGGAGCTGTAGTGGTCGTAGGAGTAGAAATTGTTGTTGTTAGGGCTGCAGTGGTTGTTGTAGATGCTAAAGCTGTTGTAGGAGCTGCAGTTGTTGTGGGAGCTACAGTTGTTGGAGGTGCTGTTGTTGTGGTTGTCGTAGGAGCTGAAGTTGTAGTTGTTGTAGCAGGAGCTGCAGTGGTTGTCGTAATAGGTTCTGGAGCTGTAGTGGTCGTAGGAGCAGCAGTTGTTGTTGTTAGGGCTGCAGTGGTTGTCGTAGATGCTAATGCTGTTGCATGAGCTGCAGTTGTCGTGGCAGCTACAGTTGTTGTAGGTGCTGTTGTTGTGGTTGTCGTAGGTGCTGAAGTTGTAGTTATTGTAGAAGGTGCTGCAGTCACTGTGGTCGTTAGAACAGCAGTTGTTGTAGTAGGAGCTGCACTGGTTGTCGTAGTAGGTTGTGGAGTTACAGTGGTCGTAGGAGCAGCAGTTGTTGTGGTTAGGGCTGCAGTGGTTGTTGTAGATGCTAAAGCTGTTGTAGGAGCTGCAGTTATCTTGGGAGCTACAGTTGTTGGAGGTGCTGTTGTTGTGGTTGTCGTAGGTGCTGAAGTTGTAGTTGTTGTAGTTGTTGTAGCAGGAGCTGCAGTGGTTGTCGTAATAGGTTCTGGAGCTGTAGTGGTCGTAGGAGCAGCAGTTGTTGTTGTTAGGGCTGCAGTGGTTGTCGTAGATGCTAATGCTGTTGCAGGAGCTGCAGTTGTCGTGGCAACTACAGTTGTTGTAGGTGCTGTTGTTGTGGTTGTCGTAGGTGCTGAAGTTGTAGTTATTGTAGCAGGTGCTGCAGTCACTGTGGTCGTTAGAACAGCAGTTGTTGTAGTAGGAGCTGCACTGGTTGCCGTAGTAGGTTGTGGAGTTACAGTGGACGTAGCAGCAGCAGTTGTTGTAGTTAGGGCTGCAGTGGTTGTTGTAGATGCTAAAGCTGTTGTAGGAGCTGCAGTTATCGTGGGAGCTACAGTTGTTGGAGGTGCTGTTGTTGTGGTTGTCGTAGGTGCTGAAGTTGTAGTTGTTGTAGTTGTTGAAGCAGGAGCTGCAGTGGTTGTCGTAATAGGTTCTGGAGCTGTAGTGCTCGTAGGAGCAGCAGTTGTTGTTGTTAGGGCTGCAGTGGTTGTCGTAATAGGTTCTGGAGCTGTAGTGGTCGTAGGAGCAGCAATTGTTGTTGTTAGGGCTGCAGTGGTTGTCTTAGAGGCAGCTGCTGTGGTGGAAGTTGAAGCTACAATTGTTGTAGCAGGAGCTGTAGTTGTGATTGTTGTTGTAAGTACAGCAGGTGGAGTGGTCGTGGGAGCTACAGTTGTAGGAACTGCAGGTGTTGTAGTAGGTGCTGTTGTTGTGGATGTCGTAGGAGCAGCAGTTGTTGTTGTTAGGGCTGCAGTGGTTGTCGTAGATGCTAAAGCTGTTGTAGGAGCTGCAGTTATCGTGGGAGCTACAGTTGTTGGAGGTGCTGTTGTTGTGCTTGTCGTAGGAGCCGAAGTTGTAGTTGTTGTAGTTGGAGCTGCAGTGGTTGTCGTAGAGGCAGCTGCTGTGGTTGACATAGAAGTTACAGTTGTTGTATCAGGAGCTGTAGTTGTGATTGTTGTAGTAAGTACAGCAGGTGGAGTGGTTGTGGGAGCTACAGTTGTAGGAACTGCAGGTGTTGTAGTATGTGCTGCTGTTGTGGTTGTCGTAGGAGCAGCAGTTGTTGTTGCTAGGGCTACAGTGGTTGTCGTAGATGCTAAAGCTGTTGTAGGAGCTGCAGTTATCGTGGGAGCTACAGTTGTTGGAGGTGCTGTTGTTGTGGTTGTCGTAGGAGCTGAAGTTGTAGTTGTTGTAGCAGGAGCTTCAGTGGTTGTCGTAATAGGTTCTGGAGCTGTAGTGGTCGTAGGAGTAGAAATTGTTGTTGTTAGGGCTGCAGTGGTTGTTGTAGATGCTAAAGCTGTTGTAGGAGCTGCAGTTGTTGTGGGAGCTACAGTTGTTGGAGGTGCTGTTGTTGTGGTTGTCGTAGGAGCTGAAGTTGTAGTTGTTGTAGCAGGAGCTGCAGTGGTTGTCGTAATAGGTTCTGGAGCTGTAGTGGTCGTAGGAGCAGCAGTTGTTGTTGTTAGGTCTGCAGTGGTTGTCGTAGATGCTAAAGCTGTTATAGGAGCTGCAGTTGTCATGGGAACTACAGTTGATGTAGGTGCTGTTGTTGTGGTTGTCGTAGGAGCTGAAGTTGTAGTTATTGTAGAAGGTGCTGCAGTCACCGTGGTCGTTAGAACAGCAGTTGTTGTAGTAGGAGCTGCACTGGTTGTCGAAGTAGGTTGTGGAGTTACAGTGCTCGTAGGAGCAGCAGTTGTTGGAGGTGCTGTTGTTGTGGTTGTCGTAGGAGCTGAAGTTGTAGTTGTTGTAGTTGTTGTAGCAGGAGCTGCAGTGGTTGTCGTAATAGGTTCTGGAGCTGTAGTGGTGGTAGGAGCAGCAGTTGTTGTTGTTAGGGCCGCAGTGGTTGTCGTAGATGCTAATGCTGTTGCAGGATCTGCAGTTGTCGTGGCAGCTACAGTTGTTGTAGGTGCTGTTGTTGTGGTTGTCGTAGGTGCTGAAGTTGTAGTTATTGTAGAAGGTGCTGCAGTCACTGTGGTCGTTAGAACAGCAGTTGTTGTAGTAGGAGCTGCACTGGTTGTCGTAGTAGGTTGTGGAGTTACAGTGGTCGTAGGAGCAGCAGTTGTTGTAGTTAGGGCTGCAGTGGTTGTTGTAGATGCTAAAGCTGTTGTAGGAGCTGCAGTTATCGTGGGAGCTACAGTTGTTGGAGGTGCTGTGGTTGTGGTTGTCGTAGGAGCTGAAGTTGTAGTTATTGTATTAGGTGCTGCAGTCACTGTGGACGTTAGAACAGCAGTTGTTGTTGTAGGAGCTGCACTGGTTGTCGTAGTAGGTTGTGGAGTTACATTGGTCGTAGGAGTAGCAGTTGTTGGAGGTGCTGTTGTTGTGGTTGTCGTAGGAGCTGAAGTTGTTGTAGTTGTTGTAGCAGGAGCTGCAGTGGTTGTCGTAATAGGTTCTGGAGCTGTAGTGTTCGTAGGAGCAGCAATTGTTGTTGTTAGGGCTGCAGTGGTTGTCGTAGAGGCAGCTGCTGTGGTTGAAGTTGAAGCTACAATTGTTGTAGCAGGAGCTGTAGTTGTGATTGTTGTTGTAAGTACAGCAGGTGGAGTGGTCATGGGAGCTACAGTTGTAGGAACTGCAGGTGTTGTAGTAGGTGCTGTTGTTGTGGATGTCGTAGGAGCAGCAGTTGTTGTTGCTAGGGCTGCAGTGGTTGTCGTAGATGCTAAAGCTGTTGTAGGAGCTGCAGTTATCGTGGGAGCTACAGTTGTTGGAGGTGCTGTTGTTGTGCTTGTCGTAGGAGCTGAAGTTGTAGTTGTTGTAGCAGGAGCTTCAGTGGTTGTCGTAATAGGTTCTGGAGCTGTAGTGGTCGTAGGAGTAGAAATTGTTGTTGTTAGGGCTGCAGTGGTTGTTGTAGATGCTAAAGCTGTTGTAGGAGCTGCAGTTGTTGTGGGAGCTACAGTTGTTGGAGGTGCTGTTGTTGTGGTTGTCGTAGGAGCTGAAGTTGTAGTTGTTGTAGCAGGAGCTGCAGTGGTTGTCGTAATAGGTTCTGGAGCTGTAGTGGTCGTAGGAGCAGCAGTTGTTGTTGTTAGGGCTGCAGTGGTTGTCGTAGATGCTAATGCTGTTGCATGAGCTGCAGTTGTCGTGGCAGCTACAGTTGTTGTAGGTGCTGTTGTTGTGGTTGTCGTAGGTGCTGAAGTTGTAGTTATTGTAGAAGGTGCTGCAGTCACTGTGGTCGTTAGAACAGCAGTTGTTGTAGTAGGAGCTGCACTGGTTGTCGTAGTAGGTTGTGGAGTTACAGTGGTCGTAGGAGCAGCAGTTGTTGTGGTTAGGGCTGCAGTGGTTGTTGTAGATGCTAAAGCTGTTGTAGGAGCTGCAGTTATCTTGGGAGCTACAGTTGTTGGAGGTGCTGTTGTTGTGGTTGTCGTAGGTGCTGAAGTTGTAGTTGTTGTAGTTGTTGTAGCAGGAGCTGCAGTGGTTGTCGTAATAGGTTCTGGAGCTGTAGTGGTCGTAGGAGCAGCAGTTGTTGTTGTTAGGGCTGCAGTGGTTGTCGTAGATGCTAATGCTGTTGCATGAGCTGCAGTTGTCGTGGCAGCTACAGTTGTTGTAGGTGCTGTTGTTGTGGTTGTCGTAGGTGCTGAAGTTGTAGTTATTGTAGAAGGTGCTGCAGTCACTGTGGTCGTTAGAACAGCAGTTGTTGTAGTAGGAGCTGCACTGGTTGTCGTAGTAGGTTGTGGAGTTACAGTGGTCGTAGGAGCAGCAGTTGTTGTGGTTAGGGCTGCAGTGGTTGTTGTAGATGCTAAAGCTGTTGTAGGAGCTGCAGTTATCTTGGGAGCTACAGTTGTTGGAGGTGCTGTTGTTGTGGTTGTCGTAGGTGCTGAAGTTGTAGTTGTTGTAGTTGTTGTAGCAGGAGCTGCAGTGGTTGTCGTAATAGGTTCTGGAGCTGTAGTGGTCGTAGGAGCAGCAGTTGTTGTTGTTAGGGCTGCAGTGGTTGTCGTAGATGCTAATGCTGTTGCAGGAGCTGCAGTTGTCGTGGCAACTACAGTTGTTGTAGGTGCTGTTGTTGTGGTTGTCGTAGGTGCTGAAGTTGTAGTTATTGTAGCAGGTGCTGCAGTCACTGTGGTCGTTAGAACAGCAGTTGTTGTAGTAGGAGCTGCACTGGTTGCCGTAGTAGGTTGTGGAGTTACAGTGGACGTAGCAGCAGCAGTTGTTGTAGTTAGGGCTGCAGTGGTTGTTGTAGATGCTAAAGCTGTTGTAGGAGCTGCAGTTATCGTGGGAGCTACAGTTGTTGGAGGTGCTGTTGTTGTGGTTGTCGTAGGTGCTGAAGTTGTAGTTGTTGTAGTTGTTGAAGCAGGAGCTGCAGTGGTTGTCGTAATAGGTTCTGGAGCTGTAGTGCTCGTAGGAGCAGCAGTTGTTGTTGTTAGGGCTGCAGTGGTTGTCGTAATAGGTTCTGGAGCTGTAGTGGTCGTAGGAGCAGCAATTGTTGTTGTTAGGGCTGCAGTGGTTGTCTTAGAGGCAGCTGCTGTGGTGGAAGTTGAAGCTACAATTGTTGTAGCAGGAGCTGTAGTTGTGATTGTTGTTGTAAGTACAGCAGGTGGAGTGGTCGTGGGAGCTACAGTTGTAGGAACTGCAGGTGTTGTAGTAGGTGCTGTTGTTGTGGATGTCGTAGGAGCAGCAGTTGTTGTTGTTAGGGCTGCAGTGGTTGTCGTAGATGCTAAAGCTGTTGTAGGAGCTGCAGTTATCGTGGGAGCTACAGTTGTTGGAGGTGCTGTTGTTGTGCTTGTCGTAGGAGCCGAAGTTGTAGTTGTTGTAGTTGGAGCTGCAGTGGTTGTCGTAGAGGCAGCTGCTGTGGTTGACATAGAAGTTACAGTTGTTGTATCAGGAGCTGTAGTTGTGATTGTTGTAGTAAGTACAGCAGGTGGAGTGGTTGTGGGAGCTACAGTTGTAGGAACTGCAGGTGTTGTAGTATGTGCTGCTGTTGTGGTTGTCGTAGGAGCAGCAGTTGTTGTTGCTAGGGCTGCAGTGGTTGTCGTAGATGCTAAAGCTGTTGTAGGAGCTGCAGTTATCGTGGGAGCTACAGTTGTTGGAGGTGCTGTTGTTGTGGTTGTCGTAGGAGCTGAAGTTGTAGTTGTTGTAGCAGGAGCTTCAGTGGTTGTCGTAATAGGTTCTGGAGCTGTAGTGGTCGTAGGAGTAGAAATTGTTGTTGTTAGGGCTGCAGTGGTTGTTGTAGATGCTAAAGCTGTTGTAGGAGCTGCAGTTGTTGTGGGAGCTACAGTTGTTGGAGGTGCTGTTGTTGTGGTTGTCGTAGGAGCTGAAGTTGTAGTTGTTGTAGCAGGAGCTGCAGTGGTTGTCGTAATAGGTTCTGGAGCTGTAGTGGTCGTAGGAGCAGCAGTTGTTGTTGTTAGGGCTGCAGTGGTTGTCGTAGATGCTAATGCTGTTGCATGAGCTGCAGTTGTCGTGGCAGCTACAGTTGTTGTCGGTGCTGTTGTTGTGGTTGTCGTAGGTGCTGAAGTTGTAGTTATTGTAGAAGGTGCTGCAGTCACTGTGGTCGTTAGAACAGCAGTTGTTGTAGTAGGAGCTGCACTGGTTGTCGTAGTAGGTTGTGGAGTTACAGTGGTCGTAGGAGCAGCAGTTGTTGTGGTTAGGGCTGCAGTGGTTGTTGTAGATGCTAAAGCTGTTGTAGGAGCTGCAGTTATCTTGGGAGCTACAGTTGTTGGAGGTGCTGTTGTTGTGGTTGTCGTAGGTGCTGAAGTTGTAGTTGTTGTAGTTGTTGTAGCAGGAGCTGCAGTGGTTGTCGTAATAGGTTCTGGAGCTGTAGTGCTCGTAGGAGCAGCAGTTGTTGTTGTTAGGGCTGCAGTGGTTGTCGTAGATGCTAATACTGTTGCAGGAGCTGCAGTTGTCGTGGCAGCTACAGTTGTTGTAGGTGCTGTTGTTGTGGTTGTCGTAGGTGCTGAAGTTGTAGTTATTGTAGAAGGTGCTGCAGTCACTGTGGTCGTTAGAACAGCAGTTGTTGTAGTAGGAGCTGCACTGGTTGTCGTAGTAGGTTGTGGAGTTACAGTGGTCGTAGGAGCAGCAGTTGTTGTAGTTAGGGCTGCAGTGGTTGTTGTAGATGCTAAAGCTGTTGTAGGAGCTGCAGTTATCGTGGGAGCTACAGTTGTTGGAGGTGCTGTGGTTGTGGTTGTCGTAGGAGCTGAAGTTGTAGTTATTGTAGCAGGTGCTGCAGTCACTGTGGACGTTAGAACAGCAGTTGTTGTTGTAGGAGCTGCACTGGTTGTCGTAGTAGGTTGTGGAGTTACATTGGTCGTAGGAGTAGCAGTTGTTGGAGGTGCTGTTGTTGTGGTTGTCGTAGGAGCTGAAGTTGTTGTAGTTGTTGTAGCAGGAGCTGCAGTGGTTGTCGTAATAGGTTCTGGAGCTGTAGTGTTCGTAGGAGCAGCAATTGTTGTTGTTAGGGCTGCAGTGGTTGTCGTAGAGGCAGCTGCTGTGGTTGAAGTTGAAGCTACAATTGTTGTAGCAGGAGCTGTAGTTGTGATTGTTGTTGTAAGTACAGTAGGTGGAGTGGTCATGGGAGCTACAGTTGTAGGAACTGCAGGTGTTGTAGTAGGTGCTGTTGTTGTGGATGTCGTAGGAGCAGCAGTTGTTGTTGTTAGGGCTGCAGTGGTTGTCGTAGATGCTGAAGCTGTTGTAGGAGCTGCAGTTATCGTGGGAGCTACAGTTGTTGGAGGTGCTGTTGTTGTGCTTGTCGTAGGAGCTGAAGTTGTAGTTGTTGTAGTTGGAGCTGCAGTGGTTGTCGTAGAGGCAGCTGCTGTGGTTGACATAGAAGTTACAGTTGTTGTATCAGGAGCTGTAGTTGTGATTGTTGTAGTAAGTACAGCAGGTGGAGTGGTTGTGGGAGCTACAGTTGTAGGAACTGCAGGTGTTGTAGTATGTGCTGCTGTTGTGGTTGTCGTAGGAGCAGCAGTTGTTGTTGCTAGGGCTGCAGTGGTTGTCGTAGATGCTAAAGCTGTTGTAGGAGCTGCAGTTATCGTGGGAGCTACAGTTGTTGGAGGTGCTGTTGTTGTGGTTGTCGTAGGAGCTGAAGTTGTAGTTGTTGTAGCAGGAGCTTCAGTGGTTGTCGCAATAGGTTCTGGAGCTGTAGTGGTCGTAGGAGTAGAAATTGTTGTTGTTAGGGCTGCAGTGGTTGTCGTAGAGGCAGCTGCTGTGGTTGAAGTTGAAGCTACAATTGTTGTAGCAGGAGCTGTAGTTGTGATTGTTGTTGTAAGTACAGTAGGTGGAGTGGTCATGGGAGCTACAGTTGTAGGAACTGCAGGTGTTGTAGTAGGTGCTGTTGTTGTGGATGTCGTAGGAGCAGCAGTTGTTGTTGTTAGGGCTGCAGTGGTTGTCGTAGATGCTAAAGCTGTTGTAGGAGCTGCAGTTATCGTGGGAGCTACAGTTGTTGGAGGTGCTGTTGTTGTGCTTGTCGTAGGAGCTGAAGTTGTAGTTGTTGTAGTTGGAGCTGCAGTGGTTGTCGTAGAGGCAGCTGCTGTGGTTGACATAGAAGTTACAGTTGTTGTATCAGGAGCTGTAGTTGTGATTGTTGTAGTAAGTACAGCAGGTGGAGTGGTTGTGGGAGCTACAGTTGTAGGAACTGCAGGTGTTGTAGTATGTGCTGCTGTTGTGGTTGTCGTAGGAGCAGCAGTTGTTGTTGCTAGGGCTGCAGTGGTTGTCGTAGATGCTAAAGCTGTTGTAGGAGCTGCAGTTATCGTGGGAGCTACAGTTGTTGGAGGTGCTGTTGTTGTGGTTGTCGTAGGAGCTGAAGTTGTAGTTGTTGTAGCAGGAGCTTCAGTGGTTGTCGTAATAGGTTCTGGAGCTGTAGTGGTCGTAGGAGTAGAAATTGTTGTTGTTAGGGCTGCAGTGGTTGTTGTAGATGCTAAAGCTGTTGTAGGAGCTGCAGTTGTTGTGGGAGCTACAGTTGTTGGAGGTGCTGTTGTTGTGGTTGTCGTAGGAGCTGAAGTTGTAGTTGTTGTAGCAGGAGCTGCAGTGGTTGTCGTAATAGGTTCTGGAGCTGTAGTGGTCGTAGGAGCAGCAGTTGTTGTTGTTAGGGCTGCAGTGGTTGTCGTAGATGCTAATGCTGTTGCATGAGCTGCAGTTGTCGTGGCAGCTACAGTTGTTGTAGGTGCTGTTGTTGTGGTTGTCGTAGGTGCTGAAGTTGTAGTTATTGTAGAAGGTGCTGCAGTCACTGTGGTCGTTAGAACAGCAGTTGTTGTAGTAGGAGCTGCACTGGTTGTCGTAGTAGGTTGTGGAGTTACAGTGGTCGTAGGAGCAGCAGTTGTTGTGGTTAGGGCTGCAGTGGTTGTTGTAGATGCTAAAGCTGTTGTAGGAGCTGCAGTTATCGTGGGAGCTACAGTTGTTGGAGGTGCTGTTGTTGTGCTTGTCGTAGGAGCTGAAGTTGTAGTTGTTGTAGTTGGAGCTGCAGTGGTTGTCGTAGAGGCAGCTGCTGTGGTTGACATAGAAGTTACAGTTGTTGTATCAGGAGCTGTAGTTGTGATTGTTGTAGTAAGTACAGCAGGTGGAGTGGTTGTGGGAGCTACAGTTGTAGGAACTGCAGGTGTTGTAGTATGTGCTGCTGTTGTGGTTGTCGTAGGAGCAGCAGTTGTTGTTGCTAGGGCTGCAGTGGTTGTCGTAGATGCTAAAGCTGTTGTAGGAGCTGCAGTTATCGTGGGAGCTACAGTTGTTGGAGGTGCTGTTGTTGTGGTTGTCGTAGGAGCTGAAGTTGTAGTTGTTGTAGCAGGAGCTTCAGTGGTTGTCGTAATAGGTTCTGGAGCTGTAGTGGTCGTAGGAGTAGAAATTGTTGTTGTTAGGGCTGCAGTGGTTGTTGTAGATGCTAAAGCTGTTGTAGGAGCTGCAGTTGTTGTGGGAGCTACAGTTGTTGGAGGTGCTGTTGTTGTGGTTGTCGTAGGAGCTGAAGTTGTAGTTGTTGTAGCAGGAGCTGCAGTGGTTGTCGTAATAGGTTCTGGAGCTGTAGTGGTCGTAGGAGCAGCAGTTGTTGTTGTTAGGGCTGCAGTGGTTGTCGTAGATGCTAATGCTGTTGCATGAGCTGCAGTTGTCGTGGCAGCTACAGTTGTTGTAGGTGCTGTTGTTGTGGTTGTCGTAGGTGCTGAAGTTGTAGTTATTGTAGAAGGTGCTGCAGTCACTGTGGTCGTTAGAACAGCAGTTGTTGTAGTAGGAGCTGCACTGGTTGTCGTAGTAGGTTGTGGAGTTACAGTGGTCGTAGGAGCAGCAGTTGTTGTGGTTAGGGCTGCAGTGGTTGTTGTAGATGCTAAAGCTGTTGTAGGAGCTGCAGTTATCTTGGGAGCTACAGTTGTTGGAGGTGCTGTTGTTGTGGTTGTCGTAGGTGCTGAAGTTGTAGTTGTTGTAGTTGTTGTAGCAGGAGCTGCAGTGGTTGTCGTAATAGGTTCTGGAGCTGTAGTGCTCGTAGGAGCAGCAGTTGTTGTTGTTAGGGCTGCAGTGGTTGTCGTAGATGCTAATACTGTTGCAGGAGCTGCAGTTGTCGTGGCAGCTACAGTTGTTGTAGGTGCTGTTGTTGTGGTTGTCGTAGGTGCTGAAGTTGTAGTTATTGTAGAAGGTGCTGCAGTCACTGTGGTCGTTAGAACAGCAGTTGTTGTAGTAGGAGCTGCACTGGTTGTCGTAGTAGGTTGTGGAGTTACAGTGGTCGTAGGAGCAGCAGTTGTTGTAGTTAGGGCTGCAGTGGTTGTTGTAGATGCTAAAGCTGTTGTAGGAGCTGCAGTTATCGTGGGAGCTACAGTTGTTGGAGGTGCTGTGGTTGTGGTTGTCGTAGGAGCTGAAGTTGTAGTTATTGTAGCAGGTGCTGCAGTCACTGTGGACGTTAGAACAGCAGTTGTTGTTGTAGGAGCTGCACTGGTTGTCGTAGTATGTTGTGGAGTTACATTGGTCGTAGGAGTAGCAGTTGTTGGAGGTGCTGTTGTTGTGGTTGTCGTAGGAGCTGAAGTTGTTGTAGTTGTTGTAGCAGGAGCTGCAGTGGTTGTCGTAATAGGTTCTGGAGCTGTAGTGTTCGTAGGAGCAGCAATTGTTGTTGTTAGGGCTGCAGTGGTTGTCGTAGAGGCAGCTGCTGTGGTTGAAGTTGAAGCTACAATTGTTGTAGCAGGAGCTGTAGTTGTGATTGTTGTTGTAAGTACAGTAGGTGGAGTGGTCATGGGAGCTACAGTTGTAGGAACTGCAGGTGTTGTAGTAGGTGCTGTTGTTGTGGATGTCGTAGGAGCAGCAGTTGTTGTTGTTAGGGCTGCAGTGGTTGTCGTAGATGCTGAAGCTGTTGTAGGAGCTGCAGTTATCGTGGGAGCTACAGTTGTTGGAGGTGCTGTTGTTGTGCTTGTCGTAGGAGCTGAAGTTGTAGTTGTTGTAGTTGGAGCTGCAGTGGTTGTCGTAGAGGCAGCTGCTGTGGTTGACATAGAAGTTACAGTTGTTGTATCAGGAGCTGTAGTTGTGATTGTTGTAGTAAGTACAGCAGGTGGAGTGGTTGTGGGAGCTACAGTTGTAGGAACTGCAGGTGTTGTAGTATGTGCTGCTGTTGTGGTTGTCGTAGGAGCAGCAGTTGTTGTTGCTAGGGCTGCAGTGGTTGTCGTAGATGCTAAAGCTGTTGTAGGAGCTGCAGTTATCGTGGGAGCTACAGTTGTTGGAGGTGCTGTTGTTGTGGTTGTCGTAGGAGCTGAAGTTGTAGTTGTTGTAGCAGGAGCTTCAGTGGTTGTCGCAATAGGTTCTGGAGCTGTAGTGGTCGTAGGAGTAGAAATTGTTGTTGTTAGGGCTGCAGTGGTTGTCGTAGAGGCAGCTGCTGTGGTTGAAGTTGAAGCTACAATTGTTGTAGCAGGAGCTGTAGTTGTGATTGTTGTTGTAAGTACAGTAGGTGGAGTGGTCATGGGAGCTACAGTTGTAGGAACTGCAGGTGTTGTAGAAGGTGCTGTTGTTGTGGATGTCGTAGGAGCAGCAGTTGTTGTTGTTAGGGCTGCAGTGGTTGTCGTAGATGCTAAAGCTGTTGTAGGAGCTGCAGTTATCGTGGGAGCTACAGTTGTTGGAGGTGCTGTTGTTGTGCTTGTCGTAGGAGCTGAAGTTGTAGTTGTTGTAGTTGGAGCTGCAGTGGTTGTCGTAGAGGCAGCTGCTGTGGTTGACATAGACGTTACAGTTGTTGTATCAGGAGCTGTAGTTGTGATTGTTGTAGTAAGTACAGCAGGTGGAGTGGTTGTGGGAGCTACAGTTGTAGGAACTGCAGGTGTTGTAGTATGTGCTGCTGTTGTGGTTGTCGTAGGAGCAGCAGTTGTTGTTGCTAGGGCTGCAGTGGTTGTCGTAGATGCTAAAGCTGTTGTAGGAGCTGCAGTTATCGTGGGAGCTACAGTTGTTGGAGGTGCTGTTGTTGTGGTTGTCGTAGGAGCTGAAGTTGTAGTTGTTGTAGCAGGAGCTTCAGTGGTTGTCGTAATAGGTTCTGGAGCTGTAGTGGTCGTAGGAGCAGCAGTTGTTGTTGTTAGGGCTGCAGTGGTTGTCGTAGATGCTAATGCTGTTGCAGGAGCTGCAGTTGTCGTGGGAGCTACAGTTGTTGGAGGTGCTGTGGTTGTGGTTGTCGTAGGAGCTGAAGTTGTAGTTATTGTAGCAGATGCTGCAGTCACTGTGGACGTTAGAACAGCAGTTGTTGTAGTAGGAGCTGCACTGGTTGTCGTAGTAGGTTGTGTAGTTACAGTGGTCGTAGGAGTAGCAGTTATTGGAGGTGCTGTTGTTGTGGTTGTCGTAGGAGCTGAAGTTGTTGTAGTTGTTGTAGCAGGAGCTGCAGTGGTTGTCGTAATAGGTTCTGGAGCTGTAGTGGTCGTAGGAGCAGCAGTTGTTGTTGTTAGGGCTGCAGTGGTTGTCGTAGATGCTAATGCTGTTGCAGGAGCTGCAGTTGTCATGGCAGCTACAGTTGTTGTAGGTGCTGTTGTTGTGGTTGTCGTAGGTGCTGAAGTTGTAGTTATTGTAGAAGGTGCTGCAGTCACTGTGGTCGTTAGAACAGCAGTTGTTGTAGTAGGAGCTGCACTGGTTGTCGTAGTAGGTTGTGGAGTTACAGTGGTCGAAGGAGCAGCAGTTGTTGTAGTTAGGGCTGCAGTGGTTGTTGTAGATGCTAAAGCTGTTGTAGGAGCTGCAGTTATCGTGGGAGCTACAGTTGTTGGAGGTGCTGTTGTTGTGGTTGTCGTAGGTGCTGAAGTTGTAGTTGTTGTAGTTGTTGTAGCAGGAGCTGCAGTGGTTGTCGTAATAGTTTCTGGAGCTGTAGTGGTCGTAGGAGCAGCAGTTGTTGTTGTTAGGGCTACATTGGTTGTCGTAGATGCTAATGCTGTTGCAGGAGCTGCAGTTGTCGTGGCAGCTACAGTTGTTGTAGGTGCTGTTGTTGTGGTTGTCGTAGGTGCTGAAGTTGTAGTTATTGTAGAAGGTGCTGCAGTCACTGTGGTCGTTAGAACAGCAGTTGGTGTAGTAGGAGCTGCACTGGTTGTCGTAGTAGGTTGTGGAGTTACAGTGGTCGTAGGAGCAGCAGTTGTTGTAGTTAGGGCTGCAGTGGTTGTTGTAGATGCTAAAGCTGTTGTAGGAGCTGCAGTTATCGTGGGAGCTACAGTTGTTGGAGGTGCTGTTGTTGTGGTTGTCGTAGGTGCTGAAGTTGTAGTTGTTGTAGTTGTTGTAGCAGGAGCTGCAGTGGTTGTCGTAATAGGTTCTGGAGCTGTAGTGGTCGTAGGAGCAGCAGTTGTTGTTGTTAGGGCTGCAGTGGTTGTCGTAGATGCTAATGCTGTTGCAGGAGCTGCAGTTGTCGTGGCAGCTACAGTTGTTGTAGGTGCTGTTGTTGTGGTTGTCGTAGGTGCTGAAGTTGTAGTTATTGTAGAAGGTGCTGCAGTCACTGTGGTCGTTAGAACAGCAGTTGTTGTAGTAGGAGCTGCACTGGTTGTCGTAGTAGGTTGTGGAGTTACAGTGGTCGTAGCAGCAGCAGTTGTTGTAGTTAGGACTGCAGTGGTTTTTGTAGATGCTAAAGCTGTTGTAGGAGCTGCAGTTATCGTGGGAGCTACAGTTGTTGGAGGTGCTGTTGTTGTGGTTGTCGTAGGAGCTGAAGTTGTAGTTGTTGTAGTTGGAGCTGCAGTGGTTGTCGTAGAGGCAGCTGCTGTGGTTGACATAGAAGTTACAGTTGTTGTATCAGGAGCTGTAGTTGTGATTGTTGTAGTAAGTACAGCAGGTGGAGTGGTTGTGGGAGCTACAGTTGTAGGAACTGCAGGTGTTGTAGTATGTGCTGCTGTTGTGGTTGTCGTAGGAGCAGCAGTTGTTGTTGCTAGGGCTGCAGTGGTTGTCGTAGATGCTAAAGCTGTTGTAGGAGCTGCAGTTATCGTGGGAGCTACAGTTGTTGGAGGTGCTGTTGTTGTGGTTGTCGTAGGTGCTGAAGTTGTAGTTATTGTAGAAGGTGCTGCAGTCACTGTGGTCGTTAGAACAGCAGTTGTTGTAGTAGGAGCTGCACTGGTTGTCGTAGTAGGTTGTGGAGTTACAGTGGTCGTAGCAGCAGCAGTTGTTGTAGTTAGGACTGCAGTGGTTTTTGTAGATGCTAAAGCTGTTGTAGGAGCTGCAGTTATCGTGGGAGCTACAGTTGTTGGAGGTGCTGTTGTTGTGGTTGTCGTAGGAGCTGAAGTTGTAGTTGTTGTAGTTGGAGCTGCAGTGGTTGTCGTAGAGGCAGCTGCTGTGGTTGACATAGAAGTTACAGTTGTTGTATCAGGAGCTGTAGTTGTGATTGTTGTAGTAAGTACAGCAGGTGGAGTGGTTGTGGGAGCTACAGTTGTAGGAACTGCAGGTGTTGTAGTATGTGCTGCTGTTGTGGTTGTCGTAGGAGCAGCAGTTGTTGTTGCTAGGGCTGCAGTGGTTGTCGTAGATGCTAAAGCTGTTGTAGGAGCTGCAGTTATCGTGGGAGCTACAGTTGTTGGAGGTGCTGTTGTTGTGGTTGTCGTAGGTGCTGAAGTTGTAGTTATTGTAGAAGGTGCTGCAGTCACTGTGGTCGTTAGAACAGCAGTTGTTGTAGTAGGAGCTGCACTGGTTGTCGTAGTAGGTTGTGGAGTTACAGTGGTCGTAGGAGCAGCAGTTGTTGTTGTTAGGGCTGCAGTTGTTGTAGATGCTAAAGCTGTTGTAGGAGCCGCAGTTGTTGTGGGAGCTACAGTTGTTGGAGGTGCTGTTGTTGTGGTTGTCGTAGGAGCTGAAGTTGTAGTTGTTGTAGCAGGAGCTGCAGTGGTTGTCGTAATAGGTTCTGGAGCTGTAGTGGTCGTAGGAGCAGCAGTTGTTGTTGTTAGGTCTGCAGTGGTTGTCGTAGATGCTAAAATTGTTATAGGAGCTACAGTTGTCATGGGAACTACAGTTGATGTAGGTGCTGTTGTTGTGGTTGTCGTAGGAGCTGAAGTTGTAGTTATTGTAGAAGGTGCTGCAGTCACCGTGGTCGTTAGAACAGCAGTTGTTGTAGTAGGAGCTGCACTGGTTGTCGAAGTAGGTTGTGGAGTTACAGTGCTCGTAGGAGCAGCAGTTGTTGGAGGTGCTGTTGTTGTGGTTGTCGTAGGAGCTGAAGTTGTAGTTGTTGTAGTTGTTGTAGCAGGAGCTGCTGCAGTTGTTGTTGTAGATGCTAAAGCTGTTGTAGGAGCTGCAGTTGTTGTGGGAGCTACAGTTGTTGGAGGTGCTGTTGTTGTGGTTGTCGTAGGAGCTGAAGTTTTAGTTGTTGTAGCAGGAGCTGCAGTGGTTGTCGTAATAGGTTCTGGAGCTGTAGTGGTCGTAGGAGCAGCAGTTGTTGTTGTTAGGTCTGCACTGGTTGTCGAAGTAGGTTGTGGAGTTACAGTGCTCGTAGGAGCAGCAGTTGTTGGAGGTGATGTTGTTGTGGTTGTCGTAGGAGCTGAAGTTGTAGTTGTTGTAGTTGTTGTAGCAGGAGCTGCAGTGGTTGTCGTAATAGGTTCTGGAGCTGTAGTGGTCGTAGGAGCAGCAGTTGTTGTTGTTAGGGCTGCAGTGGTTGTCGTAGATGCTAATGCTGTTGCAGGAGCTGCAGTTGTCATGGCAGCTACAGTTGTTGTAGGTGCTGTTGTTGTGGTTGTCGTAGGTGCTGAAGTTGTAGTTATTGTAGAAGGTGCTGCAGTCACTGTGGTCGTTAGAACAGCAGTTGTTGTAGTAGGAGCTGCACTGGTTGTCGTAGTAGGTTGTGGAGTTTCAGTGGTCGTAGGAGCAGCAGTTGTTGTAGTTAGGGCTGCAGTGGTTGTTGTAGATGCTAAAGCTGTTGTAGGAGCTGCAGTTATCGTGGGAGCTACAGTTGTTGGAGGTGCTGTTGTTGTGGTTGTCGTAGGAGCTGAAGTTGTAGTTGTTGTAGTTGTTGTAGCAGGAGCTGCAGTGGTTGTCGTAATAGTTTCTGGAGCTGTAGTGGTCGTAGGAGCAGCAGTTGTTGTTGTTAGGGCTACAGTGGTTGTCGTAGATGCTAATGCTGTTGCAGGAGCTGCAGTTGTCGTGGCAGCTACAGTTGTTGTAGGTGCTGTTGTTGTGGTTGTCGTAGGTGCTGAAGTTGTAGTTATTGTAGAAGGTGCTGCAGTCACTGTGGTCGTTAGAACAGCAGTTGTTGTAGTAGGAGCTGCACTGGTTGTCGTAGTAGGTTGTGGAGTTACAGTGGTCGTAGGAGCAGCAGTTGTTGTAGTTAGGGCTGCAGTGGTTGTTGTAGATGCTAAAGCTGTTGTAGGAGCTGCAGTTATCGTGGGAGCTACAGTTGTTGGAGGTGCTGTTGTTGTGGTTGTCGTAGGTGCTGAAGTTGTAGTTGTTGTAGTTGTTGTAGCAGGAGCTGCAGTGGTTGTCGTAATAGGTTCTGGAGCTGTAGTGGTCGTAGGAGCAGCAGTTGTTGTTGTTAGGGCTGCAGTGGTTGTCGTAGATGCTAATGCTGTTGCAGGAGCTGCAGTTGTCGTGGCAGCTACAGTTGTTGTAGGTGCTGTTGTTGTGGTTGTCGTAGGTGCTGAAGTTGTAGTTATTGTAGAAGGTGCTGCAGTCACTGTGGTCGTTAGAACAGCAGTTGTTGTAGTAGGAGCTGCACTGGTTGTCGTAGTAGGTTGTGGAGTTACAGTGGTCGTAGGAGCAGCAGTTGTTGTAGTTAGGGCTGCAGTGGTTGTTGTAGATGCTAAAGCTGTTGTAGGAGCTGCAGTTATCGTGGGAGCTACAGTTGTTGGAGGTGCTGTTGTTGTGGTTGTCGTAGGTGCTGAAGTTGTAGTTGTTGTAGTTGTTGTAGCAGGAGCTGCAGTGGTTGTCGTAATAGGTTCTGGAGCTGTAGTGGTCGTAGGAGCAGCAGTTGTTGTTGTTAGGGCTGCAGTGGTTGTCGTAGATGCTAATGCTGTTGCAGGAGCTGCAGTTGTCGTGGGAGCTACAGTTGTTGGAGGTGCTGTGGTTGTGGTTGTCGTAGGAGCTGAAGTTGTAGTTATTGTAGCAGATGCTGCAGTCACTGTGGACGTTAGAACAGCAGTTGTTGTAGTAGGAGCTGCACTGGTTGTCGTAGTAGGTTGTGTAGTTACAGTGGTCGTAGGAGTAGCAGTTATTGGAGGTGCTGTTGTTGTGGTTGTCGTAGGAGCTGAAGTTGTTGTAGTTGTTGTAGCAGGAGCTGCAGTGGTTGTCGTAATAGGTTCTGGAGCTGTAGTGGTCGTAGGAGCAGCAGTTGTTGTTGTTAGGGCTGCAGTGGTTGTCGTAGATGCTAATGCTGTTGCAGGAGCTGCAGTTGTCATGGCAGCTACAGTTGTTGTAGGTGCTGTTGTTGTGGTTGTCGTAGGTGCTGAAGTTGTAGTTATTGTAGAAGGTGCTGCAGTCACTGTGGTCGTTAGAACAGCAGTTGTTGTAGTAGGAGCTGCACTGGTTGTCGTAGTAGGTTGTGGAGTTACAGTGGTCGAAGGAGCAGCAGTTGTTGTAGTTAGGGCTGCAGTGGTTGTTGTAGATGCTAAAGCTGTTGTAGGAGCTGCAGTTATCGTGGGAGCTACAGTTGTTGGAGGTGCTGTTGTTGTGGTTGTCGTAGGTGCTGAAGTTGTAGTTGTTGTAGTTGTTGTAGCAGGAGCTGCAGTGGTTGTCGTAATAGTTTCTGGAGCTGTAGTGGTCGTAGGAGCAGCAGTTGTTGTTGTTAGGGCTACATTGGTTGTCGTAGATGCTAATGCTGTTGCAGGAGCTGCAGTTGTCGTGGCAGCTACAGTTGTTGTAGGTGCTGTTGTTGTGGTTGTCGTAGGTGCTGAAGTTGTAGTTATTGTAGAAGGTGCTGCAGTCACTGTGGTCGTTAGAACAGCAGTTGGTGTAGTAGGAGCTGCACTGGTTGTCGTAGTAGGTTGTGGAGTTACAGTGGTCGTAGGAGCAGCAGTTGTTGTAGTTAGGGCTGCAGTGGTTGTTGTAGATGCTAAAGCTGTTGTAGGAGCTGCAGTTATCGTGGGAGCTACAGTTGTTGGAGGTGCTGTTGTTGTGGTTGTCGTAGGTGCTGAAGTTGTAGTTGTTGTAGTTGTTGTAGCAGGAGCTGCAGTGGTTGTCGTAATAGGTTCTGGAGCTGTAGTGGTCGTAGGAGCAGCAGTTGTTGTTGTTAGGGCTGCAGTGGTTGTCGTAGATGCTAATGCTGTTGCAGGAGCTGCAGTTGTCGTGGCAGCTACAGTTGTTGTAGGTGCTGTTGTTGTGGTTGTCGTAGGTGCTGAAGTTGTAGTTATTGTAGAAGGTGCTGCAGTCACTGTGGTCGTTAGAACAGCAGTTGTTGTAGTAGGAGCTGCACTGGTTGTCGTAGTAGGTTGTGGAGTTACAGTGGTCGTAGCAGCAGCAGTTGTTGTAGTTAGGACTGCAGTGGTTTTTGTAGATGCTAAAGCTGTTGTAGGAGCTGCAGTTATCGTGGGAGCTACAGTTGTTGGAGGTGCTGTTGTTGTGGTTGTCGTAGGAGCTGAAGTTGTAGTTGTTGTAGTTGGAGCTGCAGTGGTTGTCGTAGAGGCAGCTGCTGTGGTTGACATAGAAGTTACAGTTGTTGTATCAGGAGCTGTAGTTGTGATTGTTGTAGTAAGTACAGCAGGTGGAGTGGTTGTGGGAGCTACAGTTGTAGGAACTGCAGGTGTTGTAGTATGTGCTGCTGTTGTGGTTGTCGTAGGAGCAGCAGTTGTTGTTGCTAGGGCTGCAGTGGTTGTCGTAGATGCTAAAGCTGTTGTAGGAGCTGCAGTTATCGTGGGAGCTACAGTTGTTGGAGGTGCTGTTGTTGTGGTTGTCGTAGGTGCTGAAGTTGTAGTTATTGTAGAAGGTGCTGCAGTCACTGTGGTCGTTAGAACAGCAGTTGTTGTAGTAGGAGCTGCACTGGTTGTCGTAGTAGGTTGTGGAGTTACAGTGGTCGTAGCAGCAGCAGTTGTTGTAGTTAGGACTGCAGTGGTTTTTGTAGATGCTAAAGCTGTTGTAGGAGCTGCAGTTATCGTGGGAGCTACAGTTGTTGGAGGTGCTGTTGTTGTGGTTGTCGTAGGAGCTGAAGTTGTAGTTGTTGTAGTTGGAGCTGCAGTGGTTGTCGTAGAGGCAGCTGCTGTGGTTGACATAGAAGTTACAGTTGTTGTATCAGGAGCTGTAGTTGTGATTGTTGTAGTAAGTACAGCAGGTGGAGTGGTTGTGGGAGCTACAGTTGTAGGAACTGCAGGTGTTGTAGTATGTGCTGCTGTTGTGGTTGTCGTAGGAGCAGCAGTTGTTGTTGCTAGGGCTGCAGTGGTTGTCGTAGATGCTAAAGCTGTTGTAGGAGCTGCAGTTATCGTGGGAGCTACAGTTGTTGGAGGTGCTGTTGTTGTGGTTGTCGTAGGTGCTGAAGTTGTAGTTATTGTAGAAGGTGCTGCAGTCACTGTGGTCGTTAGAACAGCAGTTGTTGTAGTAGGAGCTGCACTGGTTGTCGTAGTAGGTTGTGGAGTTACAGTGGTCGTAGGAGCAGCAGTTGTTGTTGTTAGGGCTGCAGTTGTTGTAGATGCTAAAGCTGTTGTAGGAGCCGCAGTTGTTGTGGGAGCTACAGTTGTTGGAGGTGCTGTTGTTGTGGTTGTCGTAGGAGCTGAAGTTGTAGTTGTTGTAGCAGGAGCTGCAGTGGTTGTCGTAATAGGTTCTGGAGCTGTAGTGGTCGTAGGAGCAGCAGTTGTTGTTGTTAGGTCTGCAGTGGTTGTCGTAGATGCTAAAATTGTTATAGGAGCTACAGTTGTCATGGGAACTACAGTTGATGTAGGTGCTGTTGTTGTGGTTGTCGTAGGAGCTGAAGTTGTAGTTATTGTAGAAGGTGCTGCAGTCACCGTGGTCGTTAGAACAGCAGTTGTTGTAGTAGGAGCTGCACTGGTTGTCGAAGTAGGTTGTGGAGTTACAGTGCTCGTAGGAGCAGCAGTTGTTGGAGGTGCTGTTGTTGTGGTTGTCGTAGGAGCTGAAGTTGTAGTTGTTGTAGTTGTTGTAGCAGGAGCTGCTGCAGTTGTTGTTGTAGATGCTAAAGCTGTTGTAGGAGCTGCAGTTGTTGTGGGAGCTACAGTTGTTGGAGGTGCTGTTGTTGTGGTTGTGGTTGTCGTAGGAGCTGAAGTTTTAGTTGTTGTAGCAGGAGCTGCAGTGGTTGTCGTAATAGGTTCTGGAGCTGTAGTGGTCGTAGGAGCAGCAGTTGTTGTTGTTAGGTCTGCACTGGTTGTCGAAGTAGGTTGTGGAGTTACAGTGCTCGTAGGAGCAGCAGTTGTTGGAGGTGATGTTGTTGTGGTTGTCGTAGGAGCTGAAGTTGTAGTTGTTGTAGTTGTTGTAGCAGGAGCTGCAGTGGTTGTCGTAATAGGTTCTGGAGCTGTAGTGGTCGTAGGAGCAGCAGTTGTTGTTGTTAGGGCTGCAGTGGTTGTCGTAGATGCTAATGCTGTTGCAGGAGCTGCAGTTGTCATGGCAGCTACAGTTGTTGTAGGTGCTGTTGTTGTGGTTGTCGTAGGTGCTGAAGTTGTAGTTATTGTAGAAGGTGCTGCAGTCACTGTGGTCGTTAGAACAGCAGTTGTTGTAGTAGGAGCTGCACTGGTTGTCGTAGTAGGTTGTGGAGTTTCAGTGGTCGTAGGAGCAGCAGTTGTTGTAGTTAGGGCTGCAGTGGTTGTTGTAGATGCTAAAGCTGTTGTAGGAGCTGCAGTTATCGTGGGAGCTACAGTTGTTGGAGGTGCTGTTGTTGTGGTTGTCGTAGGAGCTGAAGTTGTAGTTGTTGTAGTTGTTGTAGCAGGAGCTGCAGTGGTTGTCGTAATAGTTTCTGGAGCTGTAGTGGTCGTAGGAGCAGCAGTTGTTGTTGTTAGGGCTACAGTGGTTGTCGTAGATGCTAATGCTGTTGCAGGAGCTGCAGTTGTCGTGGCAGCTACAGTTGTTGTAGGTGCTGTTGTTGTGGTTGTCGTAGGTGCTGAAGTTGTAGTTATTGTAGAAGGTGCTGCAGTCACTGTGGTCGTTAGAACAGCAGTTGTTGTAGTAGGAGCTGCACTGGTTGTCGTAGTAGGTTGTGGAGTTACAGTGGTCGTAGGAGCAGCAGTTGTTGTAGTTAGGGCTGCAGTGGTTGTTGTAGATGCTAAAGCTGTTGTAGGAGCTGCAGTTATCGTGGGAGCTACAGTTGTTGGAGGTGCTGTTGTTGTGGTTGTCGTAGGTGCTGAAGTTGTAGTTGTTGTAGTTGTTGTAGCAGGAGCTGCAGTGGTTGTCGTAATAGGTTCTGGAGCTGTAGTGGTCGTAGGAGCAGCAGTTGTTGTTGTTAGGGCTGCAGTGGTTGTCGTAGATGCTAATGCTGTTGCAGGAGCTGCAGTTGTCGTGGCAGCTACAGTTGTTGTAGGTGCTGTTGTTGTGGTTGTCGTAGGTGCTGAAGTTGTAGTTATTGTAGAAGGTGCTGCAGTCACTGTGGTCGTTAGAACAGCAGTTGTTGTAGTAGGAGCTGCACTGGTTGTCGTAGTAGGTTGTGGAGTTACAGTGGTCGTAGGAGCAGCAGTTGTTGTAGTTAGGGCTGCAGTGGTTGTTGTAGATGCTAAAGCTGTTGTAGGAGCTGCAGTTATCGTGGGAGCTACAGTTGTTGGAGGTGCTGTTGTTGTGGTTGTCGTAGGTGCTGAAGTTGTAGTTGTTGTAGTTGTTGTAGCAGGAGCTGCAGTGGTTGTCGTAATAGGTTCTGGAGCTGTAGTGGTCGTAGGAGCAGCAGTTGTTGTTGTTAGGGCTGCAGTGGTTGTCGTAGATGCTAATGCTGTTGCAGGAGCTGCAGTTGTCGTGGCAGCTACAGTTGTTGTAGGTGCTGTTGTTGTGGTTGTCGTAGGTGCTGAAGTTGTAGTTATTGTAGAAGGTGCTGCAGTCACTGTGGTCGTTAGAACAGCAGTTGTTGTAGTAGGAGCTGCACTGGTTGTCATAGTAGGTTGTGGAGTTACAGTGGTCGTAGGAACAGCAGTTTTTGTAGTTAGGGCTGCAGTGGTTGTTGTAGATGCTAAAGCTGTTGTAGGAGCTGCAGTTATCGTGGGAGCTAGAGTTGTTGGAGGTGCTGTTGTTGTGGTTGTCGTAGGAGCTGAAGTTGTAGTTGTTGTAGCAGGAGCTTCAGTGGTTGTCGTAATAGGTTCTGGAGCTGTAGTGGTCGTAGGAGTAGAAATTGTTGTTGTTAGGGCTGCAGTTGTTGTAGATGCTAAAGCTGTTGTAGGAGCCGCAGTTGTTGTGGGAGCTACAGTTGTTGGAGGTGCTGTTGTTGTGGTTGTCGTAGGAGCTGAAGTTGTAGTTGTTGTAGCAGGAGCTGCAGTGGTTGTCGTAATAGGTTCTGGAGCTGTAGTGGTCGTAGGAGCAGCAGTTGTTGTTGTTAGGTCTGCAGTGGTTGTCGTAGATGCTAAAATTGTTATAGGAGCTACAGTTGTCATGGGAACTACAGTTGATGTAGGTGCTGTTGTTGTGGTTGTCGTAGGAGCTGAAGTTGTAGTTATTGTAGAAAGTGCTGCAGTCACCGTGGTCGCTAGAACAGCAGTAGTTGTAGTAGGAGCTGCACTGGTTGTCGAAGTAGGTTGTGGAGTTACAGTGCTCGTAGGAGCAGCAGTTGTTGGAGGTGCTGTTGTTGTGGTTGTCGTAGGAGCTGAAGTTGTAGTTGTTGTAGTTGTTGTAGCAGGAGCTGCTGCAGTTGTTGTTGTAGATGCTAAAGCTGTTGTAGGAGCTGCAGTTGTTGTGGGAGCTACAGTTGTTGGAGGTGCTGTTGTTGTGGTTGTGGTTGTCGTAGGAGCTGAAGTTTTAGTTGTTGTAGCAGGAGCTGCAGTGGTTGTCGTAATAGGTTCTGGAGCTGTAGTGGTCGTAGGAGCAGCAGTTGTTGTTGTTAGGTCTGCAGTGGTTGTCGTAGATGCTAAAGCTGTTATTGGAGCTACAGTTGTCATGGGAACTACAGTTGATGTAGGTGCTGTTGTTGTGGTTGTCGTAGGAGCTGAAGTTGTAGTTATTGTAGAAGGTGCTGCAGTCACCGTGGTCGTTAGAACAGCAGTTGTTGTAGTAGGAGCTGCACTGGTTGTCGAAGTAGGTTGTGGAGTTACAGTGCTCGTAGGAGCAGCAGTTGTTGGAGGTGCTGTTGTTGTGGTTGTCGTAGGAGCTGAAGTTGTAGTTGTTGTAGTTGTTGTAGCAGGAGCTGCAGTGGTTGTCGTAATAGGTTCTGGAGCTGTAGTGGTCGTGGGAGCAACAGTTGTTGTTGTTAGGGCTGCAGTGGTTGTCGTAGATGCTAATGCTGTTGCAGGAGCTGCAGTTGTCATGGCAGCTACAGCTGTTGTAGGTGCTGTTGTTGTGGTTGTCGTAGGTGCTGAAGTTGTAGTTATTGTAGAAGGTGCTGCAGTCACTGTGGTCGTTAGAACAGCAGTTGTTGTAGTAGGAGCTGCACTGGTTGTCGTAGTAGGTTGTGGAGTTACAGTGGTCGTAGCAGCAGCAGTTGTTGTAGTTAGGACTGCAGTGGTTTTTGTAGATGCTAAAGCTGTTGTAGGAGCTGCAGTTATCGTGGGAGCTACAGTTGTTGGAGGTGCTGTTGTTGTGGTTGTCGTAGGAGCTGAAGTTGTAGTTGTTGTAGCAGGAGCTTCAGTGGTTGTCGTAATAGGTTCTGGAGCTGTAGTGGTCGTAGGAGTAGAAATTGTTGTTGTTAGGGCTGCAGTTGTTGTAGATGCTAAAGCTGTTGTAGGAGCCGCAGTTGTTGTGGGAGCTACAGTTGTTGGAGGTGCTGTTGTTGTGGTTGTCGTAGGAGCTGAAGTTGTAGTTGTTGTAGCAGGAGCTGCAGTGGTTGTCGTAATAGGTTCTGGAGCTGTAGTGGTCGTAGGAGCAGCAGTTGTTGTTGTTAGGTCTGCAGTGGTTGTCATAGATGCTAAAGCTGTTATAGGAGCTACAGTTGTCATGGGAACTACAGTTGATGTAGGTGCTGTTGTTGTGGTTGTCGTAGGAGCTGAAGTTGTAGTTATTGTAGAAGGTGCTGCAGTCATCGTGGTCGTTAGAACAGCAGTTGTTGTAGTAGGAGCTGCACTGGTTGTCGAAGTAGGTTGTGGAGTTACAGTGCTCGTAGGAGCAGCAGTTGTTGGAGGTGCTGTTGTTGTGGTTGTCGTAGGAGCTGAAGTTGTAGTTGTTGTAGTTGTTGTAGCAGGAGCTGCTGCAGTTGTTGTTGTAGATGCTAAAGCTGTTGTAGGAGCTGCAGTTGTTGTGGGAGCTACAGTTGTTGGAGGTGCTGTTGTTGTGGTTGTGGTTGTCGTAGGAGCTGAAGTTTTAGTTGTTGTAGCAGGAGCTGCAGTGGTTGTCGTAATAGGTTCTGGAGCTGTAGTGGTCGTAGGAGCAGCAGTTGTTGTTGTTAGGGCTGCAGTGGTTGTCGTAGATGCTAAAGCTGTTATTGGAGCTACAGTTGTCATGGGAACTACAGTTGATGTAGGTGCTGTTGTTGTGGTTGTCGTAGGAGCTGAAGTTGTAGTTATTGTAGAAGGTGCTGCAGTCACCGTGGTCGTTAGAACAGCAGTTGTTGTAGTAGGAGCTGCACTGGTTGTCGAAGTAGGTTGTGGAGTTACAGTGGTCGTAGGAGCAGCAGTTGTTGGAGGTGATGTTGTTGTGGTTGTCGTAGGAGCTGAAGTTGTAGTTGTTGTAGTTGTTGTAGCAGGAGCTGCAGTGGTTGTCGTAATAGGTTCTGGAGCTGTAGTGGTCGTAGGAGCAGCAGTTGTTGTTGTTAGGGCTGCAGTGGTTGTCGTAGATGCTAATGCTGTTGCAGGAGCTGCAGTTGTCATGGCAGCTACAGTTGTTGTAGGTGCTGTTGTTGTGGTTGTCGTAGGTGCTGAAGTTGTAGTTATTGTAGAAGGTGCTGCAGTCACTGTGGTCGTTAGAACAGCAGTTGTTGTAGTAGGAGCTGCACTGGTTGTCGTAGTAGGTTGTGGAGTTTCAGTGGTCGTAGGAGCAGCAGTTGTTGTAGTTAGGGCTGCAGTGGTTGTTGTAGATGCTAAAGCTGTTGTAGGAGCTGCAGTTATCGTGGGAGCTACAGTTGTTGGAGGTGCTGTTGTTGTGGTTGTCGTAGGAGCTGAAGTTGTAGTTGTTGTAGTTGTTGTAGCAGGAGCTGCAGTGGTTGTCGTAATAGTTTCTGGAGCTGTAGTGGTCGTAGGAGCAGCAGTTGTTGTTGTTAGGGCTACAGTGGTTGTCGTAGATGCTAATGCTGTTGCAGGAGCTGCAGTTGTCGTGGCAGCTACAGTTGTTGTAGGTGCTGTTGTTGTGGTTGTCGTAGGTGCTGAAGTTGTAGTTATTGTAGAAGGTGCTGCAGTCACTGTGGTCGTTAGAACAGCAGTTGTTGTAGTAGGAGCTGCACTGGTTGTCGTAGTAGGTTGTGGAGTTACAGTGGTCGTAGGAGCAGCAGTTGTTGTAGTTAGGGCTGCAGTGGTTGTTGTAGATGCTAAAGCTGTTGTAGGAGCTGCAGTTATCGTGGGAGCTACAGTTGTTGGAGGTGCTGTTGTTGTGGTTGTCGTAGGTGCTGAAGTTGTAGTTGTTGTAGTTGTTGTAGCAGGAGCTGCAGTGGTTGTCGTAATAGGTTCTGGAGCTGTAGTGGTCGTAGGAGCAGCAGTTGTTGTTGTTAGGGCTGCAGTGGTTGTCGTAGATGCTAATGCTGTTGCAGGAGCTGCAGTTGTCGTGGCAGCTACAGTTGTTGTAGGTGCTGTTGTTGTGGTTGTCGTAGGTGCTGAAGTTGCAGTTATTGTAGAAGGTGCTGCAGTCACTGTGGTCGTTAGAACAGCAGTTGTTGTAGTAGGAGCTGCACTGGTTGTCGTAGTAGGTTGTGGAGTTACAGTGGTCGTAGGAGCAGCAGTTGTTGTAGTTAGGGCTGCAGTGGTTGTTGTAGATGCTAAAGCTGTTGTAGGAGCTGCAGTTATCGTAGGAGCTACAGTTGTTGGAGGTGCTGTTGTTGTGGTTGTCGTAGGTGCTGAAGTTGTAGTTGTTGTAGTTGTTGTAGCAGGAGCTGCAGTGGTTGTCGTAATAGGTTCTGGAGCTGTAGTGGTCGTAGGAGCAGCAGTTGTTGTTGTTAGGGCTGCAGTGGTTGTCGTAGATGCTAATGCTGTTGCAGGAGCTGCAGTTGTCGTGGCAGCTACAGTTGTTGTAGGTGCTGTTGTTGTGGTTGTCGTAGGTGCTGAAGTTGTAGTTATTGTAGAAGGTGCTGCAGTCACTGTGGTCGTTAGAACAGCAGTTGTTGTAGTAGGAGCTGCACTGGTTGTCATAGTAGGTTGTGGAGTTACAGTGGTCGTAGGAACAGCAGTTTTTGTAGTTAGGGCTGCAGTGGTTGTTGTAGATGCTAAAGCTGTTGTAGGAGCTGCAGTTATCGTGGGAGCTACAGTTGTTGGAGGTGCTGTTGTTGTGGTTGTCGTAGGAGCTGAAGTTGTAGTTGTTGTAGCAGGAGCTTCAGTGGTTGTCGTAATAGGTTCTGGAGCTGTAGTGGTCGTAGGAGTAGAAATTGTTGTTGTTAGGGCTGCAGTTGTTGTAGATGCTAAAGCTGTTGTAGGAGCCGCAGTTGTTGTGGGAGCTACAGTTGTTGGAGGTGCTGTTGTTGTGGTTGTCGTAGGAGCTGAAGTTGTAGTTGTTGTAGCAGGAGCTGCAGTGGTTGTCGTAATAGGTTCTGGAGCTGTAGTGTTCGTAGGAGCAGCAGTTGTTGTTGTTAGGTCTGCAGTGGTTGTCGTAGATGCTAAAATTGTTATAGGAGCTACAGTTGTCATGGGAACTACAGTTGATGTAGGTGCTGTTGTTGTGGTTGTCGTAGGAGCTGAAGTTGTAGTTATTGTAGAAGGTGCTGCAGTCACCGTGGTCGTTAGAACAGCAGTTGTTGTAGTAGGAGCTGCACTGGTTGTCGAAGTAGGTTGTGGAGTTACAGTGCTCGTAGGAGCAGCAGTTGTTGGAGGTGCTGTTGTTGTGGTTGTCGTAGGAGCTGAAGTTGTAGTTGTTGTAGTTGTTGTAGCAGGAGCTGCTGCAGTTATTGTTGTAGATGCTAAAGCTGTTGTAGGAGCTGCAGTTGTTGTGGGAGCTACAGTTGTTGGAGGTGCTGTTGTTGTGGTTGTGGTTGTCGTAGGAGCTGAAGTTTTAGTTGTTGTAGCAGGAGCTGCAGTGGTTGTCGTAATAGGTTCTGGAGCTGTAGTGGTCGTAGGAGCAGCAGTTGTTGTTGTTAGGTCTGCAGTGGTTGTCGTAGATGCTAAAGCTGTTATTGGAGCTACAGTTGTCATGGGAACTACAGTTGATGTAGGTGCTGTTGTTGTGGTTGTCGTAGGAGCTGAAGTTGTAGTTATTGTAGAAGGTGCTGCAGTCACCGTGGTCGTTAGAACAGCAGTTGTTGTAGTAGGAGCTGCACTGGTTGTCGAAGTAGGTTGTGGAGTTACAGTGCTCGTAGGAGCAGCAGTTGTTGGAGGTGCTGTTGTTGTGGTTGTCGTAGGAGCTGAAGTTGTAGTTGTTGTAGTTGTTGTAGCAGGAGCTGCAGTGGTTGTCGTAATAGGTTCTGGAGCTGTAGTGGTCGTAGGAGCAACAGTTGTTGTTGTTAGGGCTGCAGTGGTTGTCGTAGATGCTAATGCTGTTGCAGGAGCTGCAGTTGTCATGGCAGCTACAGTTGTTGTAGGTGCTGTTGTTGTGGTTGTCGTAGGTGCTGAAGTTGTAGTTATTGTAGAAGGTGCTGCAGTCACTGTGGTCGTTAGAACAGCAGTTGTTGTAGTAGGAGCTGCACTGGTTGTCGTAGTAGGTTGTGGAGTTTCAGTGGTCGTAGGAGCAGCAGTTGTTGTAGTTAGGGCTGCAGTGGTTGTTGTAGATGCTAAAGCTGTTGTAGGAGCTGCAGTTATCGTGGGAGCTACAGTTGTTGAAGGTGCTGTTGTTGTTGTTGTCGTAGGTGCTGAAGTTGTAGTTGTTGTAGTTGTTGTAGCAGGAGCTGCAGTGGTTGTCGTAATAGGTTCTGGAGCTGTAGTGGTCGTAGGAGCAGCAGTTGTTGTTGTTAGGGCTGCAGTGGTTGTCGTAGATGCTAAAGCTGTTGCAGGAGCTGCAGTTGTCGTGGCAGCTACAGTTGTTGTAGGTGCTGTTGTTGTGGTTGTCGTAGGTGCTGAAGTTGTAGTTATTGTAGAAGGTGCTGCAGTCACTGTGGTCGTTAGAACAGCAGTTGTTGTAGTAGGAGCTGCACTGGTTGTCGTAGTAGGTTGTGGAGTTACAGTGGTCGTAGGAGAAGCAGTTGTTGTAGTTAGGGCTGCAGTGGTTGTTGTAGATGCTAAAGCTGTTGTAGGAGCTGCAGTTATCGTGGGAGCTACAGTTGTTGGAGGTGCTGTTGTTGTGGTTGTCGTAGGTGCTGAAGTTGTAGTTGTTGTAGCAGGAGCTGCAGTGGTTGTCGTAATAGGTTCTGGAGCTGTAGTGGTCATAGGAGCAGCAGTTGTTGTTGTTAGGGCTGCAGTGGTTGTCGTAGATGCTAAAGCTGTTGTAGGAGATGCAGTTGTCGTGGGAGCTACAGTTGTTGGAGGTGCTGTTGTTGTAGTAGGAGCTGAAATTGTAGTTGTTGTAGCAGGAGCTGCAGTGGTTGTCGTAATAGGTTCTGGAGCTGTAGTGGTCGTAGGTACAGCAATTGTTGTTGTTAGGGCTGCAGTGGTTGTCGTAGAGGCAGCTGCTGTGGTGGAAGTTGAAGCTACAATTGTTGTAGCAGGAGCTGTAGTTGTGATTGTTGTTGTAAGTACAGCAGGTGGAGTGGTCATGGGAGGTTCAGTTGTAGGAACTACAGGTGTTGTAGTAGGTGCTGTTGTTGTGGTTGTCGTAGGAGCTGAAGTTGTAGTTGTTGTAGTAGGTTGTGGAGTTGCAGTGGTCGTAGGAGCAGCAGTTGTTGTAGTTAGGGCTGCAGTGGTTGTCATAGATGCTAAAGCTGTTGTAGGAGCTGCAGTTGTTGTGGGAGCTACAGTTGTTGTAGGTGCTGTTGTTGTGGTTGTCGTAGGAGCTGAAGTTGTTGTAGTTGTTGTAGCAGGAGCTGCAGTGGTTGTCGTAATAGGTTCTGGAGCTGTAGTGGTCGTAGGAGCAGCAATTGTTGTTGTTAGGGCTGCAGTGGTTGTCTTAGAGGCAGCTGCTGTGGTGGAAGTTGAAGCTACAATTGTTGTAGCACGAGCTGTAGTTGTGATTGTTGTTGTAAGTACAGCAGGTGGAGTGGTCGTGGGAGCTACAGTTGTAGGAACTGCAGGTGTTGTAGTAGGTGCTGTTGTTGTGGATGTCGTAGGAGCAGCAGTTGTTGTTGTTAGGGCTGCAGTGGTTGTCGTAGATGCTAAAGCTGTTGTAGGAGCTGGAGTTATCGTGGGAGCTACAGTTGTTGGAGGTGCTGTTGTTGTGCTTGTCGTAGGAGCTGAAGTTGTAGTTGTTGTAGTAAGAGCTGCCGTGGCTGTCGTAGTAGGTCGTGGAGTTACAGTGGTCGTAAGAGCAGCAGTTGTTGTAGTTAGGGCTGCAGTGGTTGAAGTAGATGCTAAAGTTGTTGTAGGAGCTACAGTTATCGTGGGAGCTACAGTTGTTGGAGGTGCTGTGGTTGTGGTTGTCGTAGGAGCTGAAGTTGTAGATATTGTAGCAGATGCTGCAGTCACTGTGGACGTTAGAACAGCAGTTGTTGTAGTAGGAGCTGCACTGGTTGTCGTAGTAGGTTGTGTAGTTACAGTGGTCGTAGGAGTAGCAGTTATTGGAGGTGCTGTTGTTGTGGTTGTCGTAGGAGCTGAAGTTGTTGTAGTTGTTGTAGCAGGAGCTGCAGTGGTTGTCGTAATAGGTTCTGGAGCTGTAGTGGTCGTAGGAGCAGCAATTGTTGTTGTTAGGGCTGCAGTGGTTGTCGTAGATGCTAAAGCTGTTATAGGAGCTACAGTTGTCATGGGAACTACAGTTGATGTAGGTGCTGTTGTTGTGGTTGTCGTAGGAGCTGAAGTTGTAGTTATTGTAGAAGGTGCTGCAGTCACCGTGGTCGTTAGAACAGCAGTTGTTGTAGTAGGAGCTGCACTGGTTGTCGAAGTAGGTTGTGGAGTTACAGTGCTCGTAGGAGCAGCAGTTGTTGGAGGTGCTGTTGTTGTGGTTGTCGTAGGAGCTGAAGTTGTAGTTGTTGTAGTTGTTGTAGCAGGAGATGCAGTGGTTGTCGTAATAGGTTCTGGAGCTGTAGTGGTCGTAGGAGCAGCAGTTGTTGTTGTTAGGGCTGCAGTGGTTGTCGTAGATGCTAATGCTGTTGCAGGAGCTGCAGTTGTCATGGCAGCTACAGTTGTTGTAGGTGCTGTTGTTGTGGTTGTCGTAGGTGCTGAAGTTGTAGTTATTGTAGAAGGTGCTGCAGTCACTGTGGTCGTTAGAACAGCAGTTGTTGTAGTAGGAGCTGCACTGGTTGTCGTAGTAGGTTGTGGAGTTTCAGTGGTCGTAGGAGCAGCAGTTGTTGTAGTTAGGGCTGCAGTGGTTGTTGTAGATGCTAAAGCTGTTGTAGGAGCTGCAGTTATCGTGGGAGCTACAGTTGTTGGAGGTGCTGTTGTTGTGGTTGTCGTAGGTGCTGAAGTTGTAGTTGTTGTAGTTGTTGTAGCAGGAGCTGCAGTGGTTGTCGTAATAGGTTCTGGAGCTGTAGTGGTCGTAGGAGCAGCAGTTGTTGTTGTTAGGGCTGCAGTGGTTGTCGTAGATGCTAATGCTGTTGCAGGAGCTGCAGTTGTCATGGCAGCTACAGTTGTTGTAGGTGCTGTTGTTGTGGTTGTCGTAGGTGCTGAAGTTGTAGTTATTGTAGAAGGTGCTGCAGTCACTGTGGTCGTTAGAACAGCAGTTGTTGTAGTAGGAGCTGCACTGGTTGTCGTAGTAGGTTGTGGAGTTTCAGTGGTCGTAGGAGCAGCAGTTGTTGTAGTTAGGGCTGCAGTGGTTGTTGTAGATGCTAAAGCTGTTGTAGGAGCTGCAGTTATCGTGGGAGCTACAGTTGTTGAAGGTGCTGTTGTTGTTGTTGTCGTAGGTGCTGAAGTTGTAGTTGTTGTAGTTGTTGTAGCAGGAGCTGCAGTGGTTGTCGTAATAGGTTCTGGAGCTGTAGTGGTCGTAGGAGCAGCAGTTGTTGTTGTTAGGGCTGCAGTGGTTGTCGTAGATGCTAAAGCTGTTGCAGGAGCTGCAGTTGTCGTGGCAGCTACAGTTGTTGTAGGTGCTGTTGTTGTGGTTGTCGTAGGTGCTGAAGTTGTAGTTATTGTAGAAGGTGCTGCAGTCACTGTGGTCGTTAGAACAGCAGTTGTTGTAGTAGGAGCTGCACTGGTTGTCGTAGTAGGTTGTGGAGTTACAGTGGTCGTAGGAGAAGCAGTTGTTGTAGTTAGGGCTGCAGTGGTTGTTGTAGATGCTAAAGCTGTTGTAGGAGCTGCAGTTATCGTGGGAGCTACAGTTGTTGGAGGTGCTGTTGTTGTGGTTGTCGTAGGTGCTGAAGTTGTAGTTGTTGTAGCAGGAGCTGCAGTGGTTGTCGTAATAGGTTCTGGAGCTGTAGTGGTCATAGGAGCAGCAGTTGTTGTTGTTAGGGCTGCAGTGGTTGTCGTAGATGCTAAAGCTGTTGTAGGAGATGCAGTTGTCGTGGGAGCTACAGTTGTTGGAGGTGCTGTTGTTGTAGTAGGAGCTGAAATTGTAGTTGTTGTAGCAGGAGCTGCAGTGGTTGTCGTAATAGGTTCTGGAGCTGTAGTGGTCGTAGGTACAGCAATTGTTGTTGTTAGGGCTGCAGTGGTTGTCGTAGAGGCAGCTGCTGTGGTGGAAGTTGAAGCTACAATTGTTGTAGCAGGAGCTGTAGTTGTGATTGTTGTTGTAAGTACAGCAGGTGGAGTGGTCATGGGAGGTTCAGTTGTAGGAACTACAGGTGTTGTAGTAGGTGCTGTTGTTGTGGTTGTCGTAGGAGCTGAAGTTGTAGTTGTTGTAGTAGGTTGTGGAGTTGCAGTGGTCGTAGGAGCAGCAGTTGTTGTAGTTAGGGCTGCAGTGGTTGTCATAGATGCTAAAGCTGTTGTAGGAGCTGCAGTTGTTGTGGGAGCTACAGTTGTTGTAGGTGCTGTTGTTGTGGTTGTCGTAGGAGCTGAAGTTGTTGTAGTTGTTGTAGCAGGAGCTGCAGTGGTTGTCGTAATAGGTTCTGGAGCTGTAGTGGTCGTAGGAGCAGCAATTGTTGTTGTTAGGGCTGCAGTGGTTGTCTTAGAGGCAGCTGCTGTGGTGGAAGTTGAAGCTACAATTGTTGTAGCACGAGCTGTAGTTGTGATTGTTGTTGTAAGTACAGCAGGTGGAGTGGTCGTGGGAGCTACAGTTGTAGGAACTGCAGGTGTTGTAGTAGGTGCTGTTGTTGTGGATGTCGTAGGAGCAGCAGTTGTTGTTGTTAGGGCTGCAGTGGTTGTCGTAGATGCTAAAGCTGTTGTAGGAGCTGGAGTTATCGTGGGAGCTACAGTTGTTGGAGGTGCTGTTGTTGTGCTTGTCGTAGGAGCTGAAGTTGTAGTTGTTGTAGTAAGAGCTGCCGTGGCTGTCGTAGTAGGTCGTGGAGTTACAGTGGTCGTAAGAGCAGCAGTTGTTGTAGTTAGGGCTGCAGTGGTTGAAGTAGATGCTAAAGTTGTTGTAGGAGCTACAGTTATCGTGGGAGCTACAGTTGTTGGAGGTGCTGTGGTTGTGGTTGTCGTAGGAGCTGAAGTTGTAGATATTGTAGCAGAAGCTGCAGTCACTGTGGACGTTAGAACAGCAGTTGTTGTAGTAGGAGCTGCACTGGTTGTCGTAGTAGGTTGTGTAGTTACAGTGGTCGTAGGAGTAGCAGTTATTGGAGGTGCTGTTGTTGTGGTTGTCGTAGGAGCTGAAGTTGTTGTAGTTGTTGTAGCAGGAGCTGCAGTGGTTGTCGTAATAGGTTCTGGAGCTGTAGTGGTCGTAGGAGCAGCAATTGTTGTTGTTAGGGCTGCAGTGGTTGTCGTAGATGCTAAAGCTGTTATAGGAGCTACAGTTGTCATGGGAACTACAGTTGATGTAGGTGCTGTTGTTGTGGTTGTCGTAGGAGCTGAAGTTGTAGTTATTGTAGAAGGTGCTGCAGTCACCGTGGTCGTTAGAACAGCAGTTGTTGTAGTAGGAGCTGCACTGGTTGTCGAAGTAGGTTGTGGAGTTACAGTGCTCGTAGGAGCAGCAGTTGTTGGAGGTGCTGTTGTTGTGGTTGTCGTAGGAGCTGAAGTTGTAGTTGTTGTAGTTGTTGTAGCAGGAGATGCAGTGGTTGTCGTAATAGGTTCTGGAGCTGTAGTGGTCGTAGGAGCAGCAGTTGTTGTTGTTAGGGCTGCAGTGGTTGTCGTAGATGCTAATGCTGTTGCAGGAGCTGCAGTTGTCATGGCAGCTACAGTTGTTGTAGGTGCTGTTGTTGTGGTTGTCGTAGGTGCTGAAGTTGTAGTTATTGTAGAAGGTGCTGCAGTCACTGTGGTCGTTAGAACAGCAGTTGTTGTAGTAGGAGCTGCACTGGTTGTCGTAGTAGGTTGTGGAGTTTCAGTGGTCGTAGGAGCAGCAGTTGTTGTAGTTAGGGCTGCAGTGGTTGTTGTAGATGCTAAAGCTGTTGTAGGAGCTGCAGTTATCGTGGGAGCTACAGTTGTTGGAGGTGCTGTTGTTGTGGTTGTCGTAGGTGCTGAAGTTGTAGTTGTTGTAGTTGTTGTAGCAGGAGCTGCAGTGGTTGTCGTAATAGGTTCTGGAGCTGTAGTGGTCGTAGGAGCAGCAGTTGTTGTTGTTAGGGCTGCAGTGGTTGTCGTAGATGCTAATGCTGTTGCAGGAGCTGCAGTTGTCGTGGCAGCTACAGTTGTTGTAGGTGCTGTTGTTGTGGTTGTCGTAGGTGCTGAAGTTGTAGTTATTGTAGAAGGTGCTGCAGTCACTGTGGTCGTTAGAACAGCAGTTGTTGTAGTAGGAGCTGCACTGGTTGTCGTAGTAGGTTGTGGAGTTACAGTGGTCGTAGGAGCAGCAGTTGTTGTAGTTAGGGCTGCAGTGGTTGTTGTTGATGCTAAAGCTGCTGTAGGAGCTGCAGTTATCGTGGGAGCTACAGTTGTTGGAGGTGCTGTTGTTGTGGTTGTCGTAGGTGCTGAAGTTGTAGTTGTTGTAGCAGGAGCTGCAGTGGTTGTCGTAATAGGTTCTGGAGCTGTAGTGGTCATAGGAGCAGCAGTTGTTGTTGTTAGGGCTGCAGTGGTTGTCGTAGATGCTAAAGCTGTTGTAGGAGATGCAGTTGTCGTGGGAGCTACAGTTGTTGGAGGTGCTGTTGTTGTAGTAGGAGCTGAAATTGTAGTTGTTGTAGCAGGAGCTGCAGTGGTTGTCGTAATAGGTTCTGGAGCTGTAGTGGTCGTAGGTACAGCAATTGTTGTTGTTAGGGCTGCAGTGGTTGTCGTAGAGGCAGCTGCTGTGGTGGAAGTTGAAGCTACAATTGTTGTAGCAGGAGCTGTAGTTGTGATTGTTGTTGTAAGTACAGCAGGTGGAGTGGTCATGGGAGGTTCAGTTGTAGGAACTACAGGTGTTGTAGTAGGTGCTGTTGTTGTGGTTGTCGTAGGAGCTGAAGTTGTAGTTGTTGTAGTAGGTTGTGGAGTTGCAGTGGTCGTAGGAGCAGCAGTTGTTGTAGTTAGGGCTGCAGTGGTTGTTGTAGATGCTAAAGCTGTTGTAGGAGCTGCAGTTGTTGTGGGAGCTACAGTTGTTGTAGGTGCTGTTGTTGTGGTTGTCGTAGGAGCTGAAGTTGTTGTAGATGTTGTAGCAGGAGCTGCAGTGGTTGTCGTAATAGGTTCTGGAGCTGTAGTGGTCGTAGGAGCAGCAATTGTTGTTGTTAGGGCTGCAGTGGTTGTCTTAGAGGCAGCTGCTGTGGTGGAAGTTGAAGCTACAATTGTTGTAGCACGAGCTGTAGTTGTGATTGTTGTTGTAAGTACAGCAGGTGGAGTGGTCGTGGGAGCTACAGTTGTAGGAACTGCAGGTGTTGTAGTAGGTGCTGTTGTTGTGGATGTCGTAGGAGCAGCAGTTGTTGTTGTTATGGCTGCAGTGGTTGTCGTAGATGCTAAAGCTGTTGTAGGAGCTGGAGTTATCGTGGGAGCTACAGTTGTTGGAGGTGCTGTTGTTGTGCTTGTCGTAGGAGCTGAAGTTGTAGTTGTTGTAGTAAGAGCTGCCGTGGCTGTCGTAGTAGGTCGTGGAGTTACAGTGGTCGTAAGAGCAGCAGTTGTTGTAGTTAGGGCTGCAGTGGTTGAAGTAGATGCTAAAGTTGTTGTAGGAGCTGCAGTTATCGTGGGAGCTACAGTTGTTGGAGGTGCTGTGGTTGTGGTTGTCGTAGGAGCTGAAGTTGTAGTTATTGTAGCAGATGCTGCAGTCACTGTGGACGTTAGAACAGCAGTTGTTGTAGTAGGAGCTGCACTGGTTGTCGTAGTAGGTTGTGTAGTTACAGTGGTCGTAGGAGTAGCAGTTATTGGAGGTGCCGTTGTTGTGGTTGTCGTAGGAGCTGAAGTTGTTGTAGTTGTTGTAGCAGGAGCTGCACTGGTTGTCGTAATAGGTTCTGGAGCTGTAGTGGTCGTAGGAGCAGCAATTGTTGTTGTTAGGGCTGCAGTGGTTGTCGTAGATGCTAAAGCTGTTATAGGAGCTACAGTTGTCATGGGAACTACAGTTGATGTAGGTGCTGTTGTTGTGGTTGTCGTAGGAGCTGAAGTTGTAGTTATTGTAGAAGGTGCTGCAGTCACCGTGGTCGTTAGAACAGCAGTTGTTGTAGTAGGAGCTGCACTGGTTGTCGAAGTAGGTTGTGGAGTTACAGTGCTCGTAGGAACAGCAGTTGTTGGAGGTGCTGTTGTTGTGGTTGTCGTAGGAGCTGAAGTTGTAGTTGTTGTAGTTGTTGTAGCAGGAGCTGCAGTGGTTGTCGTAATAGGTTCTGGAGCTGTAGTGGTCGTAGGAGCAGCAGTTGTTGTTGTTAGGGCTGCAGTGGTTGTCGTAGATGCTAATGCTGTTGCAGGAGCTGCAGTTGTCGTGGCAGCTACAGTTGTTGTAGGTGCTGTTGTTGTGGTTGTCGTAGGTGCTGAAGTTGTAGTTATTGTAGAAGGTGCTGCAGTCACTGTGGTCGTTAGAACAGCAGTTGTTGTAGTAGGAGCTGCACTGGTTGTCGTAGTAGGTTGTGGAGTTACAGTGGTCGTAGGAGCAGCAGTTGTTGTAGTTAGGGCTGCAGTTGTTGTTGTAGATGCTAAAGCTGTTGTAGGAGCTGCAGTTATCGTGGGAGCTACAGTTGTTGGAGGTGATGTTGTTGTGGTTGTCGTAGGAGCTGAAGTTGTAGTTGTTGTAGCAGGAGCTGCAGTGGTTGTCGTAATAGGTTCTGGAGCTGTAGTGGTCGTAGGAGCAGCAGTTGTTGTTGTTAGGGCTGCAGTGGTTGTCGTAGATGCTAATGCTGTTGCAGGAGCTGCAGTTGTCGTGGCAGCTACAGTTGTTGTAGGTGCTGTTGTTGTGGTTGTCGTAGGTGCTGAAGTTGTAGTTATTGTAGAAGGTGCTGCAGTCACTGTGGTCGTTAGAACAGCAGTTGTTGTAGTAGGAGCTGCACTGGTTGTCGTAGTAGGTTGTGGAGTTACAGTGGTCGAAGGAGCAGCAGTTGTTGTAGTTAGGGCTGCAGTGGTTGTTGTAGATGCTAAAGCTGTTGTAGGAGCTGCAGTTATCGTGGGAGCTACAGTTGTTGGAGGTGCTGTTGTTGTGGTTGTCGTAGGTGCTGAAGTTGTAGTTGTTGTAGTTGTTGTAGCAGGAGCTGCAGTGGTTGTCGTAATAGGTTCTGGAGCTGTAGTGGTCGTAGGAGCAGCAGTTGTTGTTGTTAGGGCTGCAGTGGTTGTCGTAGATGCTAAAGCTGTTGTAGGAGCTGCAGTTGTCGTGGGAGCTACAGTTGTTGGAGGTGCTGTTGTTGTAGTAGGAGCTGAAATTGTAGTTGTTGTAGCAGGAGCTGCAGTGGTTGTCGTAATAGGTTCTGGAGCTGTAGTGGTCGTAGGTGCAGCAATTGTTGTTGTTAGGGCTGCAGTGGTTGTCGTAGAGGCAGCTGCTGTGGTGGAAGTTGAAGCTACAAATGTTGTAGCAGGAGCTGTAGTTGTGATTGTTGTTGTAAGTACAGCAGGTGGAGTGGTCATGGGAGGTTCAGTTGTAGGAACTACAGGTGTTGTAGTAGGTGCTGTTGTTGAGGTTGTCGTAGGAGCTGAAGTTGTAGTTGTTGTAGTAGGTTGTGGAGTTGCAGTGGTCGTAGGAGCAGCAGTTGTTGTAGTTAGGGCTGCAGTGGTTGTCGTAGATGCTAAAGCTGTTGTAGGAGCTGCAGTTGTCGTGGGAGCTACAGTTGTTGTAGGTGCTGTTGTTGTGGTTGTCGTAGGAGCTGAAGTTGTTGTAGTTGTTGTAGCAGGAGCTGCAGTGGTTGTCGTAATAGGTTCTGGAGCTGTAGTGGTCGTAGGAGCAGCAATTGTTGTTGTTAGGGCTGCAGTGGTTGTCTTAGAGGCAGCTGCTGTGGTGGAAGTTGAAGCTACAATTGTTTTAGCAGGAGCTGTAGTTGTGATTGTTGTTGTAAGTACAGCAGGTGGAGTGGTCGTGGGAGCTACAGTTGTAGGAACTGCAGGTGTTGTAGTAGGTGCTGTTGTTGTGGATGTCGTAGGAGCAGCAGTTGTTGTTGTTAGGGCTGCAGTGGTTGTCGTAGATGCTAAAGCTGTTGTAGGAGCTGCAGTTATCGTGGGAGCTACAGTTGTTGGAGGTGCTGTTGTTGTGCTTGTCGTAGGAGCTGAAGTTGTAGTTGTTGTAGTAAGAGCTGCCGTGGCTGTCGTAGTAGGTCGTGGAGTTACAGTGGTCGTAGGAGCAGCAGTTGTTGTAGTTAGGGCTGCAGTGGTTGAAGTAGATGCTAAAGTTGTTGTAGGAGCTGCAGTTATCGTGGGCGCTACAGTTGTTGGAGGTGCTGTGGTTGTGGTTGTCGTAGGAGCTGAAGCTGTAGTTATTGTAGCAGGTGCTGCAGTCACTGTGGACGTTAGAACAGCAGTTGTTGTAGTAGGAGCTGCACTGGTTGTCGTAGTAGGATCTGGAGCTGTAGTGGTCGTAGGAGCAGCAATTGTTGTTGTTAGGGCTGCAGTGGTTGTCGTAGATGCTAAAGCTGTTATAGGAGCTACAGTTGTCATGGCAGCTACAGTTGTTGTAGGTGCTGTTGTTGTGGTTGTCGTAGGAGCTGAAGTTGTAGTTGTTGTAGTTGTTGTAGCAGGAGCTGCAGTGGTTGTCGTAATAGGTTCTGGAGCTGTAGTGGTCGTAGGAGCAGCAGTTGTTGTTGTTAGGGCTGCAGTGGTTGTCGTAGATGTTAATGCTGTTGCAAGAACTGCAGTTGTCGTGGCAGCTACAGTTGTTGTATGTGCTGTTGTTGTGGTTGTCGTAGGTGCTGAAGTTGTAGTTACTGTAGAAGGTGCTGCAGTCACTGTGGTCGTTAGAACGGCAGTTGTTGTAGTAGGAGCTGCACTGGTTGTCGTAGTAGGTTGTGGAGTTACAGTGGTCGTAGGAGCAGCAGTTGTTGTAGTTAGGGCTGCAGTGGTTGTTGTAGATGCTAAAGCTGTTGTAGGAGCTGCAGTTATCGTGGGAGCTACAGTTGTTGGAGGTGCTGTTGTTGTGGTTGTCGAAGGTGCTGAAGTTGTAGTTGTTGTAGTTGTTGTAGCAGGAGCTGCAGTGGTTGTCGTAATAGGTTCTGGAGCTGTAGTGGTCGTAGGAGCAGCAGTTGTTGTTGTTAGGGCTGCAGTGGTTGTCGTAGATGCTAATGCTGTTGCAGGAGCTGCAGTTGTCGTGGCAGCTACAGTTGTTGTAGGTGCTGTTGTTGTGGTTGTCGTAGGTGCTGAAGTTGTAGTTGTTGTAGCAGGAGCTGCAGTGGTTGTCGTAATAGGTTCTGGAGCTGTAGTGGTCGTAGGAGCAGCAGTTGTTGTAGTTAGGGCTGCAGTGGTTGTTGTAGATGCTAAAGCTGTTGTAGGAGATGCAGTTGTCGTGGGAGCTACAGTTGTTGGAGGTGCTGTTGTTGTAGTAGGATCTGAAATTGTAGTTGTTGTAGCAGGAGCTGCAGTGGTTGTCGTAATAGGTTCTGGAGCTGTAGTGGTCGTAGGTACAGCAATTGTTGTTGTTAGGGCTGCAGTGGTTGTCGTAGAGGCAGCTGCTGTGGTGGAAGTTGAAGCTACAATTGTTGTAGCAGGAGCTGTAGTTGTGATTGTTGTTGTAAGTACAGCAGGTGGAGTGGTCATGGGAGGTTCAGTTGTAGGAACTACAGGTGTTGTAGTAGGTGCTGTTGTTGTGGTTGTCGTAGGAGCTGAAGTTGTAGTTGTTGTAGTAGGTTGTGGAGTTGCAGTGGTCGTAGGAGCAGCAGTTGTTGTAGTTAGGGCTGCAGTGGTTGTCATAGATGCTAAAGCTGTTGTAGGAGCTGCAGTTGTTGTGGGAGCTACAGTTGTTGTAGGTGCTGTTGTTGTGGTTGTCGTAGGAGCTGAAGTTGTTGTAGTTGTTGTAGCAGGAGCTGCAGTGGTTGTCGTAATAGGTTCTGGAGCTGTAGTGGTCGTAGGAGCAGCAATTGTTGTTGTTAGGGCTGCAGTGGTTGTCTTAGAGGCAGCTGCTGTGGTGGAAGTTGAAGCTACAATTGTTGTAGCAGGAGCTGTAGTTGTGATTGTTGTTGTAAGTACAGCAGGTGGAGTGGTCGTGGGAGCTACAGTTGTAGGAACTGCAGGTGTTGTAGTAGGTGCTGTTGTTGTGGATGTCGTAGGAGCAGCAGTTGTTGTTGTTAGGGCTGCAGTGGTTGTCGTAGATGCTAAAGCTGTTGTAGGAGCTGGAGTTATCGTGGGAGCTACAGTTGTTGGAGGTGCTGTTGTTGTGCTTGTCGTAGGAGCTGAAGTTGTAGTTGTTGTAGTAAGAGCTGCCGTGGCTGTCGTAGTAGGTCGTGGAGTTACAGTGGTCGTAAGAGCAGCAGTTGTTGTAGTTAGGGCTGCAGTGGTTGAAGTAGATGCTAAAGTTGTTGTAGGAGCTGCAGTTATCGTGGGAGCTACAGTTGTTGGAGGTGCTGTGGTTGTGGTTGTCGTAGGAGCTGAAGTTGTAGTTATTGTAGCAGATGCTGCAGTCACTGTGGACGTTAGAACAGCAGTTGTTGTAGTAGGAGCTGCACTGGTTGTCGTAGTAGGTTGTGGAGTTACAGTGGTCGTAGGAGTAGCAGTTGTTGGAGGTGCTGTTGTTGTGGTTGTCGTAGGAGCTGAAGTTGTTGTAGTTGTTGTAGCAGGAGCTGCACTGGTTGTCGTAATAGGTTCTGGAGCTGTAGTGGTCGTAGGAGCAGCAATTGTTGTTGTTAGGGCTGCAGTGGTTGTCGTAGATGCTAAAGCTGTTATAGGAGCTACAGTTGTCATGGGAACTACAGTTGATGTAGGTGCTGTTGTTGTGGTTGTCTTAGGAGCTGAAGTTGTAGTTATTGTAGAAGGTGCTGCAGTCACCGTGGTCGTTAGAACAGCAGTTGTTGTAGTAGGAGCTGCACTGGTTGTCGAAGTAGGTTGTGGAGTTACAGTGCTCGTAGGAGCAGCAGTTGTTGGAGGTGCTGTTGTTGTGGTTGTCGTAGGAGCTGAAGTTGTAGTTGTTGTAGTTGTTGTAGCAGGAGCTGCAGTTGTTGTCGTAATAGGTTCTGGAGCTGTAGTGGTCGTAGGAGCAGCAGTTGTTGTTGTTAGGGCTGCAGTGGTTGTCGTAGATGCTAATGCTGTTGCAGGAGCTGCAGTTGTCGTGGCAGCTACAGTTGTTGTAGGTGCTGTTGTTGTGGTTGTCGTAGGTGCTGAAGTTGTAGTTATTGTAGAAGGTGCTGCAGTCACTGTGGTCGTTAGAACAGCAGTTGTTGTAGTAGGAGCTGCACTGGTTGTCGTAGTAGGTTGTGGAGTTACAGTGGTCGTAGGAGCAGCAGTTGTTGTAGTTAGGGCTGCAGTGGTTGTTGTAGATGCTAAAGCTGTTGTAGGAGCTGCAGTTATCGTGGGAGCTACAGTTGTTGGAGGTGCTGTTGTTGTGGTTGTCGTAGGAGCTGAAGTTGTAGTTGTTGTAGCAGGAGCTGCAGTGGTTGTCGTAATAGGTTCTGGAGCTGTAGTGGTCGTAGGAGCAGCAGTTGTTGTTGTTAGGGCTGCAGTGGTTGTCGTAGATGCTAATGCTGTTGCAGGAGCTGCAGTTGTCGTGGCAGCTACAGTTGTTGTAGGTGCTGTTGTTGTGGTTGTCGTAGGTGCTGAAGTTGTAGTTATTGTAGAAGGTGCTGCAGTCACTGTGGTCGTTAGAACAGCAGTTGTTGTAGTAGGAGCTGCACTGGTTGTCGTAGTAGGTTGTGGAGTTACAGTGGTCGGAGGAGCAGCAGTTGTTGTAGTTAGGGCTGCAGTGGTTGTTGTAGATGCTAAAGCTGTTGTAGGAGCTGCAGTTATCGTGGGAGCTACAGTTGTTGGAGGTGCTGTTGTTGTGGTTGTCGTAGGTGCTGAAGTTGTAGTTATTGTAGAAGGTGCTGCAGTCACTGTGGTCGTTAGAACAGCAGTTGTTGTAGTAGGAGCTGCACTGGTTGTCGTAGTAGGTTGTGGAGTTACAGTGGTCGAAGGAGCAGCAGTTGTTGTAGTTAGGGCTGCAGTGGTTGTTGTAGATGCTAAAGCTGTTGTAGGAGCTGCAGTTATCGTGGGAGCTACAGTTGTTGGAGGTGCTGTTGTTGTGGTTGTCGTAGGTGCTGAAGTTGTAGTTGTTGTAGTTGTTGTAGCAGGAGCTGCAGTGGTTGTCGTAATAGGTTCTGGAGATGTAGTGGTCGTAGGAGCAGCAGTTGTTGTTGTTAGGGCTGCAGTGGTTGTCGTAGATGCTAAAGCTGTTGTAGGAGCTGCAGTTGTCGTGGGAGCTACAGTTGTTGGAGGTGCTGTTGTTGTAGTAGGAGCTGAAATTGTAGTTGTTGTAGCAGGAGCTGCAGTGGTTGTCGTAATAGGTTCTGGAGCTGTAGTGGTCGTAGGTGCAGCAATTGTTGTTGTTAGGGCTGCAGTGGTTGTCGTAGAGGCAGCTGCTGTGGTGGAAGTTGAAGCTACAAATGTTGTAGCAGGAGCTGTAGTTGTGATTGTTGTTGTAAGTACAGCAGGTGGAGTGGTCATGGGAGGTTCAGTTGTAGGAACTACAGGTGTTGTAGTAGGTGCTGTTGTTGAGGTTGTCGTAGGAGCTGAAGTTGTAGTTGTTGTAGTAGGTTGTGGAGTTGCAGTGGTCGTAGGAGCAGCAGTTGTTGTAGTTAGGGCTGCAGTGGTTGTCGTAGATGCTAAAGCTGTTGTAGGAGCTGCAGTTGTCGTGGGAGCTACAGTTGTTGTAGGTGCTGTTGTTGTGGTTGTCGTAGGAGCTGAAGTTGTTGTAGTTGTTGTAGCAGGAGCTGCAGTGGTTGTCGTAATAGGTTCTGGAGCTGTAGTGGTCGTAGGAGCAGCAATTGTTGTTGTTAGGGCTGCAGTGGTTGTCTTAGAGGCAGCTGCTGTGGTGGAAGTTGAAGCTACAATTGTTTTAGCAGGAGCTGTAGTTGTGATTGTTGTTGTAAGTACAGCAGGTGGAGTGGTCGTGGGAGCTACAGTTGTAGGAACTGCAGGTGTTGTAGTAGGTGCTGTTGTTGTGGATGTCGTAGGAGCAGCAGTTGTTGTTGTTAGGGCTGTAGTGGTTGTCGTAGATGCTAAAGCTGTTGTAGGAGCTGCAGTTATCGTGGGAGCTACAGTTGTTGGAGGTGCTGTTGTTGTGCTTGTCGTAGGAGCTGAAGTTGTAGTTGTTGTAGTAAGAGCTGCCGTGGCTGTCGTAGTAGGTTGTGGAGTTACAGTGGTCGTAGGAGCAGCAGTTGTTGTAGTTAGGGCTGCAGTGGTTGAAGTAGATGCTAAAGTTGTTGTAGGAGCTGCAGTTATCGTGGGAGCTACAGTTGTTGGAGGTGCTGTGGTTGTGGTTGTCGTAGGAGCTGAAGTTGTAGTTATTGTAGCAGGTGCTGCAGTCACTGTGGACGTTAGAACAGCAGTTGTTGTAGTAGGAGCTGCACTGGTTGTCGTAGTAGGTTGTGGAATTACAGTGGTCGTAGGAGTAGCAGTTGTTGGAGGTGCTGTTGTTGTGGTTGTCGTAGGAGCTGAAGTTGTTGTAGTTGTTGTAGCAGGAGCTGCAGTGGTTGTCGTAATAGGTTCTGGAGCTGTAGTGGTCGTAGGAGCAGCAGTTGTTGTTGTTACGGCTGCAGTGGTTGTCGTAGATGTTAATGCTGTTGCAAGAGCTGCAGTTGTCGTGGCAGCTACAGTTGTTGTAGGTGCTGTTGTTGTGGTTGTCGTAGGTGCTGAAGTTGTAGTTAATGTAGAAGGTGCTGCAGTCACTGTGGTCGTTAGAACAGCAGTTGTTGTAGTAGGAGCTGCACTGGTTGTCGTAGTAGGTTGTGGAGTTACAGTGGTCGTAGGAGCAGCAGTTGTTGTAGTTAGGGCTGCAGTGGTTGTTGTAGATGCTAAAGCTGTTGTAGGAGATGCAGTTATCGTGGGAGCTACAGTTGTTGGAGGTGCTGTTGTTGTGGTTGTCGTAGGTGCTGAAGTTGTAGTTGTTGTAGTTGTTGTAGCAGGAGCTGCAGTGGTTATCGTAATAGGTTCTGGAGCTGTAGTGGTCGTAGGAGCAGCAGTTGTTGTTGTTAGGGCTGCAGTGGTTGTCGTAGATGCTAATGCTGTTGCAGGAGCTGCAGTTGTCGTGGCAGCTACAGTTGTTGTACTTGCTGTTGTTGTGGTTGTCGTAGGTGCTGAAGTTGTAGTTATTGTAGAAGGTGCTGCAGTCACTGTGGTCGTTAGAACAGCAGTTGTTGTAGTAGGAGCTGCACTGGTTGTCGTAGTAGGTTGTGGAGTTACAGTGGTCGTAGGAGCAGCAGTTGTTGTAGTTAGGGCTGCAGTGGTTGTTGTAGATGCTAAAGCTGTTGTAGGAGCTGCAGTTATCGTGGGAGCTACAGTTGTTGGAGGTGCTGTTGTTGTGGTTGTCGTAGGTGCTGAAGTTGTAGTTGTTGTAGTTGTTGTAGCAGGAGCTGCAGTGGTTGTCGTAATAGGTTCTGGAGCTGTAGTGGTCGTAGGAGCAGCAGTTGTTGTTGTTAGGGCTGCAGTGGTTGTCGTAGATGCTAATGCTGTTGCAGGAGCTGCAGTTGTCGTGGCAGCTACAGTTGTTGTAGGTGCTGTTGTTGTGGTTGTCGTAGGTGCTGAAGTTGTAGTTATTGTAGAAGGTGCTGCAGTCACTGTGGTCGTTAGAACAGCAGTTGTTGTAGTAGGAGCTGCACTGGTTGTCGTAGTAGGTTGTGGAGTTACAGTGGTCGTAGGAGCAGCAGTTGTTGTAGTTAGGGCTGCAGTGGTTGTTGTAGATGCTAAAGCTGTTGTAGGAGCTGCAGTTATCGTGGGAGCTACAGTTGTTGGAGGTGCTGTTGTTGTGGTTGTCGTAGGTGCTGAAGTTGTAGTTGTTGTAGCAGGAGCTGCAGTGGTTGTCGTAATAGGTTCTGGAGCTGTAGTGGTCGTAGGAGCAGCAGTTGTTGTTGTTTGGGCTGCAGTGGTTGTCGTAGATGCTAAAGCTGTTGTAGGAGCTGCAGTTGTCGTGGGAGCTACAGTTGTTGGAGGTGCTGTTGTTGTAGTAGGAGCTGAAATTGTAGTTGTTGTAGCAGGAGCTGCAGTGGTTGTCGTAATAGGTTCTGGAGCTGTAGTGGTCGTAGGTGCAGCAATTGTTGTTGTTAGGGCTGCAGTGGTTGTCGTAGAGGCAGCTGCTGTGGTGGAAGTTGAAGCTACAATTGTTGTAGCAGGAGCTGTAGTTGTGATTGTTGTTGTAAGTACAGCAGGTGGAGTGGTCATGGGAGGTTCAGTTGTAGGAACTGCAGGTGTTGTAGTAGGTGCTGTTGTTGTGGTTGTCGTAGGAGCTGAAGTTGTAGTTGTTGTAGTAGGTTGTGGAGTTGCAGTGGTCGTAGGAGCAGCAGTTGTTGTAGTTAGGGCTGCAGTGGTTGTCGTAGATGCTAAAGCTGTTGTAGGAGCTGCAGTTGTCGTGGGAGCTAAAGTTGTTGTAGTTGCTGTTGTTGTGGTTGTCGTAGGAGCTGAAGTTGTTGTAGTTGTTGTAGCAGGAGCTGCAGTGGTTGTCATAATAGGTTCTGGAGCTGTAGTGGTCATAGGAGCAGCAATTGTTGTTGTTAGGGCTGCAGTGGTTGTCTTAGAGGCAGCTGCTGTGGTGGAAGTTGAAGCTACAATGTTTGTAGCAGGAGCTGTAGTTGTGATTGTTGTTGTAAGTACAGCAGGTGGAGTGGTCGTGGGAGCTACGGTTGTAGGAACTGCAGGTGTTGTAGTAGGTGCTGTTGTTGTGGATGTCATAGGAGCTGCAGTTGTTGTTGTTAGGGCTGCAGTGGTTGTCGTAGATGCTAAAGCTGTTGTAGGAGCTGCAGTTATCGTGGGAGCTACAGTTGTTGGAGGTGCTGTGGTTGTGGTTGTCGTAGGAGCTGAAGTTGTAGTTATTGTAGCAGGTGCTGCAGTCACTGTGGACGTTAGAACAGCAGTTGTTGTAGTAGGAGCTGCACTGGTTGTCGTAGTAGGTTGTGGAGTTACAGTGGTCGTAGGAGTAGTAGTTGTTGGAGGTGCTGTTGTTGTGCTTGTCGTAGGAGCTGAAGTTGTAGTTGTTGTAGTAAGAGCTGCCGTGGCTGTCGTAGTAGGTTGTGGAGTTACAGTGGTCGTAGGAGCAGCAGTTGTTGTAGTTAGGGCTGCAGTGGTTGAAGTAGATGCTAAAGTTGTTGTAGGAGCTGCAGTTATCGTGGGAGCTACAGTTGTTGGAGGTGCTGTGGTTGTGGTTGTCGTAGGAGCTGAAGTTGTAGTTATTGTAGCAGGTGCTGCAGTCACTGTGGACGTTAGAACAGCAGTTGTTGTAGTAGGAGCTGCACTGGTTGTCGTAGTAGGTTGTGGAGTTACAGTGGTCGTAGGAGTAGCAGTTGTTGGAGGTGCTGTTGTTGTGGTTGTCGTAGGAGCTGAAGTTGTTGTAGTTGTTGTAGCAGGAGCTGCACTGGTTGTCGTAATAGGTTCTGGAGCTGTAGTGGTCGTAGGAGCAGCAATTGTTGTTGTTAGGGCTGCAGTGGTTGTCGTAGATGCTAAAGCTGTTGTAGGAGCTGCAGTTGTCGTGGGAGCTACAGTTGTTGGAGGTGCTGTTGTTGTGGTTGTCGTAGGAGCTGAAGTTGTAGTTATTGTAGAAGGTGCTGCAGTCACCGTTGTTGTTAGAACAGCAGTTGTTGTAGTAGGAGCTGCTCTGGTTGTCGGAGTAGGTTGTGGAGTTACAGTGGTCGTAGGAGCAGCAGTTGTTGTAGTTAGGGCTGCAGTGGTTGTCTTAGAGGCAGCTGCTGTGGTGGAAGTTGAAGCTACAATGTTTGTAGCAGGAGCTGTAGTTGTGATTGTTGTTGTAAGTACAGCAGGTGGAGTGGTCGTGGGAGCTACGGTTGTAGGAACTGCAGGTGTTGTAGTAGGTGCTGTTGTTGTGGATGTCATAGGAGCTGCAGTTGTTGTTGTTAGGGCTGCAGTGGTTGTCGTAGATGCTAAAGCTGTTGTAGGAGCTGCAGTTATCGTGGGAGCTACAGTTGTTGGAGGTGCTGTGGTTGTGGTTGTCGTAGGAGCTGAAGTTGTTGTAGTTGTTGTAGCAGGAGCTGCACTGGTTGTCGTAATAGGTTCTGGAGCTGTAGTGGTCGTAGGAGCAGCAATTGTTGTTGTTAGGGCTGCAGTGGTTGTTGTAGATGCTAAAGCTGTTGTAGGAGCTGCAGTTGTCGTGGGAGCTACAGTTGTTGGAGGTGCTGTTGTTGTGCTTGTCGTAGGAGCTGAAGTTGTAGTTGTTGTAGTAAGAGCTGCCGTGGCTGTCGTAGTAGGTCGTGGAGTTACAGTGGTCGTAGGAGCAGCAGTTGTTGTAGTTAGGGCTGCAGTGGTTGAAGTAGATGCTAAAGCTGTTGTAGGAGCTGCAGTTATCGTGGGAGCTACAGTTGTTGGAGGTGCTGTTGTTGTGGTTGTCGTAGGAGCTGAAGTTGTAGTTGTTGTAGCAGGAGCTGCAGTGGTTGTCGTAATAGGTTCTGGAGCTGTTGTGGTCGTAGGAGCAGAAATTGTTGTTGTTAGGGCTGCAGTGGTTGTTGTAGATGCTAAAGCTGTTGTAGGAGCTGCAGTTGTTGTGGGAGCTACAGTTGTTGGAGGTGCTGTTGTTGTGGTTGTCGTAGGAACTGAAGTTGTAGTTGTTGTAGCAGGAGCTGCAGTGGTTGTCGTAATAGGTTCTGGAGCTGTAGTGGTCGTAGGAGCAGCAGTTGTTGTTGTTAGGTCTGCAGTGGTTGTCGTAGATGCTAAAGCTGTTATAGGAGCTACAGTTGTCATGGGAACTACAGTTGATGTAGGTGCTGTTGTTTTGGTTGTCGTTGGAGCTGAAGTCTTAGTTATTGTAGAAGGTGCTGCAGTCACCGTGGTCGTTAGAACAACAGTTGTTGTAGTAGGAGCTGCACTGGTTGTCGAACTAAGTTGTGGAGTTACAGTGCTCGTAGGAGCAGCAGTTGTTGGAGGTGCTGTTGTTGTGGTTGTCGTAGGAGCTGAAGTTGTTGTAGTTAGGGCTGTAGTGGTTGTTGTAGATGGTAAAGCTGTTGTAGGAGCTGCAGTTAACAATGGAGCTACAGTTGTTGGAGGTGCTGTTGTTGTAGTAGTAGCTGAAATTGTAGTTGTTGTAGCAGGAGCTGCAGTGGTTGTCGTAGTAGGTTGTGGAGTTACAGTGGTCGTAGGAGCAGCAGTTGTTGTAGTTAGGGCTGTAGTGGTTGTTGTAGATGCTAAAGCTGTTGTAGGAGCTGCAGTTATCAATGGAGCTACAGTTGTTGGAGGTGCTGTTGTTGTAGTAGTAGCTGAAATTGTAGTTGTTGTAGCAGGAGCTGCAGTGGTTGTCGTAATAGGTTCTGGAGCTGTAGTGGTCGTAGGAGCAGCAGTTGTTGTTGTTAGGGCTGCAGTGGTTGTTGTAGATGCTAAAGCTGTTGTAGGAGCTGCAGTTGTTGTGGGAGCCACAGTTGTTGGAGGTGCTGTTGTTGTGGTTGTCGTAGGAGCTGAAGTTGTAGTTGTTGTAGCAGGAGCTGCAGTGGTTGTCGTAATAGGTTCTGGAGCTGTAGTGGTCGTAGGAGCAGCAGTTGTTGTTGTTAGGGCTGCAGTGGTTGTCGTAGATGCTATAGCTGTTGTAGGAGCTGCAGTTGTCGTGGCAGCTACAGTTGTTGTAGGTGCTGTTGTTGTGGTTGTCTTAGGTACTGAAGTTGTAGTTATTGTGGAAGGTGCTGCAGTCACTGTGGTCGTTAGAACAGCAGTTGTTGTAGTAGGAGCTGCACTGGTTGTCGTAGTAGGTTGTGGAGTTACAGTGGTCGTAGGAGCAGCAGTTGTTGTAGTTAGGGCTGCAGTGGTTGTTGTAGATGCTAAAGCTGTTGTAGGAGCTGCAGTTATCGTGGGAGCTACAGTTGTTGGAGGTGCTGTTGTTGTGGTTGTCGAAGGTGCTGAAGTTGTAGTTGTTGTAGTTGTTGTAGCAGGAGCTGCAGTGGTTGTCGTAATAGGTTCTGGAGCTGTAGTGGTCGTAGGAGCAGCAGTTGTTGTTGTTAGGGCTGCAGTGGTTGTCGTAGATGCTAATGCTGTTGCAGGAGCTGCAGTTGTCGTGGCAGCTACAGTTGTTGTAGGTGCTGTTGTTGTGGTTGTCGTAGGTGCTGAAGTTGTAGTTGTTGTAGCAGGAGCTGCACTGGTTGTCGTAATAGGTTCTGGAGCTGTAGTGGTCGTAGGAGCAGCAGTTGTTGTAGTTAGGGCTGCAGTGGTTGTTGTAGATGCTAAAGCTGTTGTAGGAGATGCAGTTGTCGTGGGAGCTACAGTTGTTGGAGGTGCTGTTGTTGTAGTAGGAGCTGAAATTGTAGTTGTTGTAGCAGGAGCTGCAGTGGTTGTCGTAATAGGTTCTGGAGCTGTAGTGGTCGTAGGTACAGCAATTGTTGTTGTTAGGGCTGCAGTGGTTGTCGTAGAGGCAGCTGCTGTGGTGGAAGTTGAAGCTACAATTGTTGTAGCAGGAGCTGTAGTTGTGATTGTTGTTGTAAGTACAGCAGGTGGAGTGGTCATGGGAGGTTCAGTTGTAGGAACTACAGGTGTTGTAGTAGGTGCTGTTGTTGTGGTTGTCGTAGGAGCTGAAGTTGTAGTTGTTGTAGGAGGTTGTGGAGTTGCAGTGGTCGTAGGAGCAGCAGTTGTTGTAGTTAGGGCTGCAGTGGTTGTCATAGATGCTAAAGCTGTTGTAGGAGCTGCAGTTGTTGTGGGAGCTACAGTTGTTGTAGGTGCTGTTGTTGTGGTTGTCGTAGGAGCTGAAGTTGTTGTAGTTGTTGTAGCAGGAGCTGCAGTGGTTGTCGTAATAGGTTCTGGAGCTGTAGTGGTCGTAGGAGCAGCAATTGTTGTTGTTAGGGCTGCAGTGGTTGTCTTAGAGGCAGCTGCTGTGGTGGAAGTTGAAGCTACAATTGTTGTAGCAGGAGCTGTAGTTGTGATTGTTGTTGTAAGTACAGCAGGTGGAGTGGTCGTGGGAGCTACAGTTGTAGGAACTGCAGGTGTTGTAGTAGGTGCTGTTGTTGTGGATGTCGTAGGAGCAGCAGTTGTTGTTGTTAGGGCTGCAGTGGTTGTCGTAGATGCTAAAGCTGTTGTAGGAGCTGGAGTTATCGTGGGAGCTACAGTTGTTGGAGGTGCTGTTGTTGTGCTTGTCGTAGGAGCTGAAGTTGTAGTTGTTGTAGTAAGAGCTGCCGTGGCTGTCGTAGTAGGTCGTGGAGTTACAGTGGTCGTAAGAGCAGCAGTTGTTGTTGTTAGGGCTGCAGTGGTTGTCGTAGATGCTAAAGCTGTTATAGGAGCTACAGTTGTCATGGGAACTACAGTTGATGTAGGTGCTGTTGTTGTGGTTGTCTTAGGAGCTGAAGTTGTAGTTATTGTAGAAGGTCCTGCAGTCACCGTGGTCGTTAGAACAGCAGTTGTTGTAGTAGGAGCTGCACTGGTTGTCGAAGTAGGTTGTGGAGTTACAGTGCTCGTAGGAGCAGCAGTTGTTGGAGGTGCTGTTGTTGTGGTTGTCGTAGGAGCTGAAGTTGTAGTTGTTGTAGTTGTTGTAGCAGGAGCTGCAGTGGTTGTCGTAATAGGTTCTGGAGCTGTAGTGGTCGTAGGAGCAGCAGTTGTTGTTGTTAGGGCTGCAGTGGTTGTCGTAGATGCTAATGCTGTTGCAGGAGCTGCAGTTGTCGTGGCAGCTACAGTTGTTGTAGGTGCTGTTGTTGTGGTTGTCGTAGGTGCTGAAGTTGTAGTTATTGTAGAAGGTGCTGCAGTCACTGTGGTCGTTAGAACAGCAGTTGTTGTAGTAGGAGCTGCACTGGTTGTCGTAGTAGGTTGTGGAGTTACAGTGGTCGTAGGAGCAGCAGTTGTTGTAGTTAGGGCTGCAGTGGTTGTTGTAGATGCTAAAGCTGTTGTAGGAGCTGCAGTTATCGTGGGAGCTACAGTTGTTGGAGGTGCTGTTGTTGTGGTTGTCGTAGGAGCTGAAGTTGTAGTTGTTGTAGCAGGAGCTGCAGTGGTTGTCGTAATAGGTTCTGGAGCTGTAGTGGTCGTAGGAGCAGCAGTTGTTGTTGTTAGGGCTGCAGTGGTTGTCGTAGATGCTAATGCTGTTGCAGGAGCTGCAGTTGTCGTGGCAGCTACAGTTGTTGTAGGTGCTGTTGTTGTGGTTGTCGTAGGTGCTGAAGTTGTAGTTATTGTAGAAGCTGCTGCAGTCACTGTGGTCGTTAGAACAGCAGTTGTTGTAGTAGGAGCTGCACTGGTTGTCGTAGTAGGTTGTGGAGTTACAGTGGTCGAAGGAGCAGCAGTTGTTGTAGTTAGGGCTGCAGTGGTTGTTGTAGATGCTAAAGCTGTTGTAGGAGCTGCAGTTATCGTGGGAGCTACAGTTGTTGGAGGTGCTGTTGTTGTGGTTGTCGTAGGTGCTGAAGTTGTAGTTATTGTAGAAGGTGCTGCAGTCACTGTGGTCGTTAGAACAGCAGTTGTTGTAGTAGGAGCTGCACTGGTTGTCGTAGTAGGTTGTGGAGTTACAGTGGTCGAAGGAGCAGCAGTTGTTGTAGTTAGGGCTGCAGTGGTTGTCGTAGATGCTAAAGCTGTTGTAGGAGCTGCAGTTATCGTGGGAGCTACAGTTGTTGGAGGTGCTGTTGTTGTGGTTGTCGTAGGTGCTGAAGTTGTAGTTGTTGTAGTTGTTGTAGCAGGAGCTGCAGTGGTTGTCGTAATAGGTTCTGGAGCTGTAGTGGTCGTAGGAGCAGCAGTTGTTGTTGTTAGGGCTGCAGTGGTTGTCGTAGATGCTAAAGCTGTTGTAGGAGCTGCAGTTGTCGTGGGAGCTACAGTTGTTGGAGGTGCTGTTGTTGTAGTAGTAGCTGAAATTGTAGTTGTTGTAGTTGGAGCTGCAGTGGTTGTCGTAATAGGTTCTGGAGCTGTAGTGGTCGTAGGTGCAGCAATTGTTGTTGTTAGGGCTGCAGTGGTTGTCGTAGAGGCAGCTGCTGTGGTGGAAGTTGAAGCTACAAATGTTGTAGCAGGAGCTGTAGTTGTGATTGTTGTTGTAAGTACAGCAGGTGGAGTGGTCATGGGAGGTTCAGTTGTAGGAACTACAGGTGTTGTAGTAGGTGCTGTTGTTGAGGTTGTCGTAGGAGCTGAAGTTGTAGTTGTTGTAGTAGGTTGTGGAGTTGCAGTGGTCGTAGGAGCAGCAGTTGTTGTAGTTAGGGCTGCAGTGGTTGTCGTAGATGCTAAAGCTGTTGTAGGAGCTGCAGTTGTCGTGGGAGCTACAGTTGTTGTAGGTGCTGTTGTTGTGGTTGTCGTAGGAGCTGAAGTTGTTGTAGTTGTTGTAGCAGGAGCTGCAGTGGTTGTCGTAATAGGTTCTGGAGCTGTAGTGGTCGTAGGAGCAGCAATTGTTGTTGTTAGGGCTGCAGTGGTTGTCTTAGAGGCAGCTGCTGTGGTGGAAGTTGAAGCTACAATTGTTTTAGCAGGAGCTGTAGTTGTGATTGTTGTTGTAAGTACAGCAGGTGGAGTGGTCGTGGGAGCTACAGTTGTAGGAACTGCAGGTGTTGTAGTAGGTGCTGTTGTTGTGGATGTCGTAGGAGCAGCAGTTGTTGTTGTTAGGGCTGTAGTGGTTGTCGTAGATGCTAAAGCTGTTGTAGGAGCTGCAGTTATCGTGGGAGCTACAGTTGTTGGAGGTGCTGTTGTTGTGCTTGTCGTAGGAGCTGAAGTTGTAGTTGTTGTAGTAAGAGCTGCCGTGGCTGTCGTAGTAGGTTGTGGAGTTACAGTGGTCGTAGGAGCAGCAGTTGTTGTAGTTAGGGCTGCAGTGGTTGAAGTAGATGCTAAAGTTGTTGTAGGAGCTGCAGTTATCGTGGGAGCTACAGTTGTTGGAGGTGCTGTGGTTGTGGTTGTCGTAGGAGCTGAAGTTGTAGTTATTGTAGCAGGTGCTGCAGTCACTGTGGACGTTAGAACAGCAGTTGTTGTAGTAGGAGCTGCACTGGTTGTCGTAGTAGGTTGTGGAATTACAGTGGTCGTAGGAGTAGCAGTTGTTGGAGGTGCTGTTGTTGTGGTTGTCGTAGGAGCTGAAGTTGTTGTAGTTGTTGTAGCAGGAGCTGCACTGGTTGTCGTAATAGGTTCTGGAGCTGTAGTGGTCGTAGGAGCAGCAATTGTTGTTGTTAGGGCTGCAGTGGTTGTCGTAGATGCTAAAGCTGTTATAGGAGCTACAGTTGTCATGGCAGCTACAGTTGTTGTAGGTGCTGTTGTTGTGGTTGTCGTAGGAGCTGAAGTTGTAGTTGTTGTAGTTGTTGTAGCAGGAGCTGCAGTGGTTGTCGTAATAGGTTCTGGAGCTGTAGTGGTCGTAGGAGCAGCAGTTGTTGTTGTTACGGCTGCAGTGGTTGTCGTAGATGTTAATGCTGTTGCAAGAGCTGCAGTTGTCGTGGCAGCTACAGTTGTTGTAGGTGCTGTTGTTGTGGTTGTCGTAGGTGCTGAAGTTGTAGTTAATGTAGAAGGTGCTGCAGTCACTGTGGTCGTTAGAACAGCAGTTGTTGTAGTAGGAGCTGCACTGGTTGTCGTAGTAGGTTGTGGAGTTACAGTGGTCGTAGGAGCAGCAGTTGTTGTAGTTAGGGCTGCAGTGGTTGTTGTAGATGCTAAAGCTGTTGTAGGAGATGCAGTTATCGTGGGAGCTACAGTTGTTGGAGGTGCTGTTGTTGTGGTTGTCGTAGGTGCTGAAGTTGTAGTTGTTGTAGTTGTTGTAGCAGGAGCTGCAGTGGTTGTCGTAATAGGTTCTGGAGCTGTAGTGGTCGTAGGAGCAGCAGTTGTTGTTGTTAGGGCTGCAGTGGTTGTCGTAGATGCTAAAGCTGTTGCAGGAGCTGCAGTTGTCGTGGCAGCTACAGTTGTTGTAGGTGCTGTTGTTGTGGTTGTCGTAGGTGCTGAAGTTGTAGTTATTGTAGAAGGTGCTGCAGTCACTGTGGTCGTTAGAACAGCAGTTGTTGTAGTAGGAGCTGCACTGGTTGTCGTACTAGGTTGTGGAGTTACAGTGGTCGTAGGAGCAGCAGTTGTTGTAGTTAGGGCTGCAGTGGTTGTTGTAGATGCTAAAGCTGTTGTAGGAGCTGCAGTTATCGTGGGAGCTACAGTTGTTGGAGGTGCTGTTGTTGTGGTTGTCGTAGGTGCTGAAGTTGTAGTTGTTGTAGTTGTTGTAGCAGGAGCTGCAGTGGTTGTCGTAATAGGTTCTGGAGCTGTAGTGGTCGTAGGAGCAGCATTTGTTGTTGTTAGGGCTGCAGTGGTTGTCGTAGATGCTAATGCTGTTGCAGGAGCTGCAGTTGTCGTGGCAGCTACAGTTGTTGTAGGTGCTGTTGTTGTGGTTGTCGTAGGTGCTGAAGTTGTAGTTATTGTAGAAGGTGCTGCAGTCACTGTGGTCGTTAGAACAGCAGTTGTTGTAGTAGGAGCTGCACTGGTTGTCGTAGTAGGTTGTGGAGTTACATTGGTCGTAGGAGCAGCAGTTGTTGTAGTTAGGGCTGCAGTGGTTGTTGTAGATGCTAAAGCTGTTGTAGGAGCTGCAGTTATCGTGGGAGCTACAGTTGTTGGAGGTGCTGTTGTTGTGGTTGTCGTAGGTGCTGAAGTTGTAGTTGTTGTAGCAGGAGCTGCAGTGGTTGTCGTAATAGGTTCTGGAGCTGTAGTGGTCGTAGGAGCAGCAGTTGTTGTTGTTTGGGCTGCAGTGGTTGTCGTAGATGCTAAAGCTGTTGTAGGAGCTGCAGTTGTCGTGGGAGCTACAGTTGTTGGAGGTGCTGTTGTTGTAGTAGGAGCTGAAATTGTAGTTGTTGTAGCAGGAGCTGCAGTGGTTGTCGTAATAGGTTCTGGAGCTGTAGTGGTCGTAGGTGCAGCAATTGTTGTTGTTAGGGCTGCAGTGGTTGTCGTAGAGGCAGCTGCTGTGGTGGAAGTTGAAGCTACAATTGTTGTAGCAGGAGCTGTAGTTGTGATTGTTGTTGTAAGTACAGCAGGTGGAGTGGTCATGGGAGGTTCAGTTGTAGGAACTGCAGGTGTTGTAGTAGGTGCTGTTGTTGTGGTTGTCGTAGGAGCTGAAGTTGTAGTTGTTGTAGTAGGTTGTGGAGTTGCAGTGGTCGTAGGAGCAGCAGTTGTTGTAGTTAGGGCTGCAGTGGTTGTCGTAGATGCTAAAGCTGTTGTAGGAGCTGCAGTTGTCGTGGGAGCTAAAGTTGTTGTAGTTGCTGTTGTTGTGGTTGTCGTAGGAGCTGAAGTTGTTGTAGTTGTTGTAGCAGGAGCTGCAGTGGTTGTCATAATAGGTTCTGGAGCTGTAGTGGTCATAGGAACAGCAATTGTTGTTGTTAGGGCTGCAGTGGTTGTCTTAGAGGCAGCTGCTGTGGTGGAAGTTGAAGCTACAATGTTTGTAGCAGGAGCTGTAGTTGTGATTGTTGTTGTAAGTACAGCAGGTGGAGTGGTAGTGGGAGCTACGGTTTTAGGAACTGCAGGTGTTGTAGTAGGTGCTGTTGTTGTGGATGTCATAGGAGCTGCAGTTGTTGTTGTTAGGGCTGCAGTGGTTGTCGTAGATGCTAAAGCTGTTGTAGGAGCTGCAGTTATCGTGGGAGCTACAGTTGTTGGAGGTGCTGTGGTTGTGGTTGTCGTAGGAGCTGAAGTTGTAGTTATTGTAGCAGGTGCTGCAGTCACTGTGGACGTTAGAACAGCAGTTGTTGTAGTAGGAGCTGCACTGGTTGTCGTAGTAGGTTGTGGAGTTACAGTGGTCGTAGGAGTAGTAGTTGTTGGAGGTGCTGTTGTTGTGCTTGTCGTAGGAGCTGAAGTTGTAGTTGTTGTAGTAAGAGCTGCCGTGGCTGTCGTAGTAGGTCGTGGAGTTACAGTGGTCGTAGGAGCAGCAGTTGTTGTAGTTAGGGCTGCAGTGGTTGAAGTAGATGCTAAAGTTGTTGTAGGAGCTGCAGTTATCGTGGGAGCTACAGTTGTTGGAGGTGCTGTGGTTGTGGTTGTCGTAGGAGCTGAAGTTGTAGTTATTGTAGCAGGTGCTGCAGTCACTGTGGACGTTAGAACAGCAGTTGTTGTAGTAGGAGCTGCACTGGTTGTCGTAGTAGGTTGTGGAGTTACAGTGGTCGTAGGAGTAGCAGTTGTTGGAGGTGCTGTTGTTGTGGTTGTCGTAGGAGCTGAAGTTGTTGTAGTTGTTGTAGCAGGAGCTGCACTGGTTGTCGTAATAGGTTCTGGAGCTGTAGTGGTCGTAGGAGCAGCAATTGTTGTTGTTAGGGCTGCAGTGGTTGTCTTAGAGGCAGCTGCTGTGGTGGAAGTTGAAGCTACAATGTTTGTAGCAGGAGCTGTAGTTGTGATTGTTGTTGTAAGTACAGCAGGTGGAGTGGTCGTGGGAGCTACGGTTGTAGGAACTGCAGGTGTTGTAGTAGATGCTGTTGTTGTGGATGTCATAGGAGCTGCAGTTGTTGTTGTTAGGGCTGCAGTGGTTGTCGTAGATGCTAAAGCTGTTGTAGGAGCTGCAGTTATCGTGGGAGCTACAGTTGTTGGTGGTGCTGTGGTTGTGGTTGTCGTAGGAGCTGAAGTTGTTGTAGTTGTTGTAGCAGGAGCTGCACTGGTTGTCGTAATAGGTTCTGGAGCTGTAGTGGTCGTAGGAGCAGCAATTGTTGTTGTTAGGGCTGCAGTGGTTGTTGTAGATGCTAAAGCTGTTGTAGGAGCTGCAGTTGTCGTGGGAGCTACAGTTGTTGGAGGTGCTGTTGTTGTGCTTGTCGTAGGAGCTGAAGTTGTGGTTGTTGTAGTAAGAGCTGCCGTGGCTGTCGTAGTAGGTCGTGGAGTTACAGTGGTCGTAGGAGCAGCAGTTGTTGTAGTTAGGGCTGCAGTGGTTGAAGTAGATGCTAAAGCTGTTGTAGGAGCTGCAGTTATCGTGGGAGCTACAGTTGTTGGAGGTGCTGTTGTTGTGGTTGTCGTAGGAGCTGAAGTTGTAGTTGTTGTAGCAGGAGCTGCAGTGGTTGTCGTAATAGGTTCTGGAGCTGTTGTGGTCGTAGGAGCAGAAATTGTTGTTGTTAGGGCTGCAGTGGTTGTTGTAGATGCTAAAGCTGTTGTAGGAGCTGCAGTTGTTGTGGGAGCTACAGTTGTTGGAGGTGCTGTTGTTGTGGTTGTCGTAGGAACTGAAGTTGTAGTTGTTGTAGCAGGAGCTGCAGTGGTTGTCGTAATAGGTTCTGGAGCTGTAGTGGTCGTAGGAGCAGCAGTTGTTGTTGTTAGGTCTGCAGTGGTTGTCGTAGATGCTAAAGCTGTTATAGGAGCTACAGTTGTCATGGGAACTACAGTTGATGTAGGTGCTGTTGTTGTGGTTGTCGTTGGAGCTGAAGTCTTAGTTATTGTAGAAGGTGCTGCAGTCACCGTGGTCGTTAGAACAGCAGTTGTTGTAGTAGGAGCTGCACTGGTTGTCGAAGTAGGTTGTGGAGTTACAGTGCTCGTAGGAGCAGCAGTTGTTGGAGGTGCTGTTGTTGTGGTTGTCGTAGGAGCTGAAGTTGTTGTAGTTAGGGCTGTAGTGGTTGTTGTAGATGCTAAAGCTGTTGTAGGAGCTGCAGTTATCAATGGAGCTACAGTTGTTGGAGGTGCTGTTGTTGTAGTAGTAGCTGAAATTGTAGTTGTTGTAGCAGGAGCTGCAGTGGTTGTCGTAATAGGTTCTGGAGCTGTAGTGGTCGTAGGAGCAGCAGTTGTTGTTGTTAGGGCTGCAGTGGTTGTTGTAGATGCTAAAGCTGTTGTAGGAGCTGCAGTTGTTGTGGGAGCCACAGTTGTTGGAGGTGCTGTTGTTGTGGTTGTCGTAGGAGCTGAAGTTGTAGTTGTTGTAGCAGGAGCTGCAGTGGTTGTCGTAATAGGTTCTGGAGCTGTAGTGGTCGTAGGAGCAGCAGTTGTTGTTGTTAGGTCTGCAGTGGTTGTCGTAGATGCTAAAGCTGTTATAGGAGCTACAGTTGTCATGGGAACTACAGTTGATGTAGGTGCTGTTGTTGTGGTTGTCGTAGGAGCTGAAGTCTTAGTTATTGTAGAAGGTGCTGCAGTCACCGTGGTCGTTAGAACAGCAGTTGTTGTAGTAGGAGCTGCACTGGTTGTCGAAGTAGGTTGTGGAGTTACAGTGCTCGTAGGAGCAGCAGTTGTTGGAGGTGCTGTTGTTGTGGTTGTCGTAGGAGCTGAAGTTGTAGTTGTTGTAGTTGTTGTAGCAGGAGCTGCAGTGGTTGTCGTAATAGGTTCTGGAGCTGTAGTGGTCGTAGGAGCAGCAGTTGTTGTAGTTAGGGCTGTAGTGGTTCTTGTAGATGCTAAAGCTGTTGTAGGAGCTGCAGTTATCAATGGAGCTACAGTTGTTGGAGGTGCTGTTGTTGTAGTAGTAGCTGAAATTGTAGTTGTTGTAGCAGGAGCTGCAGTGGTTGTCGTAATAGGTTCTGGAGCTGTAGTGGTCGTAGGAGCAGCAGTTGTTGTTGTTAGGGCTGCAGTGGTTGAAGTAGATGCTAAAGCTGTTGTAGGAGCTGCAGTTGTCGTGGGAGCTACAGTTGTTGTAGGTGCTGTTGTTGTGGTTGTCGTAGGAGCTAAAGTTGTAGATATTGTAGAAGGTGCTGCAGTCACCGTTGTTGTTAGAACAGCAGTTGTTGTAGTAGGAGCTGCACTGGTTGTCGTAGTAGGTTGTGGAGTTACAGTGGTCGTAGGAGCAGCAGTTGTTGTAGTTAGGGCTGCAGTGGTTGTCGTAGATGCTAAAGCTGTTGTAGGAGCTGCAGTTGTCGTGGGAGCTACAGTTGTTGGAGGTGCTGTTGTTATGGTTGTCGTAGGAGCTGAAGTCGTAGTTGTTGTAGTAAGAGCTGCACTGGTTGTCGTAGTAGGTCGTGGAGTTACAGTGGTCGTAGGAGCAGCAGTTGTTGTAGTTAGGCCTGCAGTGGTTGTTGTAGATGCTAAAGCTGTTGTAGGAGCTGCAGTTGTCGTGGGAGCTACAGTTGTTGGAGGTGCTGTTGTTGTGCTTGTCGTAGGAGCTGAAGTTGTAGTTGTTGTAGTTAGAGCTGCAGTGGTTGTCGTAGAGGCAGCTGCTGTGGTTGACATAGAAGTTACAGTTGTTGTATCAGGATCTGTATTCGTGATTGTTGTAGTTAGTACAGCAGGTGGAGTGGTTGTGGGAGCTACAGTTGTAGGAACTGCAGGTGTTGTAGTAGGTGCTGCTGTTGTGGTTGTCGTAGGAGCAGCAGTTGTTGTTGCTAGGGCTGCAGTGGTTGTCGTAGATGCTAAAGCTGTTGTAGGAGCTGCAGTTATCATGGGAGCTACAGTTGTTGGAGGTGCTGTTGTTGTGCTTGTCGTAGGAGCTGAAGTTGTAGTTGTTGTAGTAAGAGCTGCACTGGCTGTCGTAGTAGGTTGTGGAGTTACAGTGGTCGTAGGAGCAGCAGTTGTTGTAGTTAGGGCTGCAGTGGTTGTCCTAGATGCTAAAGCTGTTGTAGGAGCTGCAGTTATCGTAGGAGCTACAGTTGTTGGAGGTGCTGTGGTTGTGGGTGTCGTAGGAGCTGAAGTTGTAGTTATTGTAGCAGGTGCTGCAGTCACTGTGGATGTTAGAACAGCAGTTGTTGTAGTAGGAGCTGCACTGGTTGTCGTAGTAGGTTGTGGAGTTACAGTGGTCGTAGGAGTAGCAGTTGTTGAGGGTGCAGTTGTTGTGGTTGTCGTAGGAGCTGAAGTTGTTGTAGTTGTTGTAGCAGGAGCTCTAGTGGTTGTCGTAATAGGTTCTGGAGCTGTAGTGGTCGTAGGAGCAGCAATTGTTGTTGTTAGGGCTGCAGTGGATGTCGAAGATGCTAAAGCTGTTGTAGGAGCTGCAGTTGTCGTGGGAGCTACAGTTGTTGGAGGTGCTGTTGTTGTGGTTGTCGTAGGAGCTAAAGTTGTAGTTATTGTAGAAGGTGCTGCAGTCACCGTTGTTGTTAGAACAGCAGTTGTTGTAGTAGGAGCTGCACTGGTTGTCGTAATAGGTTGTGGAGTTACAGTGGTCGTAGGAGCAGCAGTTGTTGTAGTTAGGGCTGCAGTGGTTGTTGTAGATGCTAAAGCTGTTGTAGGAGCTGCAGTTGTCGTGGGAGCTACAGTTGTTGGAGGTGCTGTTGTTGTGCTTGTCGTAGGAGCTGAAGTTGTAGTTGTTGTAGTTAGAGCTGCAGTGGTTGTCGTAGAGGCAGCTGCTGTGGTTGACATAGAAGTTACAGTTGTTGTATCAGGATCTGTAGTTGTGATTGTTGTAGTAAGTACAGCAGGTGGAGTGGTTGTGGGAGCTACAGTTGTAGGAACTGCAGGTGTTGTAGTAGGTGCTGCTGTTGTGGTTGTCGTAGAAGCAGCAGTTGTTGTTGCTAGGGCTGCAGTGGTTGTCGTAGATGCTAAAGCTGTTGTAGGAGCTGCAGTTATCGTAGGAGCTACAGTTGTTGGAGGTGCTGTGGTTGTGGTTGTCGTAGGAGCTGAAGTTGCAGTTATTGTATTAGGTGCTGCAGTCACTGTGGATGTTAGAACAGCAGTTGTTGTAGTAGGAGCTGCACTGGTTGTCGTAGTAGGTTGTGGAGTTACAGTGGTCATAGGAGTAGCAGTTGTTGGAGGTGCAGTTGTTGTGGTTGTCGTAAGAGCTGAAGATGTTGTAGTTGTTGTAGCAGGAGCTGCAGTGGTTGTCGTAATAGGTTCTGGAGCTGTAGTGGTCGTAGGAGCAGCAATTGTTGTTGTTAGGGCTGCAGTGGTTGTCGTAGATGCTAAAGCTTTTGTAGGAGCTGCAGTTGTCGTGGGAGCTACAGTTGTTGGAGGTGCTGTTGTTGTGGTTGTCGTAGGAGCTAAAGTTGTAGTTATTGTAGAAGGTGCTGCAGTCACCGTTGTTGTTAGAACAGCAGTTGTTGTAGTAGGAGCTGCACTGGTTGTCGTAGTAGGTTGTGGAGTTACAGTGGTCGTAGGAGCAGCAGTTGTTGTAGTTAGGGCTGCAGTGGTTGTCGTAGATGCTAAAGCTGTTGTAGGAGCTGCAGTTATCGTGGGAGCTACAGTTGTTGTAGGTGCTGTTGTTGTGGTTGTCGTAGGAGCTGAAGTTGTAGTTGTTGTAGTTGTTGTAGCAGAAGCTGCAGTGGTTGTCGTAATAGGTTCTAGAGCTGTAGTGGTCGTAGGAGCAGCAGTTGTTGTTGTTTGGGCTGCAGTGGTTGTCGTAGATGCTAAAGCTGTTGTAGGAGCTGCAGTTGTCGTGGGAGCTACAGTTGTTGGAGGTGCTGTTGTTGTGGTTGTCGTAGGAGCTGAAGTTGTAGTTGTTGTAGCAGGAGTTAAAGTTGGTGTCGTAATAGGTTCTGGAGCTGTAGTGGTCGTAGGAGCAGCAGTTGTTGTTGTTAGGGCTGCAGTGATTGTCGTAGATGCTAAAGCTATTGTAGGAGCTGCAGTTTTCGTGGGAGCTACAGTTGTTGGAGGTGCTGTTGTTGTGGTTGTCGTAGGAGCTGAAGTTGTAGTTGTTGTAGCAGGAGCTGCAGTGGTTGTCGTAATAGGTTCTGGAGCTGTAGTGGTCGTAGGAGCAGCAGTTGTTGTTATTAGGGCTGCAGTGGTTGTCGTAGATGCTAAAGCTGTTGTAGGAGCTGCAGTTATCGTGGGAGCTACAGTTGTTGGAGGTGCTGTTGTTGTGGTTGTCTTAGGTGCTGAAGTTGTAGTTATTGTAGAAGGTGCTGCAGTCACTGTGGTCGTTAGAACAGCAGTTGTTGTAGTAAGAGCTGCACTGGTTGTCGTAGCAGGTCGTGGAGTTACAGTGGTCGTTGGAGCAGCAGTTGATGTAGTTAGGTCTGCAGTGGTTGAAGTAGATGCTAAAGCTGTCGTGGGAGCTACAGTTGTTGGAGGTGCTGTTGTTGTGGATGTCGTAGGAGCTGAAGTTGTAGTTGTTGTAGCATGAGCTGCAGTCGTTGTCGTAATAGATTCTAGAGTTGTTGTGGTCGTTGGAGCAGCTATTGTTGTAGTTAGAGCTGCTGTGGTTGTCGTAGAGGCAGCTGCTGTGGTTGACGTAGAAGTTACAGTTGTTGTATCAGGAGCTGTAGTTGTGATTGTTGTAGTAAGTACAGCAGGTGGAGTGGTCGTGGGAGCTACAGTTGTAGGAACTGCAGGTGTTGTAGTAGTTGCTGTTGTTGTGGTTGTCGTAGGAGCTGAAGTTGTAGTTGTTGTAGCAGGAGCTGCAGTGGGTGTCGTAATAGGTTCTGGAGCTGTAGTGGTCGTAGGAGCAGCAGTTGTTGTTGCTAGGGCTGCAGTGGTTGTCGTAGATGCTAAAGCTGTTGTAGGAGCTGCAGTTGTCGTGGGAGCTACAGTTGTTGGAGGTGCTGTTGTTGTGGTTGTCGTAGGAGCTGAAGTTGTAGTTGTTTTAGCAGGAGCTGCAGTGGATGTCGTAATAGGTTCTGGAGCTGTAGTGGTCGTAGGAGCAGCAGTTGTTGTTATTAGGGCTGCAGTGGTTGTCGTAGATTCTAAAGCTGTTGTAGGAGCTGCAGTTATCGTGGGAGCTAAAGTTGTTGGAGGTGCTGTTGTTGTGGTTGTCGTCGGTGCTGAAGTTGTAGTTATTGTAGAAGGTGCTGCAGTCACTGTGGTCGTTAGAACAGCAGTTGTTGTATTAAGAGCAGCACTGGATGTCGTAGTAGGTCGTGGAGTTACAGTGGTCGTAAGAGCAGCAGTTGATGTAGTTAGGTCTGCAGTGGTTGAAGTAGATGCTAAAGCTGTTGTAGGAGCTGCAGTTACCGTGGGAGCTACAGTTGTTGGAGGTGCTGTTGTTGTGGATGTCGTAGGAGCTAAAGTTGTAGTTGTTGTAGCAGGAGCTGCAGTGGTTGTCGTAATAGGTTCCAGAGTTGTTGTGGTCGTTGGAGCAGCTATTGTTGTAGTTAGAGCTGCTGTGGTTGTCGTAGAGGCAGCTGCTGTGGTTGACGTAGAAGTTACAGTTGTTGTATCAGGAGCTGTAGTTGTGATTGTTGTAGTAAGTACAGCAGGTGAAGTGGTCGTAGGAGCTACAGTTGTAGGAACTGCAGGTGTTGTAGTAGTTGCTGTTGTTGTGGTTGTCGTAGGAGCTGAAGTTGTAGTTGTTGTAGCAGGAGCTGCAGTTGTTGTAGTTAGGGCTGCAGTGGTTGTCGTAGATGCTAAAGCTGTTGTAGGAGCTGCAGTTGTCGTGGGAGCTACAGTTGTTGGAGGTGCTGTTGTTGTGGTTGTCGTAGGAGCTGAAGTTGTAGTTGTTGTAGCAGGAGCTGCAGATGTTGTAGTTAGGGCTGCAGTGGTTGAAGTAGATGCTAAAGCTGTTGTAGGAGCTGCAGTTATCGTGGGAGCTACAGTTGTTGGAGGTGCTGTTGTTGTGGTTGTCGTAGGAGCTGAAGTTGTAGTTGTTGTAGCAGGAGCTGCAGTGGTTGTCGTAATAGGTTCTAGAGTTGTAGTGGTCGGTGGAGCAGCAATTGTTGTTGTTAGAGCTGTTGTGGTTGTCGTAGAGGCAGCTGCTGTGGTTGACATAGAAGTTACAGTTGTTGTATCAGGAGATGTAGTTGTGATTGTTGTAGTAAGTACAGCAGGTGGAGTGGTCGTGGGAGCTACAGTTGTAGGAACTGCAGGTGTTGTAGTAGGTGCTGTTGTTGTGGTTGTCGTAGGAGCTGAAGTTGTAGTTATTGTAGAAGGTGCTGCAGTCACTGTGGTCGTTAGAACAGCAGTTGTTGTAGTAGGAGCTGCACTGGTTGTCGTAGTAGGTTGTGGAGTTGCCGTGGTCGTAGGAGCAGCAGCTGTTGTAGTTAGGGCTGCAGTGGTTGTCTTAGCTGCTAAACCTGTTGTTGGAGCTGCAGTTGTCGTGGGAGCTTCAGTTGTTGTAGGTGCTGTTGTTGGGGTTGTCATAGGTGCTGAAGTTGTAGTTGTTGTAGCAGGAGCTGCAGTGGTTGTCGTAATAGGTTCTGGAGTTACAGTGGTCGTTGGAGCAGCAGTTGTTGTAGTTAGGGCTGCAGTGGTTGTCGTAGAGGCAGCTGCTGTGGTTGACGTAGAAGTTAAAGTTGTTGTATCAGGAGCTGTAGTTGTGATTGTTGTAGTAAGTACAGCAGGTGGAGTGGTCGTGGGAGCTACGGTTGTAGGAACTGCAGGTGTTGTAGTAGGTGCTGTTGTTGTGGTTGTCATAGGAGCTGAAGTTGTAGTTGTTGTAGAAGGTGCTGCAGTCACTGTGGTCGTTAGAACAGCAGTTGTTGTATTCGGAGCAGCACTGGTTGTCGTTGTAGGTTGTGGAGTTACAGTGGTCGTAGGAGCAGCAGTTGTTGGAGGTGCTGTTGTTGTGGTTGACGTGGCAGCTGAAGTTGTAGTTGTTGTAGCAGGAGCTGCAGTGGTTGTCGTAATAGGTTCTGGAGCTGTAGTGATAGTAGGAGCAGCAGTTGTTGTTGTTAGGGCTGCAGTGGTTGTCGTTGATGCTAAAGCTGTTGTAGGAGCTGCAGTTGTCGTGGGAGCTACAGTTGTTGGAGGTGCTGTTGTTGTGGTTGTCGTAGGAGCTGAAGTTGTAGTTGTTGTAGATGGTGTTGCAGTCGTTGTTGTCGTAAGAGCTGCAGTTGTTGTAGTAGGAGCTGTACTGGTTGTCGTAGTAGGTTCTGGAGTTGTAGTGGTCGTAGGAGCAGCAGTTGTTGTAGTCAGAGCTTCAGTTGTCGTAGGAGCTGCAGTTGTCATGGGAGCTACAGTTGTTGTAGGTGCTGTCGTTGTGGTTGTCGTAGGAGCTGAAGTTGTTGTAGTAGGAGCTGCACTGGTTGTCGTGGTAGGTTCTGCAGTCGTAGCAGTCGTAGGAGTAGGTTCTGTCGTAGTAGGTTTTGGAGTTGTAGTGGTCGTAGGAGCAGCAGTTGTTGTCGTCAGAGCTTCAGTTGTCGTAGGAGCTGCAGGTGGCCTGGGAGCTACAGTGGTCATTGTAGGTTTTACCTTTGTAGTGTCCGTAGGAGCTACAGTTGTAGTCGGGTCTATAGTTGTAGTCGTAGTAGGAGCTATATTAATTGCTGTAGGAGTTACAGTTGTTGCTGTAGTTTCTGCTGTTGTAGTGGTCATAGGAGCTACAGTTGTATTAGGAACTGCAGTTGTGGTTGTTGTATTAGGTACTGCAGTTGTAGTTGTCGTTGGAGCTGCAGTTGTCGTTGGAGCTACAGTTGTCGATGGAGCAACAGTTGTTGCCGTAGGAGCTGCAGTTGTTTTTGTCGTAAGAAGATCTGCAGTTGCAGGAGATGCAGTTGTGGAAGATGCGGTTGTCGAAGAAACTCCATGTGTAATCCAACATAAGAACACTGTGGTTTGTGAGATGAAGGGTTAAAATGTTTATTGCGCACACTATCAATATTTCCAAGATTACTCTTCATCTGGATAGTGCAGTTTTTAAATATTCTGATTATTTTCATATAAAACTAAATAATTATACATTTTAGCCACACTCCTTATTTTTTTCAGAAAATAAATAATGATGTAAAAATGTCAAAAAATAAAGAGTAAATGATTGTTAAGAATATTACCTACAATGCCTTAAGAAAGTGTTCATACCCCTTGACTTATTCCACATTTTGTTTTTACAGCCTGAATTCAAAATGTATTTAAAAAAGAATAATTCTTACCCATCTACACACAATAAGCCATAATGACAAAGTGAAAACATGTTAAGAACATTTTTGCAAATGTATTGAAAATAAAATACAGAAATATCTCATTTACATAAGCGTTTACACCCGAGTCAATACTTTGTAGAAACACCTTTTGTCAGTCTAAGAGCTTTCCACACCTGGATTGTGCAACATTTGCTCATTATTCTTTTCAAAATTCTTCAAGCTCTGTCAAATTGGTTGTTGATCATTGCTAGACAAACATTTACATAGTAGATTCAAGTCAAAACTGGAACATTCACACTGTCTTCTTGATTATGAACTCCAGTGTAGATGTGGCCTTCCTTTTTAGGTTATTGTCCTGCTGAAAGGTGAGAATTCATCTCCCAGTGTCTGGTGGAAAGCAGACTCCTCTAGGATCCTCCTCTAGGATTTCACCTGCGCTTAGCTCCATTCCATTTCTTTTTTATCCTTAAAATCTCCCCAGTCCTTAATGATTATAAGCATACCCATAACATGATGCATCTACCACTATGCTTGAAAATATGGAGTGGTACTCAGTAATGTGTTGTATTGGATTTGCTCCAAACATATTCAGGACAAAAAGTGAATTGCATATTCTGTATAGGTTTCTGTCTTTTCACTCTGTCAATTAGGTTAGTATTGTGGATTAAATACAATGTTGTTATCCATACTCAGTTTTCTCCTATCACAGCCATTAAAATGTTTCAAAGTTACCATTGGCCTGATGTTGAAATCGCTGAGAGTTTTCCTTCCTCTCCGGTAACTTAATTAGGAAGGATGCCTGTGTCTTTGTAGTGACTGGGTGTATTGATACACCTTCTAAAGTTGAATTAATAACTTCACCATTGTCACGTTCTGACCTTTATTTCCGTTGTTTTGTATTTATTTAGTATGGTCAGGGCGTGAGTTGGGTGGGCAGTCTGTTTGTTTTTCTATGTTTTGGGGCATTTCTATGTTTTCGGCCTAGTATGGTTCTCAATCAGAGGCAGGTGTCATTAGTTGTCTCTGATTGAGAATCATACTTAGGTAGCCTGGGTTGCACTGTTTGTTTGTGGGTGATTGTCTATGTTGATGGCTTGTTTCAGCACAGTCCATATGATTAGCTTCACGGTTGTTATTTTGTTTACTGGTTTTGTATAGTGTTCAGTGTTCACTACTTTCTTTATTAAAGATTGACCATGGACACTTACCACGCCGCGTATTGGTCCTCAGATCCATCTCGCCTCTCCTCTTCAGATGAAGAGGAGGACGGCCGTGACAACCATGCTCAAAGGGATATTCAATGTCTGCTTTTTTTTGTGAGGCATTGGAAAACCTTCCTGGTCTTTGTGGTTGAATCTGTGTTTGAAATTCACTGCTCGATAACGTACAGATAATTGTATATGTGGGGTACAGAGATGGCTTAGTCACACAAAAGTCATGTTAAACACTATTATTGCACACAGAGTGAGTCCTTGCAACTTATTATGTGACTTGTAAATTACATATTTACTCCTGAACTTATGTAGGCTTGCCATAGCGAAAGGGGTTGAATACTTATGAACTCAAGACATTTCAGCTTTTCATTTTTATTAACTTGTTTTAAAAATTGAAAAACATGACTCCACTTTGACATTATCGGGTATTGACTGTCGGCCAGTGACATAAAAATCTACATTTAATACATTCTAAATTCAGGCTGGAATTCAACAACGTGTAAAAACTGAAAGGGTGTGAATAGTTTCTGAAGGCACTGTATAATACCTTACTGAGATTAACACACTTGAGTTGTATTTTTTGTTTGTTTACAAGATATCACATTTGTCATTACAGTAAGTAGCGTGTTAATATAATTGAAGAAATATATAGCCATGTAATTATGTTTACCTCTTACACTTTAGTAATTTTGCCTTTAAATATGTATGTATTTAATCGAGGTGTGACATTTGACAGTAGATTAGGCAACATTTAAAATGATCCACACTACAAAAAAATTATATCAATTGTAACATCATATGCAAAAAAAATGACATCATTGCTCATTAGTATAATTACATTTTATGTCACCATCCTGCCTTTTTGATCATTTATATTTTGATTTTGGATTAATACACTAGTTGACATGAAGTTAGCATTTAGTAAAACAGCTGGAAACATGACTACAGAATGAAATTCAGTTTACTACATACCCATGGTGAAAGTAGCTGTCACTTTCTGTGCCTTCATTTTGAACCCAGTTGATGCAGTTGTTTTCTGAACAGAAAGAAAAATATCAATTTTATTGACTGTTCATATGAACCACTATTAATGTGCAACGGAGGACTCCATTCAAGTTAAACTTCATGTGTAACTTGGTAAGGAAACATGTGCACTTTAACTCATTTAGGTTTGCCAGATCAAGAGGTATAAAGATCTCAAAAAGTTTTCTATACTTTTTTGTTTAGTAGGCTGCCGTAAAAATGAATTTATACATCCTAGTGAAATTTTATAGGAAAATCTAAATTTGTGTTGTATTTTTTCTATGAGAAATCTATCTTTTACTGTAGCACGTCAATCATGTTACTTCATAAAATAAGAAAAGTAATTTCTAGTTTTCAAACAGTCTACCAGCACCCAGCAAGACACTCTGAAACCTATACATATTCTGTGACAGTAATAGGTGCAGTTCATCAAAAGTGGAGTGTTTTTCCAAATATAACACATAATACATCAAATAATACAGTAAAATCTACATTAGGGTTGCATTTTGTCAAGAGAAATCAGCCTTTTACTACTTAAAACACATTGGTATTTAAACTTGTCTATCATAAAGCTCATAAATCCAATATCTGTATTCTTCAAAAGGAAAGGTGGTAGATTTAGATGGGAGACATGTTTGTGTCATTCATTATGACAACACAGGACTTGGCTACATGTTATTGTATTCGTATAAAGAAGACAGGAGGATAAATAATTATGCTTAATATCCTCTGACACATAACAATATTGCAAGGTTACTTCATTATTTTGAAAGGAATCCACATTCATCCATTATACTGATGAATGCATATCACTTAAATCATGTAACCGTTACTTCATAAAAGAGGAAAAGTAATTTAAAGTTTCCAAGCGGTCTGCCAGAAATTCTGAATCCTATATATATTCTGTGACAGTAATAGTTGTAGTTCATCAAAGTGGTGGGTTTTCATATATAACACATACATAATAACCATAGTCTTCATAGTTTCAATGTTTTTTATTTACTTTATCCATTTAGGACTTGTATCCTTTCTTATAAGCCCATTTAGGGGTTCTCTTCCTCATGTGACATGTGTACCTACCTTGTGTTATATTTTCTATTACATTTTTTACTGTGTGCAACTAAACTATGTTTAAAAATCTAAGCTTTTCCATGTACAGATTACATTATACAGTAAAGGTCATTACTTACCTACAGAAAACACTTTACTGCCAGTCTCCTTATTTCTGTAATTTCTCCAAATATCAATGGAGGAAGGAATTGGTCAATGACAATAAATAATCACAATATCTAGCTTCTATCCACTCTAAAATGTTATTATCCTTGTAGTTGTGTTTGCCATTTCAATCTTACAATTGAACTGTTCATTTGTATACTGTCATGCCAATGTATTTCTAGTTTATATTTATATTCCTCTAGGGCTGTTGATGCCACAAATTCTTCACCTTTCAAGTGATGTAAATATTTTGGGAGGCACAAAATATAAGATAAAGATTATGAAAAAAGGGAGGGACAATGGATGGGCGGGTGAATGCATGTGAAAGGTCTTGTGGATAATACTGTTTTTGTTTTTTTCCGAAGATACTGACGTGGTATTGAAAACTGGTCAGGTGAAAGAAAACTGGTTAGGTGTTATGACAAAAAAATATGTGAGGGACAAAAGATAATATGAAAAAGGGAGTAACGAAATATGGGCAGGTGAATCGGTTTGCGAGTATAATAACAATTTTGTTTTCCCCACTTACTGACCTTATTGTATTGAAAACTGGTCAGGCAACAATTTTAAAAAATCTACAATTTCTATAGCCAAAAACATACTTTTATTTAGTCAGTGGCCTAAGGTTATAATTAGTCCTACAGTCCTACACTCACACACCTGCTATTTCGTGTATATATATTATTAACATAACCTAGCTGTTTCTTCTAACAGTAGATTCAGTTTATGAATCTCTAACAAAAGAGATATCAAGGGTCTTTGTAATCAGCTGCTAACTATGACTGAGGGTCATAATGACCCCACATGGTGAGTCCAACAATGGAGAAAATGTAGAGTTGGACATCATTAATTGTATTAATAAGAATATATTTGTTAATAATTAATAATAATGTATTTGTAAGGCACTTTTCTCAGATGCTAAAATGATTTAACATAGATTATTTAAACTGAATGTTGACACCAGAACATCCGTGTGTGCCTGCTGAAAAGCAATAAAAACACTTTTTATAATAATTCTGACATTCTGTCTATTATTTTTGTGTGCAAAATACCCTTTATTTTTTGGACTTCACAGATAATATTTTCGGAGAAATTAATCTAAATCTTTATCTCGTGGCTGAATAAAAACATTTTTTAATAAAAAAGTGATTGGGTAGTCTTTAAATGGACAATCCGGGATTGGTAAGTATTAATTATTACATCCATAAAAGTCTATGAATTTGAGTGGTTACATTTCCCCAGGACCATTTTGAGACCGCCACCCAATGTTGAACTCCGAACCAAACATATTGCAGGGACCCAATTGTAACAATCCGCAACAATTTATATTTATCAGATGTGAATTGTACAACCTACTCTTACACTTACTCTTAGCACTACTTTGGATATGTGAACTGTGATTTCATGTTTCTGATAATTTACTGTTGTCTTAGGTGTTGCTGTCCACCGATGACTAATTCTGTGACTTGCCAAACCCTTTATAAGCATGGTTGATTGAACACTGGTTTGGTTTGTTATAATATTACATATCAGAATATTGCATTTTTATTTAAATCAAATATAATGTATTTATAAATCGCTTCTTACATCAGCTAATGTCACAAAGTGCTGTACAGAAACACAGCCTAATACCCCAAACAGCAAGTGATGCATGTGTAGCAGCACGGTGGAGAGATAAAACTCCCTAAAAAGGCCAGAACCTAGGTGCCGGGTGGAGATTATAACAGAACATGGCTAAGATGTTCAAATGTTCATAGATGACAGCAGGGTCAAATAATAATAATCACAGTGGTTACTTGTATTTCTGCCTGACAAATGCTATAATGATGAAAGGTGTTCAAATATGTTTTTTAATTTGTTCTATTGAACATGAAACTACACTAAAATAAAGGCATTTCAATATTTTGAAGACTGCCTTGGTCCTCATCATTTTTACCTCATTGATGGTCATTCCTTGCATCCATGAATTTGAGAGTGGTTACATTTCTCCAGCCTCATTTTCCAGCTGTTAACTAAAGTGGTGGGGTCACTGCTATGTCATATAATAATATACAGTATATGGATAATATTGTTGTTTTTTTTCTCCCAAGATACCGGCGAGGTATTGAAATCCGGTCAGGTGAAAGAAGGTGTTCTGAAGAAAACTTGTGGGAGGGTCAAAAGATAATGTGAAAAAGGGAGGGACAAAAGATGGGTAGGTGAATCTCTTGGAGAGTATAATTACAATTGTTTTTTCCCCAGTTAATGACCTTCTTGTACTGAAAACTGGTCAGGTGACAAACATTTTTCAAGATTTTCTATAGCCCAAAACTTGCTTAATTAGACTTAATTTACTTAACTTTTGAGCCATTCATTTGATTTAGTCAGTGGCCTAAAGTGATCACTCAGACTTTTTTATTTAACAGTCCTACACTCACATGCCTGTTAATTTCGATATATTTTAATTAACATAACGTAGATGTTTCTTTTAAAGGTAGATTCAGTTCATGAATCTCTAACAAAAGAGATGTCAAGGTACTTTGTAATCAGCTGCTAACTATGATTGAGGTTCACAATGACCCCACATCGTGAACCCAACAACGGAGGAAATCATCTTGGATTTCCAGAATTCTAGTTTTATAGTGAGTTGAACTTAATGGTGTTAATAAGAATAATATACACTGTACAAACAAAAAAAAATTGCGCACAAAATTTGGGTGAAATAAACTTTTGTGTGTATGGAACATTTCTGGGACCTTTTATTTCAGCTCATGAAACCTCTGAAGGACCGAACCCTTTTTTTAAATGTTCACCTAAAATGACATACCCAAATCTAACTGCCTGTAGCTCAGGCATTGAAGCAAGGATATGCATATTATTGATATCATTTGAAAGGAAACACTTTGAAGTTTGTGGAAATGTGAAATTAATGTAGGAGAAGATAACACATTAGATCTGGTAAAAGAGAATACAAAGGATTTTATTTATAATTATAAAAAATAAAAATAAAAATTGTACCATCATCTTTGAAATGCAAGAGAAAGGCCATAATGTATTATTCCAGCCCAGCCGCAATATACATTTTGGCAGTGTATGTGAAAAGTTTTAGACTGATCCAATGAACCACTGTATTCCTGTTCAAAATGTTGTATCAAGACTGCCCAAATGTGTCTAATTGGTTTATTAATAACTTTTCAAGTTCATAACTGTGAACTCTCATCAAACAATAGCATGGTATTATTTCACTGTTATAGCTACTGTAAATTGTACAGTGCAGTTAGCTTAACAATATCAGATATGTCTATGTCCTGCGAAATGTTTGTGTTTCTTACAACCTCACGCTAATCGCATTAGCCTACGTTAGCTCAACAGTCCAGTGGGGGACCCACAAATAAAATTGGTACCAGCACTACATGTTGCACATACAGTGCATTAGGAAAGTAGTCAGACCCCTTGACTTTTTCTACATTTTGTTACGTTTCAGCCAAATTCTAAAATGGATTTAATAAAAAAATCTTCATCAATCAACACACAATACCCCATGATGACAAAGCGGAAAATGTTTTTTAAGTATTCAGACCCTTTGTTATGAGACTCGAAATTGATCATCCTTGAGATGTTTCTACAACTTGATTGGAGAAGGGCCTTGATCAGGTAGGTGACCAATAACCCGATGGTCACTCTGACAGAGCTCCAGAGTTCCTCTGTGGAGATGGGAGAACCTTCCAGAAGGACAACCATCTCTGCAGTGCTCCAACAATCAGGCCTTCATGGTAGAGTAGTCAGACAGAAGCCACTCCTCAGTAAAAGGCACATGACAGCCCACTTGGAGTTTGCCAAAAGACACCTAAAGGACTCTCAGACCATGGGATACAAGATTATCTGGTCTGACGTAACCAAGATTGAACTATTTGGCCTGAATGCCAAGCATCACGTCTGGAGGAAACCTGGCACCATCCCTACGGTGAAGCATGGTGGTGGCAGCATTGAAGGTCCCCAAGAACACAGTGTCCTCCATCTTTCTTTCCATCTTTCTTAAATGGAAGAAGTTTGGAACTACTAAGACTTTTCATACAGCTGGCCACCCAGCCAAACTGAGCAATTGGGGCAGAAGGGCCTTGATCAGGGAGGTGACCAAGAACCCGATGGTCACTCTGACAGAGCTCTAGAGTTCCTCTGTGGAGATGGGAGAACCTTCCAGAAGGACAACCATCTCTGCAGTGCTCCACCATTCAGGCCTTCATGGTAGAGTAGTCAGACAGAAGCCACTCCTCAGTAAAAGGCATATGACAGCCCGCTTGGATTTTACCAAAAGACACCGAAAGGACTCTCAGACCATGGGAAACAAGATTATCTATTTGGCCTGAATGCCAAGTGTCACGTCTGGAGGAAACCTGGCACCATCCCTACGGTGAAGCATGGTGGTGGCAGCATCATGCTGTGGGGATGTTTTCAGCGGCAGGGACTGAGAGACTAGTCAGGATCGAGGGAAAGATGAACAAAGCAAAGTATTTTGGTATTTCTTTAGGATCCCACTTAGCTGTTGCAAAAGCAGCAGCTACTCTTCCTGACGTCCACACAAACATGAAACATGACATAATATAGTACATTAATAGACAAGAACAGCTCAAGGACAGAACTACATTATCAAAAAATAAATGTAAAAAGGCACACGTAGCCTACATATCAATACCAATACATACACACAAACTATCTAGGTCAAATAGGGAAGAGGCGATGTGCTGTGAGGTGTTGCATTTTTTTAAACCAGGTTTGCTGTTCACTTGAGCAATATGAGATGGAACGGAGTTCCATGCAATAATGGCTCTATATTATACTGTACACTTTCTTGAATTTGTTCTGTGTTTGGGGACTGTGAAAAGACCCCTGTTGGCATGTCTGGTGGGGTAAGTGTGTGTCAGAGCTGTGTGTAAATTGACTATGCAAAGAATTTGGGATTAATATTTCTTATAAAAAGAAGAAGTGATGTAGTCTGTCTCTCCTTAACTCTTAGCCAAGAGAGACTGGCATGCATAGTTTTTCTATCAGGCTTTCTGATTACAATGAAGAGCAAGACGTGTCACTCTGTTCTGGGCCAGTTGCAGCTTAACTAGGTCTTTCCACTTGACCACACGACCGGATAATAATCAAGACAACACAAAACTAAAGCCTGCAGAACTTGCTTTTTGGTATCAAAGAGTTGAAGAGTGTATCAAAGAGTGTGGTATCAAAAAAGCAGAGCATCTCTTTATTATGGACAGATCTCTCACCATCTTTACAAGAATTCAATCTATATGCTTTGACAATGACCGTTTACAATCTAAGGCAACACCAAGTAATTGAGTCACCTCAACTTGGTCAACAGCCACACCATTCATTACCAGATTCAGTTGAGGTCTAGAACTTAAGGAAACATTTGTACCAAATACAATTCTCTTGTTTTTAGAGATGTTCCGCACCAGTTTATTACTGGCCACCCATTCCAAAAAAGACTGCAAGAATTTGCTAAGGGTTCCAGTGACTTCATTAGCTGTGGTTGCTGATGCGTATATGGTTGAATCATCAGCATACATGGACACACATGCTTTGTTTAATGCCAGTGGCAGGTCATTGGTAAAAATAGAAAAGAGTAGAGGTTCTAGAGAGCTGCCCTGTGGTACACCACACTTTACATGTTTGGCATTAGAAAAGCTTCCATTAAAGAAACCCTGTTGAGTTCTATAAGATAGATAGCTCTGAATACATGACATGGCAAGGGTTGAAAAGCCATAACACATTCATTTTTTCAACAACAGGTTATAATATCAAAGGCTTCACTGAACTCTAACAGTAAAAGAATCGAATCAAATCAAATGTTATTTGTCACATACACATGGTTAGCAGGTGTTATTGCGAGTTTAAATAAATGCTTGTGCTTCTAGTTCCGGCAGTACAGCAATATCTACAAAGTAATCTAACAATTCCACAACAACTACCTAGTAGACACAAATCTAAGTAAAGGGATGGAATAAGAATATATGCATATAAATATATGGATGAGCAATGACCGAGTGGCATAGGCAAGATGCAATAGATGGTATAAAATACATTATATATATATGGGATGAGTAACGCAATATATGTAAATATTATTAAAGTGACTAGTGATCCATTTATTAAAGTGACCAATGTTTTCAAGTCTGTATGTAGGCAGCAGCCTCTCTGTGATAGTGATGGCTGTTTAACAGTCTGATGGTCTTGAGATAGAAGCTATTTTTAGTCTCTCGGTTCCAGCTTGGAAACACTTCTACTGACCTCGCCTTCTGGATGGTAGCGGGGGGAACAGGCAGTGGCTCGGGTGGTTGTTGTCCTGAATTATATTTTTGGACTTCCTGTGACATCGGTTGCTGTAGGTGTCCTGGAGGGCAGGAAGTTTGCTCCCGGTGATGCGTTGTGCAGACCGCACCACCCTCTTGAGGGACCTGCGGTTGTGGGCGGTGCAGTTGCCGTACCAGGCGGTCATACAGCGTGACAGTATGCTCTCAATTGTGCATCTGTAAAAGTTTATGGGGGTTTTAGGTGACAAGCCAAATTTCTTCAGCCTCCTGAAGGTGAAGAGGCGCTGCTGCGCTATTGCGCCCTCTTCACCACGCTGTCTGTGTGGGTGGACCATTTCAGTTTGTCCTTGATGTTAATGCCTAGGAACTTAAAACTTTCCACCTTCTCCACTGCTGACCCGTCGATGTGGAAATGGGGTCCTCCCTCTGCTGTTTCCTGAAGTCCACAATCACGTTGAGGGAGAGGTTGTTTTCCTGACACTACACTCCGAGTGCCCTCACTTCCTCCCTATAGGGTGTCTCGTCACTGTTGGTGATCAAGCCTACTACTGTTGTGTCGTCTGCAAACTTGATGATTGAGTTGGAGGTTTGCAAAGCCATGCAGTCATGGGTGAACAGGGAATACAGGAGAGGGCCGAGCACACACCCATGTGGGGCCACAGTTTTGAGGATCAGTGAAGTGGAGTTGTTTCCTTACCTTCCCCACCTGGGGGCGGCCCGTCAGGAAGTCCAGGACCCAATGACACAGGGCGGGGTTGAGACCCAGGGTCTCAAGCTTAATGCTGAGCTTGGAGGGTACTGTGGTGTTGAATGCTGAGGTGTAGTCAATGAACAGCATTCTTACATAGGTATTCCTCTTGTCAAGATGGGATAGGGCAGTGTGCAGTGTGATGGAGCTTGTATCGTCTGTGGACCTATTGGGGCGGTATGCAAATTGAAGTGGGTCTAGGGTGACAGGTAAGCTCCCACAATCGTATTATTATCATGTTCTCTCAACCAATCATAAGTCATTTGTGCCACTGCAGTACATGTTGAGTTCCCTTCTCTATAAGCATGCTGAAAGTCTGTTGTTAATTAGTTTACAGAGAAATAGCATTGTATTTGGTCAAACACAATTCTTTATGCAGTTTGCTAAGAGCTGGCAGCAAGCTCATAACCAGTAAATAACCAGTAGAGACCGTTTTTCCACTGTTGGGTAGCGGAATTACTTTGGCTTCCATCCAGGTTTGAGGACAAGTATTTTCCTCTAGGCTCAGATTAAATATATGACAGATAGGAGTGGCTATAGGAGTCAGCTACAATCCTCAGTAGCTTTCCATCTAAACTGTCAATGCCAGGAGGTTTGTCATTATTGATCGTTAACAAATCATTTTTCCACCTCTCCCACACAAACTTTACAAAATTCAAACTTGCAATGTTCATCTATTTTCATTTGTCTTTTTATGCATGAATACGATGGCTGACTGTTTGTTGTTGGCGTTTTCTGCCTAAATTTGCCCACTTGGCAAATGAATAAATCATTAAAATAATTGGCAACATCAAATGGTTTTGTGATGAATAAGTAATCTGATTCGATGAAAGATGTAGCTGAATTTGTCTTTCTGCCCATAATTCTGTTACGGTGAGTGAATGAGGACCCAAAAGCGAACTAACTTAAACAGAGCTTCTTTAATAACCAAACTGTGGTAGGCTCAGATAGACCGGCAGATTCCGACAGGACAGGACAAGGTTACAGCAAACATGACGATAGTCTGGCTCAGGCATGAAACACAACAAACAAGAATCCGACAAGGACAGGAACAAAAACAGAGAGAGATATAGGGACCTAATCAGAGGGAAAAAGGGAACAGGTGGGAAACGGGGTGAATGGGTAGTTAGGAGGAGACAAGGAACAGCTGGGGGAAAGCGGGGGAGAAAAGGTAACCTAATAACGACCAGCAGAGGGAGACAGGGTGAAGGGAAAGGACAGAGACAAGACACAACATGACAGTACATGACAGTACCCCCCCACTCACCGAGCGCCTCCTGGCGCACTCGAGGAGGAAACCTGGCGGCAACGGAGGAAATCCTCGATCAGCGCACGGTCCAGCACGTCCCGAGAGGGAACCCAACTCCTCTCCTCAGGACCGTACCCCTCCCAATCTACGAGGTACTGGTGACCACGGCCCCGAGGACGCATGTCCAAAATTCTACGGACCCTGTAGATGGGTGCGCCCTCGACAAGGATGGGGGGGGGGGGGGAAGACGAGCGGGGGCGCGAAGGACGGGCTTGATGCAGGAGACATGGAAGACCGGGTGGACGCGACGAAGGTATCGCGGAAGAAGAAGTCGAACTGCGACAGGATTAATGACCCGAGAAATACGGAACGGACCAATGAACCGCGGGGTCAACTTGCGAGAAGCCGTCTTAAGGGGAAGGTTCTGAGTGGAGAGCCAAACTCTCTGACCGCGACAATATCTAGGACTCTTAGTTCTACGCTTATTAGCAGCCCTCACAGTCTGCGTCCTATAACGGCAAAGTGCAGACCTGACCCTCTTCCAGGTGCGCTCGCAACGTTGGACAAAAGCCTGAGCGGAGGGGACGCTGGACTCGGCGAACTGAGATGAGAACAGCGGAGGCTGGTACCCGAGGCTACTCTGAAAAGGAGATAGCCCGGTCGCAGACGAAGGAAGCGAGTTGTGGGCGTATTCTGCCCAGGGGAGCTGTTCTGACCAAGACGCAGGGTTACGAAAAGAAAGACTGCGTAAGATGCGACCAATAGTCTGATTGGCCCGTTCTGCTTGACCGTTAGACTGGGGGTGAAAGCCGGAAGAGAGACTGACGGAAGCCCCAATCAAACGGCAAAACTCCCTCCAAAATTGAGACGTGAATTGCGGACCTCTGTCCGAAACGACGTCCGACGGAAGGCCATGAATTCTGAAAACATTCTCGATGATGATTTGTGCCGTCTCTTTAGCAGAAGGAAGCTTAGCAAGGGGAATGAAATGAGCCGCCTTAGAGAACCTATCGACAACCGTAAGAATAACAGTCTTCCCCGCTGACGAAGGCAGTCCGGTGACAAAATCTAAGGCGATGTGAGACCACGGTCGAGAGGGAATAGGAAGCGGCCTGAGACGGCCGGCAGGAGGAGAGTTACCGGACTTAGTCTGCGCGCAGACCGAACAAGCAGCCACGAAACGACGCGTGTCATGCTCCCGGGTGGGCCACCAAAAACGCTGGCGAATGGAAGCAAGCGTACCCCGAACGCCAGGGTGGCCGGCTAACTTGGCAGAGTGAGCCCACTGAAGAACGGCCAGACGAGTAGGAACGGGAACGAAAAGAAGGTTCCTAGGACAAGCGCGCGGCGACGGAGTGTGAGTGAGCGCTTGTTTTACCTGCCTCTCAATTCCCCAGACAGTCAACCCGACAACACGCCCCTCAGGGAGAATCCCCTCGGGGTCAGTGGAGGCTACTGAAGAACTGAAGAGACGAGACAAAGCATCAGGCTTGGTGTTCTTAGAGCCCGGACGATAAGAAATCACGAACTCGAAACGAGCGAAAAACAGCGCCCAACGCGCCTGACGCGCATTAAGTCGTTTGGCAGAACGGATGTACTCAAGGTTCCTATGGTCAGTCCAAACGACAAAAGGAACGGTCGCCCCCTCCAACCACTGTCGCCATTCGCCTAGGGCTAACCGGATGGCGAGCAGTTCGCGGTTACCCACATCATAGTTACGTTCCGACGGCGACAGGCGATGAGAAAAATACGCGCATGGGTGGACCTTGTCGTCAGAGAGGGAGCGCTGAGAAAGAATGGCTCCCACGCCCACCTCTGACGCGTCAACCTCGACAACGAACTGTCTAGAGACGTCAGGTGTAACAAGGATAGGAGCGGATGTAAAACGATTCTTGAGGAGATCAAAAGCTCCCTGGGCGGAAACGGACCACTTAAAGCACGTCTTGACAGAAGTAAGGGCTGTGAGAGGAGCTGCCACCTGACCGAAATTACGGATGAAACGACGATAGAAGTTCGCGAAGCCGAGAAAGCGCTGCAGCTCGACGCGTGACTTAGGGACGGGCCAATCAATGACAGCTTGGACCTTAGCGGGATCCATCTTAATGCCTTCAGCGGAAATAACAGAACCGAGAAATGTGACGGAGGAGGCATGAAAAGTGCACTTCTCAGCCTTCACAAAAAGACAATTCTCTAAAAGGCGCTGGAGGACACGTCGAACGTGCTGAACATGAATCTGGAGTGACGGTGAAAAAATCAGGATATCGTCAAGGTAAACGAAAACAAAGATGTTCAGCATGTCTCTCAGGACATCATTGACTAATGCCTGAAAGACAGCTGGAGCGTTAGCGAGGCCGAAAGGAAGAACCCGGTATTCAAAGTGCCCTAACGGAGTGTTAAACGCCGTCTTCCACTCGTCCCCCTCCCTGATGCGCACGAGATGGTAAGCGTTACGAAGGTCCAACTTAGTGAAAAACCTGGCTCCCTGCAGGATCTCGAAGGCTGAAGACATAAGAGGAAGCGGATAACGATTCTTCACTGTTATGTCATTCAGCCCTCGATAATCTATGCAGGGGCGCAGAGACCCATCCTTCTTCTTGACAAAAAAAAAAACCCCGCTCCGGCGGGAGAGGAGGAGGGGACTATGGTACCGGCGTCAAGAGCTACAGACAAATAATCTTCGAGAGCCCGGAAGGAGATCAATACTACAATCATACGACCGGTGTGGAGGAAGAGAGGTGGCCCTGGACCGACTGAACACCGTGCGCAGATCGTGATATTCCTCCGGCACCCCTGTCAAATCACCAGGCTCCTCCTGTGAAGAAGAGACAGAGGAAACAGGAGGGATAGCAGACATTAAACATTTCACATGACAAGAGACGTTCCAGGAGAGGATAGAATTACTAGACCAATTAATGGAAGGATTATGACAAACTAGCCAGGGATGGCCCAAAACAACAGGTGTAAAAGATGAACGAAAAATTAAAAAAGAAATGGTTTCACTATGATTACCAGAAACAGTGAGGGTTAAAGGTAGCGTCTCACGCTGAATCCTGGGGAGAGGACTACCATCCAGGGCGAACAAGGCCGTGGGCTCCTTTAACTGTCTGAGAGGAATGTCATGTTCCCGAGCCCAGGTCTCGTCCATAAAACAGCCCTCCGCCCCAGAGTCTATTAAGGCACTGCAGGAAGCTGACGAACCGGTCCAGCGTAGATGGACCGACAAGGTAGTGCAGGATCTTGAAGGAGAGACAGGAGTAGTAGCGCTCACCAGTAGCCCTCCGCTTACTGACGAGCTCTGGCCTTTTACTGGACATGAAGTGACAAAATGACCAGCGGAACCGCAATAGAGACAGAGGCGGTTGGTGATTCTCCGTTCCCTCTCCTTAGTCGAGATGCGGATACCTCCCAGCTGCATGGGCTCAGCACCCGAGCCGGCAGAGGAAGATGGTAGTGATGCGGAGAGGGGGGCGACGGAGAGCGCGAGCTCCTTTCCACGAGCTCGGTGACGAAGATCAACCCGTCGCTCAATGCGAATAGCGAGTTCAATCAAGGAATCCACGCTGGAAGGAACCTCCCGGGAGAGAATCTCATCCTTTACCTCTGCGCGGAGACCCTCCAGAAGACGAGCGAGCAAGGCCGGCTCGTTCCAGCCACTGGAGACAGCAAGAGTGCGAAACTCAATAGAGTAGTCTGTTATGGATTGATTGCCTTGACATAGGGAAGACAGGGCCCTGGAAGCCTCCTCCCCAAAAACAGATCGATCAAAAACCCGTATCATCTCCTCCTTAAAGTCCTGATACTGGTTAGTACACTCAGCCCTTGCCTCCCAGATTGCCGTGCCCCACTCACGAGCCCGTCCAATAAGGAGAGATATGACGTAGGCGACACGAGCAGTGCTCCTGGAGTAAGTGTTGGGCTGGAGAGAAAACACAATATCACACTGGGTGAGGAACGAGCGGCATTCAGTGGGCTCCCCAGAGTAACACGGCGGGTTATTGATTCTGGGCTCCGGAGATTCGAAAGCCCTGGAAGTGGCCGGTGGATCGAGGCGGAGATGGTGAACCTGTTCTGTGAGGTTGGAGACTTGGGTGGCCAGGGTCTCAACGGCATGTCGAGCAGCAGACACTTCCTGCTCGTGTCTGCCTAGCATCGCTCCCTGGATCCCGACGGCTGAGTGGAGAGGATCCGAAGTCGCTGGGTCCATTCTTGGTCGGATTCTTCTGTTACGGTGAGTGAAAAGCGAACTAACTTAAACAGAGCTTCTTTAATAACCAAACTGTGGTAGGCTAAGATAGACCGGCAGATTCCGACAGGACAGGACAAGGTTACAGCAAACATGACGATAGTCTGGCTCAGGCATGAAACACAACAAACAAGAATCCGACAAGGACAGGAACAAAAACAGAGAGAGATATAGGGACCTAATCAGAGGGAAAAAGGGAACAGGTGGGAAACGGGGTGAATGGGTAGTTAGGAGGAGACAAGGAACAGCTGGGGGAAAGCGGGGGAGAAAAGGTAACCTAATAACGACCAGCAGAGGGAGACAGGGTGAAGGGAAAGGACAGAGACAAGACACAACATGACAGTACATGACAAATTCCATTTAAAGTACTCCAAAGTTTGTTCCCGCTATTCTTTATATCACTGATCTTGACTCCATCATACGGTTTCTTCTTTATTTTGTTGAGTTACATAATATCTCAATTTGCAGTAAGTCAGCCAGACTTATTAGATACTTCTTTTGCTCATCTCTTTCAACCATACAGTTTTTCAATTCCTCATCAATCCATGGAGCCTTAACAGTTCTAAAAGTCAGTTTCCTAACAGGTGCATGTTTATCAATAATTGAAAGAAGCAACTTCATAAATTCATCAAGTGCAGTGTCTGGATGCTCCTTTTTAATCACATCAGACCAATAAATATTTTTGACATCATCCACATAAGAGTCTTAGCAAAAATATTTTCTATGATCTCTTGTACAGTATTTTAGGCCCAGTTTTTGGAACTTTGGCCTTCCTGGATATGGCCACAATATTGTGAACACTGCATCCAATGGGTATGGATACAGCTTTAGGACAAAGTTCTACATTATTAGTAAAAATGTGATCGATACATGTGGATAATCTTGTCCCTATAGTGTTTGTAAACACCCTGATAGGTTGATTAATAACCTGAACCAGATTACAGGAACTGGTTACAGTGAGAAGCTTCCTCTTGAGCAGACAGCGTGTCATATTCGTTATACGAAGGAAACCAAGGCGTAGGGTGGTAAGCATACATTCTTCTTTATTATAAGAAGGAACGCTGAACAAACGAACAAAATAACAAAACGAACTGTGAAGCTAATATGAGTAGTGCAGACAGGAAACTAAACATAGAACAACAACCCACGAACACAAAAGGGAAAATGGCTAACTAAATATGCTCCCCAATCAGAGACAGCGATAAACAGCTGCCTCTGATTGGGAACCATATCAGGCCACCATAGACATACATATTACATGGACCTACAAACCCCTAGACATACAAAAATCCGAGACAATACAAAAACTAGCATACATACCCTAGTCACACCCTGACAGATTCTGACTGTTAGCACTTGGTGGCCTATATCAACACCCCCCCCCCCCCCCCCCCCCCCAAAAAAAAGCTTTAGATGTGCCAAGAGAACCTGCAACCACAACACTTCAATAACACTTGACATAAGATCTTCTCTAACCATTACAGGGATATGGCTCTGAATATATACAGCATCACCTCCCCCATAAGTGTTTCTGTCTCTTCTATAGATGTTATATCCTTGTATTTATACTGCTGTATCGTCAAATTAATAATCGAAGTGAGTCTCAGAAATGGCTAATATATTAATGTTATCTGATGTTAGCAAGTTACTGATTTCATTAACCTTATTTATAAGGCTACATATATAAATATGGGCCATTTTCAGCCCTTTCCTGGGTAGGTATTCAGAGATAGACATTATATGGAAAAGAGCAAACAAAAAAAGAGAGAAAAAAAAATGCCTTGGTCGGCAAGATCACATCCCAGTAACTGATTTCAAATGCGTCGCAGAATCCAAACTAAAAACTTAGCTAGCTACAAAGAAACTTTCCAATACACTTTCAAAACAACAAACTTCTCAAAACAACAAACCGAGCTCTCCCTTGTTCCGCGTTCAACAGGATGTGTTCAACAAGAACTTATAGAGAGACTTATCGGGAGATCATTGATGAAAACCTGCTCCAGAGCGCCCAGGACCTCAGACTGGGGTGAAAGTTCACCAAAGCACACAGCCAGGACAACGCAGGAATGGCTTCGGGACTAGTCTCTGAATGTCCTGGAGTGGCCCTGCCAGAGCCCGGACTTGAACCTGATCTAACATCTCTGGAGAGACCTGAAAAAACCTGTGCAGCAACGCACCCCATCCAACCTAACAGAGCTTGAGAGGATCTGCAGAGAACAATGGGAGAAACTCCCCAAATACAGGTTTGCCAAGTTTATAGTATCATACCCAAGACAACTCGAGGCTGGAATCACTGCCAAAGGTGCTTTAACAAAGTACTGAGTGAAGGGTCTGAATACTTATGTAAATGTGATATCAGTTTTTTGCTGAAATTTAAAAAAAACGTCTTTTAGCTTTGTCATTATGGGGTATTTTGTGTAGATTGATGAGGGGAAAAAACTATTGAATACATTTTAGAATAAGGCTGTAACGTAACAAAATGTAGAAAACGTCAAGGGGTCTGAATACATTCCAAATAAACTGTATATAGACATATGCTGTACATACATACACATTCAGTACCGGTAAAAAGTTTTACATTGCAGAATAATAGTGAAGACATCAAAACTATGAAATAATACATATGGAATCACATAGTAACCAAAAAAAAGTGTTAAACAAATCAAAATATACTTAGTACTTGAGATTATTCAAAGTTTCCACCCTTTGCCTTGATGACAGCTTTGCACATTCTTGGCATTCTCTCAACCAGCTTCATGAGGTAGGTGTGCCTTGTTAAAAGTTAATTTGTGGAATTTCTTGAAAGACAAACACACTTTTATGAGTAGACTAAAACAACTGGACACACACAAACAACACACAAAAAGGAGAGGAAGGTAATGTTTTCCAGGATGTTCTTCCTCAGAGGGAGTAGAGGGAGAGTAGCAGGTTAGCGCCCTCGCACACTAAAGCCTCTTCAGGACAGAAGAGTACGACAGGTTCTGCCTCCTCACCACCTACACACATCTCCTCCCTCATCCCTTCTTTCTCCCAGTCTTACCAGTAATGGCTGTACCACAGGTAGTGTTCTCAATAGCTCCATGGCTGTATGCATGCAGTATAAGGGTTATTCCCCGCTCTGGCCCTCTCCACAGTCACCTTAAAAACTCTCTCAGCCAACCCCTCGGACACTGACACCGGAGAGTCTTCATACACACTGCTGCATCTCGGGCAGCCCCCCCCACACACACACACTATAAGCACAGGGACACAAAGACCCTTACTAACATTAATAGCATGTATCAAGACTAACATTAATGTTACAGTAAATTAATTAATAATATGTTAATTATTAGATAGCAGATTAATAGTAATAAGTTAAAGGGTGAACTCTTATTTTGAAGGGAGAGGATGTGCATTTGGCCAATGACAGACCTTCCACATTTAACCCCACCCACTTGTGAAAATCAAAATATCACTGATTTTTTTCATCTGCAAACAACGAGATAACAACAACCAATGTGTTTTATGTACAAATTAAATAAAAGATTGAAAAATAAAGAAAAACGTGCCTTTTTCACGTTGCTGTTTCCGTTTTACATCAGAAAACCATTGTCTAAGATGTACACAGACCGGGTCACAACCTTGAGTATCTGGCATGACAATACAAAAAAGTAACCACGTGAAGCACGTTGGCCATTTTAATTCATGAACATTAGGCCTATACTCTCTGTAAAATTCACACAATTACCCTGTATTTATAATCACTGTAAAAATCACATAATTTTATTATGCAAATGAAACATGAAATCACTCACAATTGAAATGACCTGAATGTCAAGCCCTGGACTGGTACCCAGGCTAACTGCCTTCTATTTTGAACACATTTATTTTCATTGTTAGAGCGGCCACTTGAGTATCTGGTCAATATATTGGATAAAATGTGGTCACACACAATAACTTACATTTATTAGTTGGAGGACATGTTTAATGTTGCCTTGTTTATCAGTACAACGAAAATGTGTATTCCACCTGTCACAGTACCCAACCCTCTGGCATACTATTCACGCAACAGTCTGGGAGCATCAGGTAAGCCTCAGAGCAGTACCCAGGTAGCAGTTCGGGTGTTTATGTGCCTTGCTCAAGGACACAATGGCAGAAGGGGTTGGAACCAGACCTGGATAAATAGTATATTTCAAATACTCTAATGAGCTGTGGTCGATGATTGAGCTTGCCTGGCACAAACACCATTTTAATACTCCCAAAAGAGAAAACCACATATTTCTGGCACTCTACTCCAGACAGGCTCAATACTATTTGAACTCAGGTCAGAGCAAATGATGGCATTGTAATGTGTTCAGTAACCTTGCCTGATACCTGAAAACATGTATTAGCTCCAATCAAATCAATCACATTTATTTTATAAAGCCCTTTTTACAACAGCGGTGGTCAGGAAGTGCTTTACAGATACACGGCCTAACACCCATTGAGCCAGAAGCTTATGCCTTGGCTTTAGCTCAGCAGTCTAATACAGTCTTGTGGTGCACAGGACTAATCCAGTCAGCAACAATACTGCTACTAAATACTGTAATGAAAAAATTAATTATTCTGGTATCTTTTCAATTATTTTTAAATATTAGGTTGTTATGGCATCTTTAACATTCACAAAGTGTTACCCAAATTATTCAGAAATGCAATTTGGGCGAGTTTCTTTCAACATGTGAGAATCACTTGTGAACCTGTACATCCCTGAAAGTGATGCCTGACTCAACATGTCTAATGTTACTATCAGAGCCTTCTTGACTAATAAGGACTGCTTATATGGATATAATGTGTGTGCATTTCCATTGTACTTGCTATGTGCAAACACAACACAAGTTTTAGAGAGTATGTTTATCTTCGAGGGTGTGACTTTTTAGGGTGTGACCAGAGTTAACTCATATTGTATACCAACCTACTTAGAGACAGGGCTGGGAAAGAAGATATTTATATTCATATGACATTTCACATTCATCAAATCCCGAGGCATGGTCCGTGTCCAACATATGTCTTGCCAACTACTTACTAAAAGTACATACTTCTGTGTACTAATCGTACTACATATTATTTAGAACATACTGTTTAGTAAAAACATATGCAGTAAGCAATGAATATCAACATATTAGGCTTATTCATACTGTGAAGGCATATAAAAAATCAAATCAAATCAAATCCAATCAAATCAAATCCAATTTTATTTGTCACATACACATGGTTAGCAGATGTTAATGCGAGTGTAGCGAAATGCTTGTGCTTCTAGTTCCGACAATGCAGTAATAACCAACAAGTAATCTAACCACAGGTAATGCGTGATTTCCCCCCATTTGTTAATTTTGGTATCATCAGCTGTTGAATATATGCATTTAAAGTATACACATGTTTTACCAGTGTCTGCAATGTGTTTCAAGAGACACTTGTTCTACAACACCTTGCTACGAAAGTAGCTTGCAACTTGAAGTTTTGTAATTTCATGTAAAGAAAAAACATTTTCTGCTGTAATATTGATGTGATTATAAAGACATTATGCCTACACTTTACCTAGCAAAAATACTAATAAGTTGTGTGTAGAAAAAGAAAAGACAGAACAAGGAGCATACAAATCTTCGGTACAACTTCAGCTGTCCGAGAAATAGCATGACATTCAATGCTATTTCTATGGTATATTCTAAGGATTCGGCTGTCTAACCACATACCGACATTCCCAGGTCTCTGGGTGAGGTTCTGTCTTCATGTACGTACAGGTGCAGTCGGGTGGCAGGAGGGGTGGAGTGCATGACACTTGCTCTTGGATATGACAGAATTTGCCTCAAACCAAGGGTCCACCAGAAGCCTACAAAGTAATAGGAGAAAAGTGCAAATTGTTGAACTTATATAGATATTCCAAACAAAGTGTTTTGATACCTTTCAAGTGTAACGGTGAGAGTAAACCATCCTTAGTGTTCTGCTAATACAACAATGTGTAAATATTGCATTGTCTTTCATAACCAATGCAGATACAGTACCTATCAGCATTTATTTCTGATGGTAATGTTAGTCGTCATCCCTTCAGTCGGTGTCCCATATAAGACAGTTTCCTGACATGTTTGAAGAACACACTCATTTTTAATAGGTCAGTAGCCAGTGATGCTGACGCCGTCACTATTTCCGCTTTTAAAACAACAGTGAACTGGGCACTCAGAAAAGAATGGAAGAAACTCCCAAAATGCATTTGCACTTCGATATTTATTGAAAGAAGAATCATGCTTATCACTGTGCACTTTCACCACACTGAGAAGTTCATCATTACTAATTTAATTTGTAGCCTAATAAACTACATGCTCTCCCGAGTTGTATTGGGAGAACCACACAACATATCATCACATGAATCCAAGTTTACCTATTTTTTTACGTAATTTACTCGCATAAAAAGGGAAGCACTGCTCACACAGCCGCGAGCTGCCAAGTGAAATGAGCCTAATAGACAAGCTAAATTGCCTCGCTTCGAGGCAAGCAACACTGAAGCATGCATGTTAGCATCAGCTGTCCCGGATGACTGTGTGATCACACTCTCCGTAGTCGATGTGAGTAAGACCTTTAAACAGGTCAACAATCACAAGGCTGCCGGGCCAGACGGATTACCAGGACGGGTATTCCGAGCATGTGCTGACCTACTGGCAAGTGTCATCACTGACATTTTCAAACTGTCCCTGACTGAGTCTAATACCAACATGTTTCAAGCAGACCACTATAGTCACTACGTAACCTTCCTAAATGACTACCGACCCTGTAGCCATGACGTGCTTTGAAAGGCTGATCATGGCTCACATCAACACCATTATCCCAGAAACCCTAGACCCACTCCAATTTGCATACCACCCCAACAGATCCACAGATGATGCAAAATCTATTGCACTCCACACTGCTCTATCCCACCTGGACAAAAGGAACACATACATGAGAATGCTATTAATTGACTTCAACTCAGCGTTCAATACCTTAGGACCCTGGAAGTAAACACCTCCCTCTGCAACTGGATCCTGGACTTGCTGATGGGCGGGCTCCAGGTGGTAAGAGTACGTAACCTAACATCTGCCATGATGATCTTTAACACGTGAGCCCCTCAGGGTTGTGTGCTCAGTCCCCTCCTGTACTCCCTGTTCACTCATGACTGCATAGCCAGGCACGACTCCAACACCATCATTAAGTTTGCTGACGACAACAGTTGTAGGCCTGATCACCGACAACGATGAGACGGCCTATAGGGAAAAGGTCAGAGACCTGGTCGTGTGGTGCCAGGATAACAACCTCTCCCTCAACGTGATCAAGACAAAGGAGATGACTGTGGACTACAGGAAAGGAGGACCGAGCACGCCCCCATTCTCATAGACGGGGCTGTAGTGGAACAGGTTGAGCACTTCAATTTCCTTGGTGTCCACATCACCAACAAACTATCATTGTCCAAACACACCAAGACAGTCATGAAGAGGGCACGGCAAAAAATATTCCCCCATGGGTCTACAGATCCTCAAAAGGTTCTACAGCTGCACCATCGAGAGCATCCTGACTGGTTGCATCACTACAGAGGGTAGTGCATACGGCCCAGTTCATCACTAGGGCCAAGCTTCCTGCCATCCAGAACCTCTATCCAGGACCCGTTAAACTTCTGTGAAGTGGATTATTTCTATAGAACTCCTTCTTGCTTGTAGGATGGCTACTTGCCACAGTAAACAAAACACATGTACAGGTAGAAATGTATTCAGTTTCATCTTGCGAAGAGCAACATCCCCAGTCAGTGTGTCAGTGTTTTGACCAATGATAAATATGTTTCTTGCAAAAATCCCAACTAACGATTTGCAGTGACCCTATCGTAACAAATCCTAACTTATCAGATGTGAATTGTACAACTTACAACACTATTTGGATATGTGAAATGTGATTTCATGTTTCTGATTATTTATTGTCTTAGGCATTGCCATCCTCCAATAACTAGACACACCCTAAACAGTCATGGTTGATTTAAAACTGGTTTGGTTTGTCATTACATCTCATATAATAAGACGGCATGTTCATTTAAGAGTTGACTCAATCCCTGACATTTCCCTGACCTCTACTTTGACGCTGAAAGGTGTTCTAGTTTCATTGAATCTGTTCTATTGAACATGCCATTACATCCACAATAAGGAACATCCTCCTTGTTTTATGTGTGAATGCCATGGTATGACATGAAAGATGAACAGTACATGCTTAGTTTATATTATCATTTTGTAGATGCTTTTATTGAAAGCGTACAACAGTAGAGCATGCATAGATTTTTGTGTGGAGGACTCCAGTGGGAACCGACCCTGGCATTTCAAGCTCCACACTCCACATAATGGTATATTTTGGCTCTTGGAAAACTTGTAATGTCAGTTTTCACCAATTCAGACATATAATACTGCATTTTCAATGTATTTGGACCGGGCCTGTATGTTGAACAATAACTAACCAGAACCTGATAATTTGGCGCCCTCTTGCTGTAGAGACAAAATATGACTACAATAGTGAATTATTCTGACTGATGTAGGTGGTCTTTGCAGGCCCCCGGTGTCCGGTCTGGAGCGTGAAGTCACAAGGTCTGCTGATCGGCTACTGCGTAGCAACCCAGCGGTGCCAAAAGCCCTGGTCTGCCCTAGAAAGCTTATGTAAATTACAATCGTCAGAGCGTCCAAAGTTGTTGTGATTCTACCAACAACTGCCATGTGGGGAATCGTAAGTGATTTGTTTCAGATTGTTCTCGATACCATGTCTTGTTTTGAGGTGTTTTGACTGATTTCATGTCAATGTAACGTTAAATATGTCTACAATTGGCCAGCTAGCTAAACAACTGTAACGATGTTTTAAGAGAGAACTGCTCATTGTGCAAACGTATTTTTGGGTGCACGTTGATAACAGGGATTCTTAAACTTTTTCAGCCTGGGACCCAAATTAGAAATTCCGTTTTCCTGAGACCCAAGTTTATGAAAATACGCAACTATACGTAAATACTGGTACATTTCATTTCCCTTAAGCCAAAGACAAATAACAATGAAATACCCACTCTCTACAGCCGTCTAGGTTGTAACTGTTGTTGTTAAAATACAATAAATAATTTTACATTTTAACTGGATTAAACTCATTGATCACATCACACAGGTTGAGTTTTTGATAGTGCAACCATAAGTAACAATACAGATGAAAAAAATCAGGCATGCTGTACATCTTACTGCAGGAAGTATTGTTGAAAAAAGTCTAGGTTAGAACTGTTGCTGTTAAAATACCATATATTTTGTTTATTCTGAACTGTAATGAACTGATGGATCAAATCACACAGGTTGTCTATTCTGGGTTTTTGACAGTGCAACACGGAGGTCATGTTCAGCATTGAGTCTGTTTCTGTACTTGTTTTTTAAGTATGCCAGAGTTGAGAACCCTGACTAGCGTAGATACAGTACCAGTCGAAAGTTTGGACACACCTACTCATTCCAGGGTTTTTCTTTTATTTGTACTATTTTCTACATTGTATTATAATAGTAAAGATGTCAAAACTATGAAATGAAACATATGGATTCATGTAGTAACCAAAAAATTTTTTTAATCAAAATATATTGTATTTTTTGAGATTCTTCAAATTGCCAACCTTTGCCTTGATGACGGATTTGCACACTCTTGGCATTCTCTCAACCAGCTTCACCCGGAATGCTTTTCCAATAGTCTTGAAGGAGTTCCCACATATGCTGAGCACTTGTTGGCTGCTTTTCCTTCACTCTGCGGTCCAACTCATCCAAAACCATCTCAATTTGGTTGAGGTCGGGGGATTGTGGAGGCCAGGTCATATGATGCAGCACTTCATCACTCTCCTTCTTGGTAAAATATATCTTACACAGCCTTGAGGTGTGTTGGGTCATTGACCTGTTTAAAAACAAATGATAGTCCCACTAAGCTCAAACAAGATGTGATGACGTATCGCTGCAGAATACTGTGGTAGCCATGCTGGTTAAGTGTGCTTTGAATTCTAAATAATTCACAGACAGTGTCACCAGCAAAGCACCATAACACCTCCACCTCCATGCTTTACGGTGGGAAATACACATGCAGTGATAATCCGTTCACCCACACCGCGTCTCACAAAGACACGGCAGTTGGAACCAAATATCTCCAATTTGGACTCCAGACCAAAGGACAAATTTACTCCGGTCTAATGTCCACTGCTCGTGTTTCTTGGCCCAAGCAAGTCTCTTCTCCTTATTAGTGTCCTTTAGTAGTGGTTTCTTTGCAGCAATTCGACCATGATGGCCTGATTCACAGAGTCTCATCTGTTGATTTTGAGATGTGTCTGTTACTTGAACTCAGTGAAGCATTTATTTGGGCTGCAATTTCTGAGGCTGTTAACTCTCACAAACATATCCTCTGCAGCAGAGGTAACTCTTGGTCTTCCGTTCCTGTGGCAGTCCTCATGAGAGCCAGTTTTTATTTGAACTTTATTTATTTAACTAGGCAAGTCAGTTAAGAACAAATTCTTATTTTCAATGACGGCCTAGGAACAGTGGGTTATCTGCCTTATTCAGGGGCAGAACAACAGATTTTTACCTTGTCAGCTCTGAATTTGAACTTGCAACCTTTCGGTTACTAGTCCAACGCTCGAACCACTAGGGTTAGTGATCAGTTGAAGAGCACGCATTTAGTTTTACTTCCACGGAAGGAGAGTTGTATGGCATTGAAACTCGTCTGGAGGATAGTTAACACAGTGTCCAAAGAAGGGCCAGAAGTATACAGAATGGTGTAGTCTTCGTAGAGGTGGATCAGAGAATCACCAGCAGCAAGAGCAACATCATTGATGTATACAGAGAAGAGAGTCAGTCCAAGAATTGAACCCTGTGGCACCCCCATAGAGACTGCCAAGGGTCTGGACAACATGCCCTCCGATTTGACACACTGAACTCTATCAGAGAAGTAGTTGGTGAACCAGGCGAGGCAATATTTTGAGAAACCAAGGCTGATGAGTCTGTCAATAAGAATGTGGTGATTGAAAGAGTCGAAAACCTTTGCCAGGTCGATGAATACGGATGAGTAGGTGTTCTAAAACTGTTCTAAAACTTTTGCGTAAACTTTTGTGTATTTGCATAAACTCTTCACAGTTGTGTTCTGTGGGTGTAACTGAGTAGACTGATACCCCATTTCATTGCTTCAGAATCCAACCGTGTTTAACATTATCTAGTCTAAATATGGCATGATTCCACCAATTCTAAACTTCTGCATCACTTTCAAATATGTACTTTTATTTTGAAGGTAAACCTCAAATTATACTATTGTGCCTAATCCTTATTGTGGCTAGCTTCACAACATATAACCCGGTCTGGTCGAGCAGCACTAGCCAGATTAAGCTAGCTGGCTGCTTTTAACGCTAGCTTTAGGCAACAGAGTTAAGTAGCTGCCTAGCTATTTATTTTAATGAATTGAAGTTTAATTTCATTAGGCAAACAACAAGTGGCTACCTAGCTAATACTTACTCACAAGGATTCCTAAATCATTGCTAAGAATAATGAAAATGACTGCAGTTTCAACTGGTCATTGTTTTCAGGCTGGTTGTATTGGTGCTAGCTAGCTACCCCAGAAGTTGCGGTCAAATAAATAATGCTTTATTACCAACGCAGTATTGTAAACACATCGTTAGTGGCCAGTGTTTGCCAGCTTTGACAGTGCTACTGATAGTATTGGTGGCGCTTGGCTTGCACGTGCAAATTCAGAACACACAATATTCTATAATAGAACTGTGTTATTTGTCAAATTTAAAGCTTATTTAACACAAATCGTGTTATTGCCAAATAGTATTTTTTGATGTGTATCTTTTTTGACACGCAAAGACCCAAACGGCGTTTATGTCGTGAAGCTAATAGCAGTGATGCTGTTACTGTGTAACTCCAGTAGGGCAACATCTGAAAAATAGCGCACTGGTAGTGTGTACCAGTGCTCGACCAGTCGCGAAAGCCAACATCACCCACGACAAAACGGTTGATTGTCAAGGGAAATTAATTCCATTATCTTGGTGTTAATGGATTTCGCATTTGAGTTATCTCCCTGAAATGTTCTTACTCTTTCAAATGACTGCTCGACTTGTTGACTGCTCGATCCACACAGCAGACATTGTGGGCTAGGTTAGGAATGCTGTGTTGCACGTGAAGCACTAGATTTCCCGTGGCATCATTACATCATGTACCTACGTTATATAGGTATGCACGTCAGCTTTGACATTGGTTTTGCACATAGGCGTTAAACTAGACATCGGGCCGATACCGATGTTGGCATATTTAGATAATAACATCCTATTCCGATATGTTCACCGATATATCGTGCATCCCTACTGTACAGCATTACCTATGGATTGTGGATCAATGACATGGGGTATCAATTTACTCAGTGACACCCACAGAACACAACTTTGAAGAGTTTAAACAAATATTAGCATTGTAGCTCTTATTGCGTGACTTTGACTGTGGGAAATCACCTCCCAGTCAGCTTATTGTGCGTATGGACATTCATATTGCACTGTACAATGTGGATCAATAAAATGGGATATCAGTCTACTAATGGAAACCCACAGAAAACAACTGCAAAGAGATTACACAAATATTTGCATTGTAGCTCAATTTGCCACATTTATTGTACCAGTCAACCTATTGTAATGAAACAGCAGGGAGCAAGTTTCGAACCCTCGACCTTCGAGCCCGAGGTCTGGCGTGCTATCGACTGTGCCGCAAAAGCATGCTCGTGTGGCAGGGACGATTTCTGCGCTTATAAACCCAGGGTCGTTACACTACTCCCCCCTTTCAAAGAGTGCGTCCTCGCGCTAGCTTGCGGCTGTACGTCTTACAGGAACGCGCTCACCGGCCAAGCACACGCACTGTCGTGGATGCAAGGTCTGATCACTTCTGACACCAATGTAATGAAACAGCAGGGAGCAGGTCTCGAACCCGCGACCTTCGAGCCCGAAATGTAATGAAACAGCAGGGAGCAGGTCTCGAACCCTCGACCTTTGAACCCGAGGTCCAGCGCACTATCGACTGTGCCGCAAAAGCATGCTCGTGGGGCAGGTTCGATTTCCGCGCTTATAAACCCAGGGTCATTACACTATTATGTGTTTGTTGAACACTATTCCAGAGGAAAAACAATACAACATGGATGTTTTGGAGTCTGATAACTCTGAGGAGGACTTCGGTACGGAGTAGACTGATACCCCATTTCATTGCTCCACATTCCAACACCCCAACCTTGTTTCGCATTATCTAGTCTAAATATGGCATGATTCCACTATTTGTATCCATTTGCATCACTTTCAGAGGGACTTTTATTTAAAAGGCGAAATGCAAATTCAACAACACATAACCCGGTCCGGTCAAGCGGCAGTAGCCAGATGAAGCCAGCTAGCTGCTTATAACATTAACTTGGGGAAACAGGGTTAAATAGCTGGCTAGCTTGTTTAGTTCGTTATCTAGCTAGCTAGTTATTTCAATGAACTGAAGTTTGATTTCAATAGGACATCAACAAGTGGTTGCCTAGCTAATATTTAGTCACATGGATTCCTAAACCATTGCTAAGAATATTGAAAATGACTGCAGTTTTGTCTTGTCATTGTATTCAGGCTGGTTGCATTGGTGCTCGCTAGGTACCAAGCTAAAGCTAACTACCCCAAAAGTTGCTAATAATATCTGTATCAAAAGATATTTGCTAACATTTTTGATCCTGCTCGTTTGATCCAGATCTTATTTCAAATGCTAACACAGATGTCCCATTCGGTCAAACAAATAATGTTGGTGCTTGGCTTGCACATGCATATTTAGAACACAAAACATTTCTATAATATAACTTTTTTATTTGACATGTCAAATTAAAACCTTATTTGACTCGTCAAATAGTGTTATTTTACATGTTTTTTTTTTGACACGCAAAGACCCAAATGGCTTTCCATAGTCAACAATCTAAGCCAACTGCCAACCCAGTCTGTTTTGCCCCATAGTTGCTTAGGTGTCGGTTGTGTTGCTAAACAACCATTAGGGTTGACTCTCACGCGGGATGAAAATGACTACAACGACCATGATCCTTTGCTAGTTACGGCCACTTTCACCATGATTCTTAGCCATTTTTTTGTGCCATTCAGCAACATGACGCTTGAGATAGTAGAGAAAGGAATCATATTAGGCAATGAATAATTAAATATATAACATCCACACAGCACACTATCGACCAATCGCGTACTCACTGTCATGCAGCATCATGTTGCTGCTTAACTAATCACCCAATCCCTTCTCAAAGTCAGGGTATGAGTCAAGAAAACTGCCTTTTTTCCTGCATAAGTATGTAATGACACGATTCCAAAACTGTACAACATTGCAGAGAACAAGTTATGTATCTTACATCTTGGAAAAGATTTGCAATGGTGTACTTCTTGTTCACAAAATTCATGCTAATGTTGTTTTTTTGAGCTTATGCCCAATTGACTCCATTTTACTCCTTGACGGGGAGCTCTACTTGTCCTAGAATCGCCCTAAATGTACCGCTCAGCCCATGTCTCTGGTTTCCCATATCCTCAAAAGTAACTCTGATGATGCATAGCCATCGGGAGTTTTCCATAGGAATACGTGGATGACGTCAGCGCTATCACCATCTACTAGTTTTAATGTCTATGGATCTTTTGTCCATTCATCATTTCTTCTCATGAGAGACTGAGTAAAGTGGGAAAAAATGTATCAATAATTTGGGTTAGAAAAAATAAATGTGTGTTTAAAACAGGTAACATCTTGTGTTGAGTACTTCAAGACATTGACTTTAATGTTCCAAAATTACTTTTATGATAGGTAGTCAAAAATAATGTAGATATTCTGGGTTCACAGTTATATCACTTTTTTCGGACTAAAATGTGTTTAACACAAGAAAGGGATAATATCTCTGACATTTTTAAAGTAATTCCTCCCTCCATCCTTAACTTTTCCTTAATAAGTCATATTTTGTTAGAATTTCAATATCACAAACAGAATTTGTGTTATAAGCAGGCCATTTTTTTCTGAGCGCCAAAAAGGGACTTTTTCAAATCCTCCAACAGAGTCACATGCAGATAAGATGTTTCGATTTCATTTCTATACAGTATCAGAAACAGCAGATTCCTAGGTTTCGAAAACACTTCCCATTGCCAAATCAGTCTCAAAATTGAATCGATGAGCTCAAAATATGACTTTTTCCAAGAATAGCCTCTGTTCTATGCGCTCCACATTTGAGCATGCCAGCAACAGACAGCCTGCAGTAACAGAAACTAATGAAAATGTATTTCTGTTCTTGGAAATAGTATTTTTTTTGTATGATAATGTTACCCAAGACCTTCATAAACACAACCAAAGTATTATTTTGAAAATGTATTTATTAGTGTAACGAACCTGGGTTTATAAGCGGAGATATCGACTCTGCGGCTTGAGCATGCTTTTGCGGCACAGTTGATAGCGCGCTGAACTTTGGGCTTTCGAGACCTGCTCCCTGCTATTTCACTACATTAGTGTCACACCCTGACCAGAGTTTACTTTGTATATTTCTATGTTTTGGTTGGTCAGGGTGTGAGCTAAGTGGGCATTCTATGTTACATGTCTAGTTTGTCTAGTTCTATGTTTGGCCTGATATGGTTCTCAATCAGAGGCAGGTGTTCGTCATTGTCTCTGATTGGGAACCATATTTAGGTAGCCTGTTTGGTGTTGGGTTTTGTGGGTGATTGTCCTTAGTGTCTTGATGTCCTTGTTCTGTGTGTTTGTGCACCAGTATTAGGCTGTTTCGGTTTTCGTTACGTTTATTGTTTTGTAGTTTTTTTGTATTTAGATTCGTGTTGCTTCAGTTTAAATAAACATGGATCGCAATAGACACGCCGCATTTTGGTCCGACTCTCCTTCTCACCAAGAAAACCGTGACAGAATCACCCACCACAACTGGACCAAGCGGCGTGTCAACAGGCAGGAGCAGCCCAAAGAGGAGATGCGTAATAAGGATTTCTGGACATGGGAGGAAATCCTCGACGGGAGAGGACCCTGGGCTAAACCAGAGGAGTGTAGCCGCCCAAAGGTGCAGCAGGAGAAGAGGCAACAGGAGCAGCCCAAAGAGGAGTACAGTATGGACTATACTTCTTGGGAAGAGATAGACAGGTGGGCGGTCGACCCAGGGAGAGTGCCGGAGCCCGCCTGGGATTCGATGGAGCAGTGCGCGGAAGGTTATCGGAGAATGGAGTTGGCGAAGCGAGCACGGCGGAGCGCAAGGAAGCCCGGGAGTCAGCCCCAAACATTTCTTGGGGGGGGGGGCTAACAGGGAGTATGGCTACGCCAGGTAGGAGACCTGCGCAAACTCCCTGTGCTTACCGGGGGGCTAGAGAGACCGGACAGGCACCGTGTTATGCAGTGGTGCGCACGGTGTCTCCAGTGCGGGTGCATAGCCCGGTGCGGTATATTCCAGCTCCGCGTGTCGGCCGGGCTAGATTGAGCGTCAAGCCTAATGCCATGAAGCCGGCTCTACGCATCTGGTCCCCAGTGCGTCTCCTTGGGCCGGCTTACATGGCACCAGCCTTGCGCTCGGTGTCTCCGGTTCGCCTGCATAGCCCAGTGCGGGTTATTCCACCTCGCCGCACTGGCAGGGCGACCATGAGCGTTCAACCAGGTAAGGTTGGGCAGGCTCGGTGCTCAAGAGCTCCAGTGCGCCTGCACGGTCCGGTCTTTCCAGTACCACCTCCACACCCCAGCCCTCCGGTAGCAGCTCCCCGCACTAGGCTTCCTGTGCGTGTCCTCGGCACAGTACCACCAGTGCCAGCACCACGCATCAGGCCTACAGTGCGCCTCGCCTGTCCAGCGCTGCCAGAGCCTTCCTCCTCTCCAGCGCTGTCGGAGTCTCCCGCCTGTCTAGCGCTGTTAGAGCCTTCCTCCTCTACAGCGCTGCCGGAGTCTCCCGCCTGTCTAGCGCTGTTAGAGCCTTCCTCCTCTACAGCGCTGCCGGAGTCTCCCGCCTGTTCAGAACTGCCAGTCTGCAAGGAGCTGCCAGTCTGCAAGGAGCTGCCAGTCTGCAAGGAGCTGCCAGTCTGCAAGGAGCTGCCAGTCTGCATAGAGCTGCCAGTCTGCAAGGAGCTGCCAGTCTGCATAGAGCTGCCAGAGCTGGCAGTCTGCAGGATGCCGCCAGAGCTGCCAGTCTGCAGGATGCCGCCAAAGCTGCCAGTCTGCAAGGAGCCGCCAGAGCAGCCAGTCTGCAAGGAGCCGCCAGAGCTGCCAGTCTGCAAGGAGCCGCCAGAGCTGCCAGTCTGCAAGGAGCCGCCAGAGCTGCCAGTCTGCAAGGAGCCGCCAGAGCTGCCAGTCTGCAAGGAGCCGCCAGGGCCGCCAGTCAGCATGGAGCAGCCAGAGCCGCCAGTCAGCATGGAGCAGCCAGTCAGCATGGAGCAGCCAGAGCTGCCAGTCAGCATGGAGCAGCCAGTCAGCATGGAGCAGCCAGAGTTGCCAGTCAGCATTGAGCAGCCAGAGCTGTCAGTCAGCATGGAGCAGCCAGTCAGCATGGAGCAGCCAGAGTTGCCAGTCAGCATGGAGCAGCCAGAGCTGCCAGTCAGCCAGACTCTTCCAGATCTGCCAGTCAGCCAGACTCTTCCAGATCTGCCAGTCAGCCAGACTCTTTCAGATCTGCCAGTCAACCAGACTCTTCCAGATCTGCCAGTCAACCAGACCTGCCAGTCAACCAGACTCTTCCAGATCTGCCAGTCAGCCAGACTCTTCCAGATCTGCCAGTCAGCCAGACTCTTCCAGATCTGCCAGTCGACCAGACTCTTCCAGATCTGCCAGTCGACCAGACTCTTCCAGATCTGCCAGTCGACCAGACTCTTCCAGATCTGCCAGTCGACCAGACTCTTCCAGATCTGCCAGTCGACCAGACTCTTCCAGATCTGCCAGTCGACCAGACTCTTCCAGATCTGCCAGTCGACCAGACTCTTCCAGATCTGCCAGTCGACCAGACTCTTCCAGATCTGCCAGTCGACCAGACTCTTCCAGATCTGCCAGTCGACCAGACTCTTCCAGATCTGCCAGTCGACCAGACTCTTCCAGATCTGCCAGTCGACCAGACTCCTCCAGATCTGCCAGTCGACCAGACTCTTCCAGATCTGCCAGTCAGCCAGGGGTCGCCAATCAGCCAGGAGCTGCCGCCCCTCTGTCCAGAGCTTCCGCCCCTCTGTCCCGAGCTGCCGTCCCTCTGTCCGTTGAGAAGAGTTGCCATGGTGAGGAGGCCACGGAAGAGGATAAGGTGGGGGAAGACTAAGGTGAAGTGGGGGCCACGTCCAGCACCAGAGCCGCCACCGCGGACAGATGCCCACCCAGACCCTCCCCTATAGGTTCAGGTTTTGCGGCCGGAGTCCGCACCTTGGGGGGGGGGTACTGTCACACCCTGACCAGAGTTTACTTTGTATATTTCTATGTTTTGGTTGGTCAGGGTGTGAGCTGAGTGGGCATTCTATGTTACATGTCTAGTTTGTCTAGTTCTATGTTTGGCCTGATATGGTTCTCAATCAGAGGCAGGTGTTCGTCATTGTCTCTGATTGGGAACCATATTTAGGTAGCCTGTTTGGTGTTGGGTTTTGTGGGTGATTGTCCTTAGTGTCTTGATGTCCTTGTTCTGTGTGTTTGTGCACCAGTATTAGGCTGTTTCGGTTTTCGTTACGTTTATTGTTTTGTAGTTTTTTTGTATTTAGATTTGTGTTGCTTCAGTTTAAATAAACATGGATCGCAATAGACACGCCGCATTTTGGTCCGACTCTCCTTCTCACCAAGAAAACCGTGACAATTAGACTGAATGTTGAGTCAAAATCATCCCTCATTGGCCTGTATGGGGATCCAGAGGCCAGGCTTTTCTAGTATTAAAAGGAAACATTTTCATTATTTAATAAATGGCCTTAATATTGGTTTCAAAGTAGTACGAGTCAAATGAGTAAACAAGCTGGTAATGTATAAATTCATTTCATAAGATCTTAATCAATAGTTTGACAAATCAACAGTTATTTACTGTCAAATCTATAGTTTATATTTGTCCCCAAAAAATAATCTCCCTTGAGGGTTCTGGAGCATCTGTTTCGATTTTGGTTAGTATCCTTAGATGCCATCTTAAAGCTCCATTCTGCTACGAAAACAATAATATGGGGACCCCACCAATTGTTTTGGTATAGAGCTAGGAACGGTTCTAGGGAATTGTAACCACTGTCAAATGAATAGACGGCACTCAGAATATTTTTACTTTGAAACTATACATTGTTCGGTTCGTAAACATTCGATTTGTAAACACTCACAGGACACAATATATAATCCTCATGTATGGTGAAGGTGAAGAAATAAAGTTGAGTGTGGAAAGTGAATTAGGTTTGAAGGGATGACAGATTAATGTGATTACATTTCAAATGAATGTCTCTTACCGTTTGCAGTGTTTGTCCATTTTGTGGTTGGCAGTGGTGTTGAAGGAGTGGCCACAGAGCAGTTCAGTAGCTGCTTTCTTCTTGCTGAAGGTGCTCATCTTATCCTCCAATGTCCACCTCTTCTCAACCATCTTATTTTTATTTCTGCATCCCTCTCTTCAGCTGCTCCTACTTACTGGTACCGAGCAACTGAAAACCCGGAGAAAAGTAGTGTTTTACATGGATCTTTCGAAACAATTGTATTTTTTTACGTAGGAAGAAGGTTTGAGGATTTAGCAGGTAACTTTGGTCAATTCTGAGATCAACTTGGGATCATACGAAAGTGGCTCACCTTTTAGCCAGGTACATAACATATCTGACCTGCTCCGGGGAATGCTAATGGTACTTTCACGACAACTGGGAACGAGTTTAAATCATGATGTCAGTGATCATCAGGTCGGGAAGTCAGCTCTAGAAGGATGCCTGAGTTTCCGACTTGGAATTCCGAGTTCCTTTTTTTCCCAGTGCCAGTTGTTATGAACGCAGCATAACTCACGGTTAACTCCATTTATCACGAATGAAATGACTGAGCCACGAGATGAGGACCAATAAAATCAGATTACCTCCCTCTTGCAAAGATTGCGTCATTATCTCCTTCATTTGAGGAAGAAGACTGATTTTTGTGTTAAAAAGTAGTAATGTTAAAATATCACGTTACACATTTAGTAATGACAGAATGCATTTTATACTTCACACATATTAAGACTGTTGTATGATAAATTATTGTATCTATTTTATGATATGAGTGGGGGGAAAGGTGCTTGTGCATTGATAAACACACCATAGTCGGCATTACTTATCAGTAATAAAATAAAGACAGCACTTCTAATTACCTATTTCACACCATAGCATGCTGAATGTGCACATTAACATTTCTTTCATTTTTATTTCAGCACAAATGAAAATGTGGCACTGATGCACCCAATGGATTAATGTTTCAGCATTGCCTCAATGAAGAGTTCAACGTTCGACTACCTATGTGCGACATGTGTTACCCCTTCTAAGAGTTTATAATATAAACAACAATGAGAAAGGTACGTTTTACTTCACTTTTAATCATGTCAGCACATGTAACAGCAATTTACAGCCCTTTTTTGTTTCTTATTCTTCCTTTCCCCAATTCACTTAAACTATATTTCTTTATTTCCCATGGGCTTCACCCGAGTACCCCATGTATTAAGCCCCTTACAACCCCTCCCAAACATTTCACTGGCCTCAAAACAAACAGAGGATGTAAGTACTGGTCATGAGAACAACTGAGATAACTGGCCTAACAGCTATATAACTATCTAAACATGTCCAGTCTACCTTTATGGGCAAGGACGCAACCCCCACTAAACATTATCACACTGTGATTAGTCAAGGTAACAAGAAAATATATACACATCTGAACATCTCTAGTTGGTATCCTGATAAGAGCTTGGCAGCCCTAAAGTGTTATAGGTTAGAATGTCTCTGGGCCTTCTCTGCCGGGCTGAACTGCGGGTCAAGGTCATGGGTGACCCCAATGAATCAGTGTCCACTTCATCATTAGATGATTGAGTCTCTGAGCCCTTAGATGTTTCCATATTTACCCCCGTCCTCTCCGGGCTGTCTCTGAGGACTGGCTGGCACTCCTTCACAGTGAAGTTTCTATCAGTCTGACCCCGTTCCTCACTATTGTCGGATACTAGCTGTGTGCTACTCTGCCTGCTCTCTTCATCCCTACGTGGCCTATTGATGAAAATTGGATAAGGATCCTCATTTGAGCTCTCAGACTCAGCACTCTCCCCGTTTTTCTACTCTATTTTTGCTAGGGTGGTTCCCTTCTCCACAGACCCCTACAGGGTGTTTCAACAAGCTCCTCAAATGGTAGGGAATTACATGACATGAGCATACTGTGATGCAGAACCCTGGCCCTGTCTGTATCCCTCTCGGGTTTGACCTCATAGAACGGCTGTCATCACCTTTCCTGGTTACTACCACGTGTATTTGGTCCTCCCAGTGTGATCTTAGCTTACCCGGCCCCCAACGTTCTGACATGTTCCTCACCAGTTCACGATCCCCTGAGACCAGAACCAAACTAATTTTCTTCCGATCCTAGTAGACTTTTCCCTTTGCTGTTGATTTCTCCATGTTTCTAATGGCGATGTCATAGGCTTCCGTCATCTGTTGCTGCCACTTCTTGGCATAATCCTGGTATGATTTCTCCTGTTCCTTTATCTGTAAACCAAAGACAAGGTAGCAGGAAATACGGTGAAATACGGTGAAATACGGTGAGAACCCAATAGCATCACTAGTGGTACAATTATATGCAACCTTGTTCAGATAATCACCCCAGTTGGCCTTTTTCTCTTCATCTAGTGTGTGCAACATTGACAACAGTGTACGGTTAAATCTCTCCACCGGATTCCGCTGTGGATGATATGGAGAGTAGGTAGGGGTAGCCAGCTGGAAAGCATGGCCAGCCATGGAAAAATGCTTCTTGAAATTAGCGATTATCGTAGATTTATCGGTGGTGACAGTGTTTCCTATCCTCAGTGCAGTGGGCAGCTGGGAGGAGGTGCTCTTATTCTCCATGGACTTTACAGTATCCCAAAACCTTTTGGAATTAGTGCTACAGGAAGCAAATTTGAAAAAGCTAGCCTTAGTTTTCCTAACTTACTGAGTATATTTGTTCCTGACTTCCCTGAAAAGTTGCATATTGCGGTGGCTATTCAATGCTAATGCAGAACGCCACAGGATGTTTTTGTACTGGTTAAGGGCAATCAAGTCTGGGGTGAACTAAGGGTTATATCTGTTCTTAGTGTCACATTATTTGAATGGGGCATGCTTATTTAAGATGGAGAGGAAAGCACTTTTGAAGAGCGACCAGGCATCCTCTACTGACGGGATGAGGTCAATATCCTTCCAGAATACCCGGTCCAGGTGGATTAGAAAGGCCTGCTCGCTGAAGTGTTTTAGGGAGCATTTGGCAGTGATGAGGGGTGGTCGTTTGACCGCGGTCCCAGTACGCAGGCAGGGAATGAGGCAGTGATTGCTGAGATCCTGGTTGAAGACAGCAGAGGTGTATGGTGTGCCCATGGTTACGGATGGTTACGGATTTAGGATTGTACCTGGTAGGTTCCTTGATGATTTGTATGAGATTGAGGGCAGCTTAGATTGTAGGACGGCCAGGTTGTTAAGCATGTCCCAGTTTAGGTCACCTAACAGTACGAACTCCGAAGATAGATGGGGGCGATCAATTCACATATGGTGTCCAGGGAACAGCTGGAGGCCGAGGGGGGGTCTATAACAAGCGGCAACGGTGAGGGACTTGTTTCTGGACAGGTGGACTTTTAAAAGTAGAAGCTCGAATTGTTTGGGCACAGACCTGGATAGTATGACAGAACTCTGCAGGCTATCTCTGCAGTAGATTGCAACTCCACCCCCTTTGGCAGTTCTATCTTGTCGGAAAATTTTATAGTTAGGGATGTAAATCTCAGGAGTTTTGGTGGCCTTCCTAAGCCAGGATTCAGACATGGCTAGGACATCCGGGTTGGCGGAGTGTGCTAAAGCAGTGAATAAAACAAACTTCTAATGTTAACATGCATGAAACCAATGCTTTTACAGTTACATAAGTCAACAAATGAATGCGCCTGGGAAATGGGAGCTGTGCTGAGGGCTGCAGGGCCTGGGTTAACCTCTACATCACCAGAGGAACAGAGGAGGAGTAGGATAAGGGTACGGCTAAAGGCTATAAAAACAGGTTGTCTAGTGCATTCGTAACAGAGAGTAAAAGGAGCAGGTTTCTGGGCGCGAAAGAATAGATTCAAGGCATAATGTACCGACAAGGTTATGGTAGGATGTGAGTACAGCGGAGGTAAACCATAGGCACTGAGTGACGATGAGAGAGTTTTTGTCTCTAGAGGCACCATCTAAGCCAGGTGTGGTCACCGCATGTGTGGGGTGTGGAACATAAGAGCTAGGTTAGGCATATTGAGCAGGGCTGGAGGCTCTACAGTGAAATAAGACAACAATTACTAACCATTGTCATGGTCAAAACACATTGATGCAGTAGTTGCTAAAAGGGGGAGAAGTCTGTCTATAATAAAGCGATGCTCTGCCTTCTTAACAACACTATCAACAAGGCAGGTCCTACAGGCTCTAGTCTTGCCGCACGTTGACTACTATTCAGTCGTGGTCAGGTGCCACAAAAAAGGACTTTGAAAAATTGCATTTGGCTCAGAACAGGGCAACACGACTGGCCTTTGAATGTATATATGTGGTAGTGGTGGGGTAGGGGCCTGAGGGCATACAGTGTGTTGTGAAATCTGTGAATGTATTGTAATGTTTTGCCTTAATTTTGCTGGACCCCAGAAAGAGTAGCTGGTGCTTTGGCAGCAGCTAATGGGGGATCCATAATGAATAGAAATACATGTAAAATTCACATTTGCAGTTTCACATGTAAGAAACATTCATGTGAATATGTAACTTTCACATGTGGTGGTGAAATAGTGTTATTCTCCTTGCATGTGAAAAGCTGGTGTTAACGTGTTGCAAGAATAATGTTTCCACATATGTGACTCACCACCTGGATCCGGTCTTATGTATTAAAATTTGAAATTGTGTTTTTTTTACGTTAGAAAAAAGACTCAAAAGTCAAGACTCAGAGCTACAACATAGTAAATCATACACTGCATTTGAGGAACAATGGGAAATTAATTCTGCTTTTAAAGTAAACTCACTTTTGAGAAAATTACCTTAGAACGTTTTGGTATCTACTGAAGAGCTCTTCTTTGTCTTCACCCATTCAGTATCGTTCACACCCTCTTAAGCTTTAGCCCCACACATCTCGTTTCGATCTCTTGAGCGCAAACTTGAGACTCTGGCCGATGATTGAATGACATGAAAACAGCCTAACCAACTCTGCTGGCAACAATTTCATTATGCTTTTTTGCAGATGTTTACTGACACAGGCCATATTCAACGGCTGTTGTACACACGTCACGTAACGTTAGCTAACGAGTGTAGTGGAAATTTCCTGTATTTACCAAATCATGAGACCAAACCACCACACAAGTCAGGGTTATCATAAAGTCCATCTTTAATTATTATGAGCTCCATCACAACCCTGTGACTCTCAGATCAATTCAGTGTCTATAAATGAATTCTCTGAGAGTGCTTACACATTGCAACTGAGATCATTTATAGCAAAGACACACATAGCCAGACAGCATTGGCTATAAATTATCGTTCAGCTTTGTCTCCTAAACTATGTTCTTATCTCGCTCTTGGGACCACTCAGGACTATAAAACAAAACCTCATCAACAGGCATATATCAAATACACCCCTCATGGACAAGATCACAGAGACACAGTGACTGGCACACAGACATTGTGGAGCCAAGAGATAATTGGTTCCCCCTCAATCATCCCTTCACATGGTTTAAAATATATGTTTACAGATGAAGACAAGCTTGACCTCTCCCCTCTCTGCGGCCCAAGTAACTGAACCCAGGACAGAGAAAGGATAACTGCAAATGGCCACCACTATAGTACAACAAGATACATTCTAAATGAGAAGTAACTCACAATCATATAATGAAAATAAAACATCTTATCTATGTTACCCAACTATTCTGATTAATCCCCAACACGAGCCAGCCAGCTAACGTTAGCTAGTTAAACAACAATGAACAGTGCCAACAATGCCACAGTGCTGGGAGCTAACCAACCAGGTTCAATGTTAGCTAGCTTGTAAAATCTGAAAATGTAGCTAGCTAAAGCTAGTCTAGCTTACCTGTATACATTGTCATGCATGATGGATGTGTCTCCCTGTCAGGAATGCCATACCATGGTTGCCCTTAGTTTGAAGGTGTAATCCGGAGACAGGTGTTTTCTCCATCTCTTTAGCTATCATACTCTAATTCCACTGATTTCAAAACTTGATCATCCAGAAAGTGGAGAGCAACACTTATTCAGCTCCAATACACAATACATTTTTTTAAAGCAGTGTTCGACAGGATTACCAACACAGACTGACGAGCTCAAATAGACAGAAGCCTTCTATATGGCAGACCAATCTGAACTCATCTCTCAGCATGTCCAGCCCACTCATTATCTCAGCCAATCATGGCTATTGGGAAGATTGCAGGCTTTTTCTGTGGCTTAACCACAGATCATGTTAACAAATGTATTCCTATTTACAAATAGCATACAAGTTAGTTATTAAGGCACATGAAAGTTTACATGATCGAGAAACCATTTACATGATCGAGAAACAATCTGCCCCAAAAAAACAAAATTTGCTTACGTGTTTTTTTTAACGTTCAAACGGCTCTCCTGTGAAGTCGTGACTTGCGACATACGCCTAGTTTCCTGAATCGGGTCACATATGGAAATTCAAATTCTTCAATTCCATTCTGTAAAAAAGTTACTTAGCTTACCTGAGTATAATGATTAAAGTGTCTTAAAAATACATATTTCTTATTCATGAGAAAAAAATTGAAAAATCTATCTGAAACTTCACACGTCTCTGTTTTTCCCTCATGACATTTTTCGCATTATTTGTTCACATGTGAAAAGTACATGTGAAATGTCACGTGTCCGAAAACCATGTGTTATTTTCACGTGATTTCTTTTCATGTGATTTCTTTTGTAAGGGTTTTTTCCACACACCTTGTTACGAAATGGCACGACATATAAAAAATCAATCAATCAATCAATATCTATTCAATTATTAATATCTTAACATATCTATTTCAATTGATCAATACCTTGATTCTATCGTGATTATTTGACTACTAACCTAATCTAAATCACAAACTTAGCAAAAATAAACTAAAAACATTTTTTTTTAAAGAAACACTAAAAAGAACATAACACATTAACCTAATAAACTTTTTTTTTATCGTTTAATTTAAGTGAAACTTGAAAATCACACAATGTGTCAAAAGTCACGGTAATTAAAAATGTAAATATAAAACTTCTGCCCTCTCCTCAGTCGATTATCACCGCGAGACATTCAGTTAACAAAATACAGGGGGACAAATAACAGCTGTGAAGGAGAAAGAATGACAATTATCTGCTCAATTCTCTAAATGTGCCTTTTGTATAACAGTAATAACCATATTTCATGCTGTCTATTTCTATTTAATTGCTCACCCGGATGGTTGTCTTCCCAGCAATCGTTGGTACCCCTACTGAGCTCAGTGCGAGGATAGAGACACACACACACACACACCAATTTGACGGATGGGCACTGGCTGGATGTCCTTTGGGTGGTGGACTAACCTACAAAGCATTACATGGGCTTGCTCCTACCTATCTCTCTGATTTGGTCCTGCCGTACATACCTACACGTACGCTACGGTCACAAGACGCAGGCCTCCTAATTGTCCCTAGAATTTCTAAGCAAACAGCTGGAGGCAGGGCTTTCTCCTATAGAGCTCCATTTTTATGGAACGGTCTGCCTACCCATGTCAGAGACGCAAACTCGGTCTCAACCTTTAAGTCTCTACTGAAGACTCATCTCTTCAGTGGGTCATATGATTGAGTGTAGTCTGGCCCAGGAGTGGGAGGGTGAACGGAAAGGCTCTGGAGCAACGAACCGCCCTTGCTGTCTCTGCCTGGCCGGTTCCCCTCTTTCCACTGGGATTCTCTACCCTCTAACCCTATTACAGGGGCTGAGTCACTGGCTTACTGGGGCTCTCTCATGCCGTCCCTGGAGGGGGTGCGTCACCTGAGTGGGTTGATTCACTGATGTGGTCATCCTGTCTGGGTTGGCACCCCCCCCTTGGGTTGTGCCGTGGCGGAGGACTTTGTGGGCTATACTCAGCCTTGTCTCAGGATGGTAAGTTGGTGGTTGAAGATATCCCTCTAGTGGTGTGGGGGCTGTGCTTTGGCAAAGTGGGTGGGGTTATATCCTTCCTGATTGGCCCTGTCCGGGGGTGTCCTCGGATGAGGCCACAGTGTCTCCTGACCCCTCCTGTCTCAGCCTCCAGTATTTATGCTGCAGTAGTTTATGTGTCGGGGGGCTAGGGTCAGTTTGTTATATCTGGAGTACTTCTCCTGTCCTATTCGGTGTCCTGTGTGAATCTAAGTGTGCGTTCTCTAATTCTCTCCTTCTCTCTTTCTCTCTCTCGGAGGACCTGAGCCCTAGGACCATGCCCCAGGAATACCTGACATGATGACTCCTTGCTGTCCCCAGTCCACCTGACCGTGCTGCTGCTCCAGTTTAAACTGTTCTGCCTTATTATTATTCGACCATGCTGGTCATTTATGAACATTTGAACATCTTGGCCATGTTCTGTTATAATCTCCACCCGGCACAGCCAGAAGAGGACTGGCCATCCCACATATGCTCTCTCTAATTCTCTCTTTCTTTCTCTCTCTCGGAGGACCTGAGCCCTAGGACCATGCCCCAGGAATACCTGACATGATGACTCCTTGCTGTCCCCAGTCCACCTGACTGTGCTGCTGCTCCAGTTTCAACTATTCTGCCTTATTATTATTCGACCATGCTGGTCATTTATGAACATTTGAACATCTTGGCCATGTTCTGTTATAATCTCCACCCGGCACAGCTAGAAGAGGACTGGCCACCCCACATAGCCTGGTTCCTCTCTAGGTTTCTTCCTAGGTTTTGGCCTTTCTAGGGAGTTTTTCCTAGCCACCGTGCTTCTACACCTGCATTGCTTGCTGTTTGGGGTTTTAGGCTGGGTTTCTGTACAGCACTTTGAGATATCAGCTGATGTACGGCTATATAAATAAATTTGATTTGATTCGATACATAAGGGAAACTGTTGAGCGCAAAAATCCCAGCTGCTTTGCAGTTCTTGACATAAACTGGTCCAACTGGCACCTACTACTATTAAAGGCACATAAATCCTCTCTGGGATAGGGTCTAGTTTCCTGAATTTCCACCTGACTGACGTGGCCAAAGTAAACTGCCTGTTACTCAGGCCTAGAAGCCAGGATATGCATATAATTGATAGCATTGGATAGAAAACACTTTGACGTTTCTAAAACTGTTCGAATAATGTCTGAGAGTGTAACAGGATTGATATGGCAGGAAAATACGAAGAAAATCCGGCCTGAATATTGTTTTGGAGCTCCCAGGCTCTTATAAAGGGTTCCTATTGTTTCTATGTAAATCCATCTCCCAGATTGCAATTCCTATCGATTCCACTAGATTTCAACAGTCTTTATTCAATGTTTTAGGCTTGTTTTTTGAAAAATGAACAAGTATTTGGAGTTTTTGTTAGGGGACCACCTGAAGATAATCAGTCTTTCGGCGCACGAGGGAGAGGACGTGCGCTTACGAATTTTCCTACCCTATTGAACATACTACTTTCCGTATGAAATATTATAGTTTACTTACATTTTAGAGTACCTGAGGATTATATAGAAACGTTGTTTGACTTGTTTGGACGAAGTTTAGCGGTAGCTTTTTGGACTCGTTTTTTTTGTATGTTGAACGAGTGATTTACTGAAATCAATGGTGCCAACTTAACTGACTTTTTGGGATATAAAGAAGGGTTTTATTGAACAAAATGACCATTCATGTTGTTGCTGGGACCCTTGGGATTGCAAACAGAGGAATATCTGCAAAGGTAAGTGATTTATTTAAACGCTATTTGTGATTTTGTGAAGCCTGTGCTGGTTGGAAAATATGTTGATGTGGGGCACCGTCCTCAGACAATCGCATGGTACAGCCTTTTTGAAATCTGACAACGCAGTTAGATTAACAAGTAGTTAGCTTTTAAATGATATAAGACACTTGTATGACCATGAATGTTTAATATTTCAAATATTTATTTGAATTGCGCGCTCTCCAATTTCACCAGATGTAGTCGACATTGGTCCCTCTAGCGGGACACCTATCCCTAAGAAGTTTAAGGGCACAGTAATGATAGTTTGTAGAGTGATATCCTTTACGGTCCATCGACTCTTCCCACCATAATGATTTGATCATTTGTTTGTCTGTAAGTTCAATAAATTGGTATAAATATTTTCAAAGAAGTATGGATCAACCTGATTTGGACCATAGAGATTAGTCAGAAAGATCACCTTCCTTGCGGATCATTCCTGACTATTTGCTGACTATTTTGTTAATTTAAATCGTCACAACTTTTGAGTTCCTTTGTCCATGACAGAAAATTATTTCACCACCCCATTCCTAACAGGCAACTTCATCTAAGGATGTAGAGTGAGTTTCCTGGAAACAGTGTATGTTATATTCCTTTTCTTTAAGCAACGTAAAGACTGATCTTTTTTTAAATAATCTGCTAAACCGTTACAATTATAACTGGCATTACTTATTTCACCCCTTACCATAACTATTCTCAGTATAAATTGACCATAATTAGTGCTTGTAAAGTTACTACCATAAGAGGTAGTATGACGGTCAAAATTAGAGCTTTCAAATGTTTAATATTTAAAATTCAAGAAATAGGTTTGAGCAATATTTGTTTTATTCCCTTGCCTGTTTGCCTGTGAGCCAATGCCACAGATATTAGAAAATTGAGACAAGATATTATGTGTGTAGTACATCTGAGTAGGTTGATGTGTATGATATTGGATGTGAGTGTGATATTGAGTGTGTACGATGTCTGTTTAAGAGTAAGACTATAATGTGTGATGTCCAAATAAATAATATCCCCGCCAATTTGCATGGTTGAGTGTCTATGTGTGCAACATGTAGTGCGTATAGCCTTAATATTGAGGATGATAATTGTAATCCATATCGTATCAACGTCAAAGTTGCATCATAATTACCTTCAATATCATTGAAAAACACATCCCAGCATTTCCATAGCAATTGACGTTTCACATGATCATGAAAGAGGCCTTGCATTAATATAGAGACGGCTTCACTACAGTACAAATGTATCCCGTAAAATATGCTATTGTTCCCCAATGTCAATATTCTGATATCTTCCCCTTGCTTGATGGAAACATGTAGACAAAGACATAGAAAAGATAGACAAACGAGAAACATATTAAATTATAGAACAGTTCTCGACATAAGAGAGAAAAAGGGGAGAGAGGGAGAGAAGAAAGTGAGATCAAGGGTGTATGTGTATGTATAGGTTTATATGTGTAAGCGAGCATGTAATTGAGTACGTATGTGTTCATATCCACTTCATAATCTTCAGATATTTTTACAGTTCCCATACTTTCTTTTTTTCGTAACCTGAAGTCCCTGTAGAATTTAGTACATCCATGGTGTTATGGAGCTGTCACGGAATAGCTGTCCATCTTTAAAGAGTTGGTCCACAATGAGAAAGGCACGCTTACCCCTCTACCTCTGTTGCCTCTGTACAGGATACAGCCTCTTGCGATGTTCGTTCATCTCCCGTGGAAATTGGTAATTGAGACCAAATTTGGTCCCTTTAAGCTCACTTCCTTTTGTTGGTAGTGTTCAAATTTTGCGATGATAGGTCGGGGACCCTAGGTCTTGTCGCTCCGAGCTCCAAGTCTGTGTACTCGGTGGAAAGCCACATTGTTTACGGTCTCTAGAAGGAGGTTTCAAGGCAGATTGCACAAATTCTCTGATCGCACCCTCTGATTATTGGATGCGTCTCAGGAATCCCCGAAAATATTAGATTTTCACACATGCTACGGCTTTCTATGTCTAGTAGAGACTTCCTCATCACTGTGTTTTACCTGAGTAGACAATCCATGTTGGAATCGTTGATTTTTACCTTGGCAGTGAGTGCCTTGTTCTCTCCAAGGAGCGTGAAACTCCAAACACCCCCTCAGCCTCCTCACACATCTTTTCCAGTGTTGCATGGATTCCAGCCAGAGCACTATTCTCTACTTCAACGGTAATTATATCATCCGAGTCTGTAGATGAATATGTCTTTCTTTTTTTTGTCGGGTTAGAGTTCTTTTGTGAGGTAGCCAGATCTTTCCATGATGGAGTATGTTGTACCTTCAAAGGATAAAGCTGTTGTTACTCGTCGACTTCCTTCAGGATTTCTTTAGTATCCAGGTTGGCTCTTTACTGCAATCAGTTGTTTACAAAAGTTTTTAACAATGTGTCTTTCCCACGACGATGACCGGTGTTTCTGTAGTACAGCCACCTAGCACTGTTGATGTTACCAGCCTCAGATGTAATCTTGTGTGTTTGTCTGAAGCACAGCACTGTTTCCTTGTTGAAGTACCATTGTGCATTACGCATGAATGCCAGACTTTGATGACAGAGTTTGAAGACAACATTTGCCAACAAGAAGGACCTCCACGCCACCTTTATGATCGGAATCCCCGTCAAATGGTCATTACTACAGTCACAAAGTCATAAACCCTGTCTATTTCTAAAATGTCTCTTCTTAAAATTTGATTAAAAACCATTAACACCAATTATGTTATCATGAATTGTTACGATATAGACAATTTTTTACTTTGTGGCTGTGCTATCTAGTAGGAACCTTGTCAATCATTTTTAGCTACCTAACTAGTCTCCTCCCTAGCTGATAATTTGTCATCTCGTTCCTTCCTTGATTCTAGCATGCATTTGTTTACAGTGCCAGATAGCAAGTGAATGAAATCCTCTTTCCTTCTTAATGTGTTTGAGCCAATCAGTTGTGTTGTGACAAGGTAGTTGTGGTATACAGAAGATAGCCATATCTGGTCAAATACCAAGTCTATATTATGGTAAGAACAGGTCAAATAAGCAAAGAGAAACAACAGTCCATCAGTTATTTAAGACATGAACGTCAGTCAATTTGGAAATTGTCAAGAACCAACAAGCGCTATGATGAAACTGGCTCTCATGAGGACTGCCACAGGAGATGAAGACCCAGAGTTACCTCTGCAGCAGAGGATATGTTCGTTAGAGTTAACTGCATCTCAGATTGCAACCCAAGTAAATACTTTACAGAGCTCAAGTAACAGACACGTCTCAACATCAACTGTTCAGAGATGACTGCATGAATCAGACCATGGTCGAAATGCTGTAAAGAAACCACTACTAAAGGACACCAATAAGAAGAAGACGCTTGGAGGAGGTGTGATGGGGTGGGGGTGCTTTGCTGGTGACACTGTCTGTGATTTATTTAGAATTTAAGGCACAATTAACCAGCATGGCTACCACAGCATTCTGCAGCAATACGCCATCCCATCTGGTTTGCGCTTAGTGTGACTATTATTTATTTTTCAACTGGACAATGACCCAACATTCCTCCAGGCTGTGTAAGGGCTATTTGGAGTGCTAAATCAGATGATCTAGCCTCCACAATCACCCGACCTCAACCCAATAGAGATGGTTAGGATGAGTTGGACCGCAGAGTGAAGGAAAAGCAGCCAACAAGTGCTTAGCATATGTGGGAACTACTTCAAGACTGTTGGAAAAGCATTCCAGGTGAAGCTGGTTGAGAGAATGTGTGCAAAGAGTGTGCAAAGCTGCCATCAAGGCAAAGGGTGGCTACTTTGAAGAATCTCAAATCTTAAATATATTTGTATTTGTTGAACACTTTTTTGGTTACTACATGATTCCATATGTGTTATTTCATAGTTTTGATATCTTCACTATTATTCTACAATGTAGAACATAGTAAAAAGAAAGAAAAACTTCAAACTGTCCAAACTTTTGACTGGTACTGTACATATTAAATTGTGTTAGATATTTCTGAGCGTAAGGTGCCAGGTGGGACAATCTTGACTTCCTTTGATGTTTAGATGTGCTGTCTGTAATCACCCTCATGAGTCAAACCAATTCATACAATGTTTTCTCAATACTGATTTGCAAAGTCTTTATTACATTTGTCAAACTGTGTGATGAAGAAACAAGTACTGTATTGCAGTGGAAAACAAGTTAGTTAATAGTTAGTCAAGAAAGGAAATAACAAAACTCAAATAAATATTTTAATCTACCTTATTATACATTAAATAAATAACTGATATCCATTTTAGTCAGTGGACAGCACAGCTTGAAACCACATAAATTACATAGCTAACAAATACATAAACATACATGCTGTTCAGCTCAGCTGTAACTTTGATTAACAATCAGTAGTATAATATAAAACATTTAACAATGCGCAAAAAACTTGTGGGCATAATTAAGCCCATTAATAATTTTATTTTCATGCAAAAAAAAAAAAGATTTAAGCACCCAATGAAGTCTCCTGATTAGCAGATATAGATAGATAATTTGCTGTTCTTGTGATGACAGTTGCCTACTGATGTTAGTGTTGTCACCTCAGAATAGTCCGTTTCTGGTGGTGTACTGTACATTGTAAGATCTGCGTCTGTGCCAGCGTCTCCTTACAGCTGCACAGCAGCCACATAGCATACACTGCAAAAGAAAGATGGGGAAGCATGATTCACATGCTAAATATAATTGCAGAAATAAAACAGCTTATTGGATGAAATACTTTGTAAAGTATTTTCAGAGTACACATGTGAACACAAGCCTATACGTACACATAGCAGGATCCACAGGGGTACCAGAATGATAGCGATGCCACAAGGAATGATAATGGCCAAAGCCCAGCCAGGAAAACCTCCAACACTTGTGGCATGGAAAGGAGTGGTCAGTAAAAGGGTAGGAAGTGCTGTGGTGCTGGTAGTTGTTGTTGGGGCAACAGTGGTGGTCAGGAGACCTAGAATGGAAATTAAAATACATTTTAGAGGGATTATATACTTGAAATAAGTCATATAACATTGATATATAACTGTTTTCGAGATTGAGTATTTAACATGTTACATGGTGTTTGATAACTCACTGTCAAACAAAAACATAAAAATGACAACTGTATGGTAACAAAAGCAGCATACCTGAGACTTTTAAGACTTCCTGTAGAAAACCACTAGGGTGGTTGACATCATCCTCTTTGTATACATACGTCACATTTGCCCTGATTTCAGTGCCAACAGCACTGTGAAAGTAAAATTGGGTTTTGTGTGAGAGATGAGCATGGTCCCTTCTTCCTGTTTAGCTGTAAAAGCAGCAGCTAAATGAAATCTGCAGAAATTCTAAAGAGTGCAGTTGAGAAAGACGGGTTGGATGAAGGTTATGACGTTGTACTTACATGAAGTTGGCGTTGGGAAATTGAAACTGGTTGCCGTTTGGTTCACTGAGAAGTTGACGGAGCTAAAAGGGGACAAAACATCAAGTTATCAATTACCATCATGACCTGAACATGACCATGGATGTATCTTATGTGTAGAAGTACAGTATCTTACAAGTGTGTTAATTGAAAGCTGTATCTGGACGTAGGTCTCATTGGTGAATGTGAGTCTATTACTTAGAGACTCCAGGGTTACATTGGTTATTTTGAAACCAAGGTTGATGGCAAATGAAGTATCTGTAAGTTCTGTGAGCAGACAAAAACATGGTCACTATAGCAACAGATCAAATGAACTGCTACAATTTAGGAGTTTCAACAACATTCAAAAACATTCAAAAAGTATTTAGATAGCAGGAGCAGTTGAATGTTTACTTATTAAGATATTATTTCATAGAGAGGACATAAATGTCTTCATGAAACCTAATTGCTTGAACTCACTGATATAAGTTGCATTCTGGAAGGTGGTTTGAGTGGTCTTGGATTGAAGAGACAGTTGCTTCTTGACGGCACCAAGGACATCAGCCTCAGTGGGGACTGGTGTTTTGAGGTTGAATATCAGTTTAACAAAAACCACGGCTGTGCCGAATCTAAAAGAAAATAATAATACATGGAAAATTACATTTCCTAAAGAAAATGTGTGTACTTGCTAGCTTGTCTTAAAGTAATCATGGTTGTAAAATAAGTTATAGGATTGGCAGTCACTGCACTAGTAATGGTAGTGACTGGTTATAATTGGAAAAAGAAAGTCGATGGAAAGATTGATTGATGGATAGGATAGGATAGGAAAGGATAGCCTGAACATATGAAAGTTGGTTCGGTCTCTCTAGCTTGAACGGTTCAAGAGTTAATATTATTTTTGGTGGGTTATTATATGCTAATTTATACTCATTTAAATTGTTTTAGTTTAGAACGTTTAGAAAATTTTAAAATAATTAGAAAAAGTATGTAAGAAATCTAGTGGTCTTGCCTTCAGCAAGCACATTAATTATGATGGATTGGATTTATATCAAGCCTTTTGACCGATTGATGCACTCAAAGAGCTTTTCTAAAGAAAGGTTGACATTTTGGATGCTTTTATTAAAACATCAGTAGTTAACGACACAAGCATGGATATACATGGTTCATTGTTGCAAAGGTTCCTTGTTTGACAAAGTGTTCATTGAATTGTATGAAAACATTATAATAAATGATCTTGCTTACCTAGTTGTTGATGTCACTGAAGTCAAAAGGGTAGGAAGTGGTGTGTTGTTGGTAGTTGTTGTTGGGGCAACAGTGGTGGTCAGGAGACCTAGAATAGAAATGGAAATACATTTTAGAGGGATTATAAACTTGTAATATGTCATATAACATTGATATATAAGTGTTTTCGAGATTGAGTATTATACACGTTACATGGTGTTTGATAACTCACTGTCATAAATAAACATAGAAATGACAACCGTATGGTAACAAAAGCAGCATACCTGAGACTTTTAAGACTTCCTGTAGAAAACCACTAGGGTGGTTGACATCATCCTCTTTGTATACATACGTCACATTTGCCCTGATTTCAGTGCCAACAGCACTGTGAAAGTAAAATTGGGTTTTGTGTGAGAGATGAGCATGGTCCCTTCTTCCTGTTTAGCTGTAAAAGCAGCAGCTAAATGAAATCTGCAGAAATTCTAAAGAGTGCAGTTGAGAAAGACGGGTTGGTTGAAGGTTATGACGTTGTACTTACATGAAGTTGGCGTTGGGAAATTGAAACTGGTTGCCGTTTGGTTCACTGAGAAGTTGACGGAGCTAAAAGGGGACAAAACATCAAGTTATCAATTACCATCATGACCTGAACATGACCATGGATGTATCTTATGTGTAGAAGTACAGTATCTTACAAGTGTGTTAATTGAAAGCTGTATCTGGACGTAGGTCTCATTGGTGAATGTGAGTCTATTACTTAGAGACTCCAGGGTTACATTGGTTATTTTGAAACCAAGGTTGATGGCAAATGAAGTATCTGAAAGTTCTGTAAGCAGACAAAAAAATGGTCACTATAGCAACAGATCAAATGAACTGCTACAATTTAGGAGTTTCAACAACATAAAAAAAACATTCAAGAAGTATTTAGATAGCAGGAGCAGTTGAATATGTACTTATTCAGAAATTATTTCATAGAGAGGACATAAATGTCTTCATGAAACCTAATTGCTTGAACTCACTGATATAAGTTGCATTCTGGAAGGTGGTTTGAGTGGTCTTGGATTGAAGAGACAGTTGCTTCTTGACGGCACCAAGGACATCAGCCTCAGTGGGGACTGGTTTTTTGAGGTTGAATATCAGTTTAACAAAAACCACGGCTGTGCCGAATCTAAAAGAAAATAATAATACATGGAAAATTACATTTCCTAAAGAAAATGTGTGTACTTGCTAGCTTGTCTTAAAGTAATCATGGTTGTAAAATAAGTTATAGGATTGGCAGTCACTGCACTAGTAATGGTAGTGACTGGTTATAATTGGAAAAAGAAAGTCGATGGAAAGATTGATTGATGGATAGGATAGGATAGGAAAGGATAGCCTGAACATATGAAAGTTGGTTCGGTCTCTCTAGCTTGAACGGTTCAAGAGTTAATATTATTTTTGGTGGGTTATTATATGCTAATTTATACTCATTTAAATTGTTTTAGTTTAGAACGTTTAGAAAATTTTAAAATAATTAGAAAAAGTATGTAAGAAATCTAGTGGTCTTGCCTTCAGCAAGCGCATTAATTATGATGGATTGGATTTATATCAAGCCTTTTGACCGATTGATGCACTCAAAGAGCTTTTCTAAAGAAAGGTTGAAATTTTGGATGCTTTTATTAAAACATCAGTAGTTAACGACACAAGCATGGATATACATGGTTCATTGTTGCAAAGGTTCCTTGTTTGACAAAGTGTTCATTGAATTGTATGAAAACATTATAATAAATGATCTTGCTTACCTAGTTGTTGATGTCACTGAAGTCAAAAGGGTAGGAAGTGGTGTGTTGTTGGTAGTTGTTGTTGGGGCAACAGTGGTGGTCAGGAGACCTAGAATAGAAATGGAAATACATTTTAGAGGGATTATAAACTTGTAATATGTCATATAACATTGATATATAAGTGTTTTCGAGATTGAGTATTATACACGTTACATGGTGTTTGATAACTCACTGTCATAAATAAACATAGAAATGACAACCGTATGGTAACAAAAGCAGCATACCTGAGACTTTTAAGACTTCCTGTAGAAAACCACTAGGGTGGTTGACATCTTCCTCTTTGTATACATACGTCACGTTTGCCGTGATTTCAGTGCCATCATCACTGTGGACGTAAAAATGGGTTTTGTGTGAGAGTTAAACATGTGTTCCTTTCATCCTGTTTAGCTGCACAAGCAGCAGCTAAATGAAATCTGCAGAAATTCTAAAGAGTGCAGTTGAGAAAGACGGGTTGGTTCAAGGTTATGACGTTGTACTTACATGAAGTTGGCGTTGGGAAATTGAAACTGTTTGCCGTCTGGTTCACTGAGAACCTTATGGAGCTAAAAGGGGACAAAACATCAAGTTGTCAATTACTATCATGACCTGAACATGACCATGGATGTATCTTATGTGTAGAAGTACAGTATCTTACTAGTCTGTTAATTGAATCCTGTATCTGGGTTTCGGTCTCATTGGTGAGTGTGAGTCTATTACTTAGAGACTCCTGCGTTACATTGGTTATTTTGAAACCAAGGTCGATGGCAAATGAAGTATCTGTAAGTTCTGTGAGCACACAAAAAAATGGTCACTATAGCAACAGATCAAATGAACTCCTACAATTTAGGAGTTTCAACAACATTAAAAAACATTCAAAAAGTATTTAGATAGCAGGAGCAGTTGAATGTTTACTTATTAAGAGATTTATTTTATAGAGTGGAAAAAAATGTCTTCATGAAGCCTAATTTGTTGAACTCACTGATATAAGTTGCATTCTGGAAGGTGGTTTGAGTGGTCGTGAATTGAGGAGACAATTGCTTCTTGACGGCACCAAGGACATCAGCCTCAGTGGGGACTGGTTTTTTGAGGTTGAATATCAGTTTAACAAAAACCACGGCTGTGCCGAATCTAAAAGAAAATAATAATACATGGAAAATTACATTTCCTAAAGAAAATGTGTGTACTTGCTAGCTTGTCTTAAAGTAATCATGGTTGTAAAATAAGTTATAGGATTGGCAGTCACTGCACTAGTAATGGTAGTGACTGGTTATAATTGGAAAAAGAAAGTCGATGGAAAGATTGATTGATGGATAGGATAGGATAGGAAAGGATAGCCTGAACATATGAAAGTTGGTTCGGTCTCTCTAGCTTGAACGGTTCAAGAGTTAATATTATTTTTGGTGGGTTATTATATGCTAATTTATACTCATTTAAATTGTTTTAGTTTAGAACGTTTAGAAAATTTTAAAATAATTAGAAAAAGTATGTAAGAAATCTAGTGGTCTTGCCTTCAGCAAGCACATTAATTATGATGGATTGGATTTATATCAAGCCTTTTGACCGATTGATGCACTCAAAGAGCTTTTCTAAAGAAAGGTTGACATTTTGGATGCTTTTATTAAAACATCAGTAGTTAACGACACAAGCATGGATATACATGGTTCATTGTTGCAAAGGTTCCTTGTTTGACAAAGTGTTCATTGAATTGTATGAAAACATTATAATAAATGATCTTGCTTACCTAGTTGTTGATGTCACTGAAGTCAAAAGGGTAGGAAGTGGTGTGTTGTTGGTAGTTGTTGTTGGGGCAACAGTGGTGGTCAGGAGACCTAGAATAGAAATGGAAATACATTTTAGAGGGATTATAAACTTGTAATATGTCATATAACATTGATATATAAGTGTTTTCGAGATTGAGTATTATACACGTTACATGGTGTTTGATAACTCACTGTCATAAATAAACATAGAAATGACAACCGTATGGTAACAAAAGCAGCATACCTGAGACTTTTAAGACTTCCTGTAGAAAACCACTAGGGTGGTTGACATCTTCCTCTTTGTATACATACGTCACGTTTGCCGTGATTTCAGTGCCATCATCACTGTGGACGTAAAAATGGGTTTTGTGTGAGAGTTAAACATGTTCCTTTCATCCTGTTTAGCTGCACAAGCAGCAGCTAAATGAAATCTGCAGAAATTCTAAAGAGTGCAGTTGAGAAAGACGGGTTGGTTCAAGGTTATGACGTTGTACTTACATGAAGTTGGCGTTGGGAAATTGAAACTGTTTGCCGTCTGGTTCACTGAGAACCTTATGGAGCTAAAAGGGGACAAAACATCAAGTTGTCAATTACTATCATGACCTGAACATGACCATGGATGTATCTTATGTGTAGAAGTACAGTATCTTACTAGTCTGTTAATTGAATCCTGTATCTGGGTTTCGGTCTCATTGGTGAGTGTGAGTCTATTACTTAGAGACTCCTGCGTTACATTGGTTATTTTGAAACCAAGGTCGATGTCAAATGAAGTATCTGTAAGTTCTGTGAGCACACAAAAAAATGGTCACTATAGCAACAGATCAAATGAACTCCTACAATTTAGGAGTTTCAACAACATTCAAAAACATTCTAAAAGTATTTAGATAGCAGGAGCAGTTGAATGTTTACTTATTAAGAGATTTATTTTATAGAGTGGAAAAAAATGTCTTCATGAAGCCTAATTTGTTGAACTCACTGATATAAGTTGCATTCTGGAAGGTGGTTTGAGTGGTCGTGAATTGAGGAGACAATTGCTTCTTGACGGCACCAAGGACATCATCCTCAGTGGGGACTGGTGTTTTGACCTTGAATATCAGTTTAACAAAAACTCCCACTGTGCCGAATCTAAGAGAAAATAATAATACATGGAAAATTACATTTCCTAAAGAAAATGTGTGTACTTGCTAGCTTGTCTTAAAGTAATCATGGTTGTAAAATAAGTTACAGGATTGGTAATCACTGCAGTAGTAATGGTAGTGACTGGTTATAATTGGAAAAAGAAAGTCGATGGAAAGATTGATTGATGGATAGGATAGGATAGGAAAGGATAGCCTGAACATATGAAAGTTGGTTCGGTCTCTCTAGCTTGAACGGTTCAAGAGTTAATATTATTTTTGGTGGGTTATTATATGCTAATTTATACTCATTTAAATTGTTTTAGTTTAGAACGTTTAGAAAATGTTAAAATAATTAGAAAAAGTATGTAAGAAATCTAGTGGTCTTGCCTTTAGCAAGCACATTAATTATAATGGATTGGATTTATATTAAGCCTTTTGACCGATTGATGCACTCAAAGAGCTTTTCTAAAGAAAGGTTGAAATTTTGGATGCTTTTAATTAAAACATCAGTAGTTAACGACACAAGCATGGATATACATGGTTCATTGTTGCAAAGGTTCCTTGTTTGACAAAGTGTTCATTGAATTGTATGAAAACATTATAATAAATGATCTTGCTTACCTAGTTGTTGATGTCACTGAAGTCAAAAGGGTAGGAAGTGGTGTGGTGTTGGTAGTTGTTGTTGTTGTTGGGGCAACAGTGGTGGTCAGGAGACCTAGAATAGAAATGGAAATACATTTTAGAGGGATTGTAAACTTGTAATATGTCATATAACATTGATATATAAGTGTTTTCGAGATTGAGTATTATACACGTTACATGGTGTTTGATAACTCACTGTCATAAATAAACATAGAAATGACAACCGTATGGTAACAAAAGCAGCATACCTGAGACTTTTAAGACTTCCTGTAGAAAACCACTAGGGTGGTTGACATCTTCCGCTTTGTATACATACGTCACATTTGCCGTGATTTCAGTGCCATCATCACTGTGGACGTAAAAATGGGTTTTGTGTGAGAGTTAAACATGTTCCTTTCATCCTGTTTAGCTGCACAAGCAGCAGCTAAATGAAATCTGCAGAAATTCTAAAGAGTGCAGTTGAGAAAGACGGGTTGGTTCAAGGTTATGACGTTGTACTTACATGAAGTTGGCGTTGGGAAATTGAAACTGTTTGCCGTCTGGTTCACTGAGAACCTTATGGAGCTAAAAGGGGACAAAACATCAAGTTGTCAATTACTATCATGACCTGAACATGACCATGGATGTATCTTATGTGTAGAAGTACAGTATCTTACTAGTCTGTTAATTGAATCCTGTATCTGGGTTTCGGTCTCATTGGTGAGTGTGAGTCTATTACTTAGAGACTCCTGCGTTACATTGGTTATTTTGAAACCAAGGTCGATGGCAAATGAAGTATCTGTAAGTTCTGTGAGCACACAAAAAAATGGTCACTATAGCAACAGATCAAATGAACTGCTACAATTTAGGAGTTTCAACAACATTCAAAAACATTCAAAAAGTATTTAGATAGCAGGAGCAGTTGAATGTTTACTTATTAAGAGATTATTTTATAGAGTGGAAAAAAATGTCTTCATGAAGCCTAATTTGTTGAACTCACTGATATAAGTTGCATTCTGGAAGGTGGTTTGAGTGGTCGTGAATTGAGGAGACAATTGCTTCTTGACGGCACCAAGGACATCATCCTCAGTGGGGACTGGTGTTTTGACCTTGAATATCAGTTTAACAAAAACTCCCACTGTGCCGAATCTAAGAGAAAATAATAATACATGGAAAATTACATTTCCTAAAGAAAATGTGTGTACTTGCTAGCTTGTCTTAAAGTAATCATGGTTGTAAAATAAGTTACAGGATTGGTAATCACTGCAGTAGTAATGGTAGTGACTGGTTATAATTGGAAAAAGAAAGTCGATGGAAAGATTGATTGATGGATAGGATAGGATAGGAAAGGATAGCCTGAACATATGAAAGTTGGTTCGGTCTCTCTAGCTTGAACGGTTCAAGAGTTAATATTATTTTTGGTGGGTTATTATATGCTAATTTATACTCATTTAAATTGTTTTAGTTTAGAACGTTTAGAAAATGTTAAAATAATTAGAAAAAGTATGTAAGAAATCTAGTGGTCTTGCCTTTAGCAAGCACATTAATTATAATGGATTGGATTTATATTAAGCCTTTTGACCGATTGATGCACTCAAAGAGCTTTTCTAAAGAAAGGTTGAAATTTTGGATGCTTTTAATTAAAACATCAGTAGTTAACGACACAAGCATGGATATACATGGTTCATTGTTGCAAAGGTTCCTTGTTTGACAAAGTGTTCATTGAATTGTATGAAAACATTATAATAAATGATCTTGCTTACCTAGTTGTTGATGTCACTGAAGTCAAAAGGGTAGGAAGTGGTGTGGTGTTGGTAGTTGTTGTTGTTGTTGGGGCAACAGTGGCGGTCAGGAGACCTAGAAGAGAAATGGAAATACATTTTAGAGGGATTATAAACTTGTAATATGTCATATAACATTGATATATAAGTGTTTTCGAGATTGAGTATTATACACGTTACATGGTGTTTGATAACTCACTGTCATAAATAAACATAGAAATGACAACCGTATGGTAACAAAAGCAGCATACCTGAGACTTTTAAGACTTCCTGTAGAAAACCACTAGGGTGGTTGACATCTTCCTCTTTGTATACATACGTCACGTTTGCCGTGATTTCAGTGCCATCATCACTGTGGATGTAAAAATGGGTTTTGTGTGAGAGTTAAACATGTTCCTTTCATCCTGTTTAGCTGCACAAGCAGCAGCTAAATGAAAACCTGCAGAAATTCTAAAGAGTGCAGTTGAGAAAGACGGGTTGGTTCAAGGTTATGACGTTGTACTTACATGAAGTTGGCGTTGGGAAATTGAAACTGTTTGCCGTCTGGTTCACTGAGAACCTTATGGAGCTAAAAGGGGACAAAACATCAAGTTGTCAATTACTATCATGACCTGAACATGACCATGGATGTATCTTATGTGTAGAAGTACAGTATCTTACTAGTCTGTTAATTGAATCCTGTATCTGGGTTTCGGTCTCATTGGTGAGTGTGAGTCTATTACTTAGAGACTCCTGCGTTACATTGGTTATTTTGAAACCAAGGTCGATGGCAAATGAAGTATCTGTAAGTTCTGTGAGCACACAAAAAAAATGGTCACTATAGCAACAGATCAAATGAACTGCTACAATTTAGGAGTTTCAACAACATTAAAAAACATTCAAAAAGTATTTAGATAGCAGGAGCAGTTGAATGTTTACTTATTAAGAGATTATTTTATAGAGTGGAAAAAAATGTCTTCATGAAGCCTAATTTGTTGAACTCACTGATATAAGTTGCATTCTGGAAGGTGGTTTGAGTGGTCGTGAATTGAGGAGACAATTGCTTCTTGACGGCACCAAGGACATCATCCTCAGTGGGGACTGGTGTTTTGACCTTGAATATCAGTTTAACAAAAACTCCCACTGTGCCGAATCTAAGAGAAAATAATAATACATGGAAAATTACATTTCCTAAAGAAAATGTGTGTACTTGCTAGCTTGTCTTAAAGTAATCATGGTTGTAAAATAAGTTACAGGATTGGTAATCACTGCAGTAGTAATGGTAGTGACTGGTTATAATTGGAAAAAGAAAGTCGATGGAAAGATTGATTGATGGATAGGATAGGATAGGAAAGGATAGCCTGAACAAATGAAAGTTGGTTCGGTCTCTCTAGCTTGAACGGTTCAAGAGTTAAAATTATTTTTGGTGGGTTATTATATGCTAATTTATACTCATTTAAATTGTTTTAGTTTAGAACGTTTAGAAAATGTTAAAATAATTAGAAAAAGTATGTAAGAAATCTAGTGGTCTTGCCTCCAGCAAGCACATTAATTATAATGGATTGGATTTATATTAAGCCTTTTGACCGATTGATGCACTCAAAGAGCTTTTCTAAAGAAAGGTTGACATTTTGGATGCTTTTAATTAAAACATCAGTAGTTAACGACACAAGCATGGATATACATGGTTCATTGTTGCAAAGGTTCCTTGTTTGACAAAGTGTTCATTGAATTGTATGAAAACATTATAATAAATGATCTTGCTTACCTAGTTGTTGATGTCACTGAAGTCAAAAGGGTAGGAAGTGGTGTGGTGTTGGTAGTTGTTGTTGTTGTTGGGGCAACAGTGGCGGTCAGGAGACCTAGAATAGAAATGGAAATACATTTTAGAGGGATTATAAACTTGTAATATGTCATATAACATTGATATATAAGTGTTTTCGAGATTGAGTATTATACACGTTACATGGTGTTTGATAACTCACTGTCATAAATAAACATAGAAATGACAACCGTATGGTAACAAAAGCAGCATACCTGAGACTTTTAAGACTTCCTGTAGAAAACCACTAGGGTGGTTGACATCTTCCTCTTTGTATACATACGTCACGTTTGCCGTGATTTCAGTGCCATCATCACTGTGGATGTAAAAATGGGTTTTGTGTGAGAGTTAAACATGTTCCTTTCATCCTGTTTAGCTGCACAAGCAGCAGCTAAATGAAAACCTGCAGAAATTCTAAAGAGTGCAGTTGAGAAAGACGGGTTGGTTCAAGGTTATGACGTTGTACTTACATGAAGTTGGCGTTGGGAAATTGAAACTGTTTGCCGTCTGGTTCACTGAGAACCTTATGGAGCTAAAAGGGGACAAAACATCAAGTTGTCAATTACTATCATGACCTGAACATGACCATGGATGTATCTTATGTGTAGAAGTACAGTATCTTACTAGTCTGTTAATTGAATCCTGTATCTGGGTTTCGGTCTCATTGGTGAGTGTGAGTCTATTACTTAGAGACTCCTGCGTTACATTGGTTATTTTGAAACCAAGGTCGATGGCAAATGAAGTATCTGTAAGTTCTGTGAGCACACAAAAAAATGGTCACTATAGCAACAGATCAAATGAACTGCTACAATTTAGGAGTTTCAACAACATTCAAAAACATTCAACAAGTATTTAGATAGCAGGAGCAGTTGAATGTTTACTTATTAAGAGATTATTTTATAGAGTGGAAAAAAATGTCTTCATGAAGCCTAATTTGTTGAACTCACTGATATAAGTTGCATTCTGGAAGGTGGTTTGAGTGGTCGTGAATTGAGGAGACAATTGCTTCTTGACGGCACCAAGGACATCATCCTCAGTGGGGACTGGTGTTTTGACCTTGAATATCAGTTTAACAAAAACTCCCACTGTGCCGAATCTAAGAGAAAATAATAATACATGGAAAATTACATTTCCTAAAGAAAATGTGTGTACTTGCTAGCTTGTCTTAAAGTAATCATGGTTGTAAAATAAGTTACAGGATTGGTAATCACTGCAGTAGTAATGGTAGTGACTGGTTATAATTGGAAAAAGAAAGTCGATGGAAAGATTGATTGATGGATAGGATAGGATAGGAAAGGATAGCCTGAACATATGAAAGTTGGTTCGGTCTCTCTAGCTTGAACGGTTCAAGAGTTAAAATTATTTTTGGTGGGTTATTATATGCTAATTTATACTCATTTAAATTGTTTTAGTTTAGAACGTTTAGAAAATGTTAAAATAATTAGAAAAAGTATGTAAGAAATCTAGTGGTCTTGCCTCCAGCAAGCACATTAATTATAATGGATTGGATTTATATTAAGCCTTTTGACCGATTGATGCACTCAAAGAGCTTTTCTAAAGAAAGGTTGACATTTTGGATGCTTTTAATTAAAACATCAGTAGTTAACGACACAAGCATGGATATACATGGTTCATTGTTGCAAAGGTTCCTTGTTTGACAAAGTGTTCATTGAATTGTATGAAAACATTATAATAAATGATCTTGCTTACCTAGTTGTTGATGTCACTGAAGTCAAAAGGGTAGGAAGTGGTGTGGTGTTGGTAGTTGTTGTTGTTGTTGGGGCAACAGTGGTGGTCAGGAGACCTAGAATAGAAATGGAAATACATTTTAGAGGGATTATAAACTTGTAATATGTCATATAACATTGATATATAAGTGTTTTCGAGATTGAGTATTATACACGTTACATGGTGTTTGATAACTCACTGTCATAAATAAACATAGAAATGACAACCGTATGTTAACAAAAGCAGCATACCTGAGACTTTTAAGACTTCCTGTAGAAAACCACTAGGGTGGTTGACGTCTTCCTCTTTGTACACATACGTCACGTTTGCCGTGATTTCAGTGCCATCATCACTGTGGACGTAAAAATGGGTTTTGTGTGAGAGTTAAACATGTTCCTTTCATCCTGTTTAGCTGCACAAGCAGCAGCTAAATGAAATCTGCAGAAATTCTAAAGAGTGCAGTTGAGAAAGACGGGTTGGTTCAAGGTTATGACGTTGTACTTACATGAAGTTGGCGTTGGGAAATTGAAACTGTTTGCCGTCTGGTTCACTGAGAACCTTATGGAGCTAAAAGGGGACAAAACATCAAGTTGTCAATTACTATCATGACCTGAACATGACCATGGATGTATCTTATGTGTAGAAGTACAGTATCTTACTAGTCTGTTAATTGAATCCTGTATCTGGGTTTCGGTCTCATTGGTGAGTGTGAGTCTATTACTTAGAGACTCCTGCGTTACATTGGTTATTTTGAAACCAAGGTCGATGGCAAATGAAGTATCTGTAAGTTCTGTGAGCACACAAAAAAATGGTCACTATAGCAACAGATCAAATGAACTGCTACAATTTAGGAGTTTCAACAACATTAAAAAACATTCAAAAAGTATTTAGATAGCAGGAGCAGTTGAATGTTTACTTATTAAGAGATTATTTTATAGAGTGGAAAAAAATGTCTTCATGAAGCCTAATTTGTTGAACTCACTGATATAAGTTGCATTCTGGAAGGTGGTTTGAGTGGTCGTGAATTGAGGAGACAATTGCTTCTTGACGGCACCAAGGACATCATCCTCAGTGGGGACTGGTGTTTTGACCTTGAATATCAGTTTAACAAAAACTCCCACTGTGCCGAATCTAAGAGAAAATAATAATACATGGAAAATTACATTTCCTAAAGAAAATGTGTGTACTTGCTAGCTTGTCTTAAAGTAATCATGGTTGTAAAATAAGTTACAGGATTGGTAATCACTGCAGTAGTAATGGTAGTGACTGGTTATAATTGGAAAAAGAAAGTCGATGGAAAGATTGATTGATGGATAGGATAGGATAGGAAAGGATAGCCTGAACATATGAAAGTTGGTTCGGTCTCTCTAGCTTGAACGGTTCAAGAGTTAAAATTATTTTTGGTGGGTTATTATATGCTAATTTATACTCATTTAAATTGTTTTAGTTTAGAACGTTTAGAAAATGTTAAAATAATTAGAAAAAGTATGTAAGAAATCTAGTGGTCTTGCCTCCAGCAAGCACATTAATTATAATGGATTGGATTTATATTAAGCCTTTTGACCGATTGATGCACTCAAAGAGCTTTTCTAAAGAAAGGTTGACATTTTGGATGCTTTTAATTAAAACATCAGTAGTTAACGACACAAGCATGGATATACATGGTTCATTGTTGCAAAGGTTCCTTGTTTGACAAAGTGTTCATTGAATTGTATGAAAACATTATAATAAATGATCTTGCTTACCTAGTTGTTGATGTCACTGAAGTCAAAAGGGTAGGAAGTGGTGTGGTGTTGGTAGTTGTTGTTGTTGTTGGGGCAACAGTGGTGGTCAGGAGACCTAGAATAGAAATGGAAATACATTTTAGAGGGATTATAAACTTGTAATATGTCATATAACATTGATATATAAGTGTTTTCGAGATTGAGTATTATACACGTTACATGGTGTTTGATAACTCACTGTCATAAATAAACATAGAAATGACAACCGTATGTTAACAAAAGCAGCATACCTGAGACTTTTAAGACTTCCTGTAGAAAACCACTAGGGTGGTTGACGTCTTCCTCTTTGTACACATACGTCACGTTTGCCGTGATTTCAGTGCCATCATCACTGTGGACGTAAAAATGGGTTTTGTGTGAGAGTTAAACATGTTCCTTTCATCCTGTTTAGCTGCACAAGCAGCAGCTAAATGAAATCTGCAGAAATTCTAAAGAGTGCAGTTGAGAAAGACGGGTTGGTTCAAGGTTATGACGTTGTACTTACATGAAGTTGGCGTTGGGAAATTGAAACTGTTTGCCGTCTGGTTCACTGAGAACCTTATGGAGCTAAAAGGGGACAAAACATCAAGTTGTCAATTACTATCATGACCTGAACATGACCATGGATGTATCTTATGTGTAGAAGTACAGTATCTTACTAGTCTGTTAATTGAATCCTGTATCTGGGTTTCGGTCTCATTGGTGAGTGTGAGTCTATTACTTAGAGACTCCTGCGTTACATTGGTTATTTTGAAACCAAGGTCGATGGCAAATGAAGTATCTGTAAGTTCTGTGAGCACACAAAAAAATGGTCACTATAGCAACAGATCAAATGAACTGCTACAATTTAGGAGTTTCAACAACATTCAAAAACATTCAAAAAGTATTTAGATAGCAGGAGCAGTTGAATGTTTACTTATTAAGAGATTATTTTATAGAGTGGAAAAAAATGTCTTCATGAAGCCTAATTTGTTGAACTCACTGATATAAGTTGCATTCTGGAAGGTGGTTTGAGTGGTCGTGAATTGAGGAGACAATTGCTTCTTGACGGCACCAAGGACATCATCCTCAGTGGGGACTGGTGTTTTGACCTTGAATATCAGTTTAACAAAAACTCCCACTGTGCCGAATCTAAGAGAAAATAATAATACATGGAAAATTACATTTCCTAAAGAAAATGTGTGTACTTGCTAGCTTGTCTTAAAGTAATCATGGTTGTAAAATAAGTTACAGGATTGGTAATCACTGCAGTAGTAATGGTAGTGACTGGTTATAATTGGAAAAATAAAGTCGATGGAAAGATTGATTGATGGATAGGATAGGATAGGAAAGGATAGCCTGAACATATGAAAGTTGGTTCGGTCTCTCTAGCTTGAACGGTTCAAGAGTTAAAATTATTTTTGGTGGGTTATTATATGCTAATTTATACTCATTTAAATTGTTTTAGTTTAGAACGTTTAGAAAATGTTAAAATAATTAGAAAAAGTATGTAAGAAATCTAGTGGTCTTGCCTCCAGCAAGCACATTAATTATAATGGATTGGATTTATATTAAGCCTTTTGACCGATTGATGCACTCAAAGAGCTTTTCTAAAGAAAGGTTGACATTTTGGATGCTTTTAATTAAAACATCAGTAGTTAACGACACAAGCATGGATATACATGGTTCATTGTTGCAAAGGTTCCTTGTTTGACAAAGTGTTCATTGAATTGTATGAAAACATTATAATAAATGATCTTGCTTACCTAGTTGTTGATGTCACTGAAGTCAAAAGGGTAGGAAGTGGTGTGGTGTTGGTAGTTGTTGTTGTTGTTGGGGCAACAGTGGCGGTCAGGAGACCTAGAATAGAAATGGAAATACATTTTAGAGGGATTATAAACTTGTAATATGTCATATAACATTGATATATAAGTGTTTTCGAGATTGAGTATTATACACGTTACATGGTGTTTGATAACTCACTGTCATAAATAAACATAGAAATGACAACTGTATGGTAACAAAAGCAGCATACCTGAGACTTTTAAGACTTCCTGTAGAAAACCACTAGGGTGGTTGACATCTTCCTCTTTGTATACATACGTCACGTTTGCCGTGATTTCAGTGCCATCATCACTGTGGATGTAAAAATGGGTTTTGTGTGAGAGTTAAACATGTTCCTTTCATCCTGTTTAGCTGCACAAGCAGCAGCTAAATGAAAACCTGCAGAAATTCTAAAGAGTGCAGTTGAGAAAGACGGGTTGGTTCAAGGTTATGACGTTGTACTTACATGAAGTTGGCGTTGGGAAATTGAAACTGTTTGCCGTCTGGTTCACTGAGAACCTTATGGAGCTAAAAGGGGACAAAACATCAAGTTGTCAATTACTATCATGACCTGAACATGACCATGGATGTATCTTATGTGTAGAAGTACAGTATCTTACTAGTCTGTTAATTGAATCCTGTATCTGGGTTTCGGTCTCATTGGTGAGTGTGAGTCTATTACTTAGAGACTCCTGCGTTACATTGGTTATTTTGAAACCAAGGTCGATGGCAAATGAAGTATCTGTAAGTTCTGTGAGCACACAAAAAAAATGGTCACTATAGCAACAGATCAAATGAACTGCTACAATTTAGGAGTTTCAACAACATTAAAAAACATTCAAAAAGTATTTAGATAGCAGGAGCAGTTGAATGTTTACTTATTAAGAGATTATTTTATAGAGTGGAAAAAAATGTCTTCATGAAGCCTAATTTGTTGAACTCACTGATATAAGTTGCATTCTGGAAGGTGGTTTGAGTGGTCGTGAATTGAGGAGACAATTGCTTCTTGACGGCACCAAGGACATCATCCTCAGTGGGGACTGGTGTTTTGACCTTGAATATCAGTTTAACAAAAACTCCCACTGTGCCGAATCTAAGAGAAAATAATAATACATGGAAAATTACATTTCCTAAAGAAAATGTGTGTACTTGCTAGCTTGTCTTAAAGTAATCATGGTTGTAAAATAAGTTACAGGATTGGTAATCACTGCAGTAGTAATGGTAGTGACTGGTTATAATTGGAAAAATAAAGTCGATGGAAAGATTGATTGATGGATAGGATAGGATAGGAAAGGATAGCCTGAACATATGAGAGTTGGTTCGGTCTCTCTAGCTTGAACGGTTCAAGAGTTAAAATTATTTTTGGTGGGTTATTATATGCTAATTTATACTCATTTAAATTGTTTTAGTTTAGAACGTTTAGAAAATGTTAAAATAATTAGAAAAAGTATGTAAGAAATCTAGTGGTCTTGCCTCCAGCAAGCACATTAATTATAATGGATTGGATTTATATTAAGCCTTTTGACCGATTGATGCACTCAAAGAGCTTTTCTAAAGAAAGGTTGACATTTTGGATGCTTTTAATTAAAACATCAGTAGTTAACGACACAAGCATGGATATACATGGTTCATTGTTGCAAAGGTTCCTTGTTTGACAAAGTGTTCATTGAATTGTATGAAAACATTATAATAAATGATCTTGCTTACCTAGTTGTTGATGTCACTGAAGTCAAAAGGGTAGGAAGTGGTGTGGTGTTGGTAGTTGTTGTTGTTGTTGGGGCAACAGTGGCGGTCAGGAGACCTAGAATAGAAATGGAAATACATTTTAGAGGGATTATAAACTTGTAATATGTCATATAACATTGATATATAAGTGTTTTCGAGATTGAGTATTATACACGTTACATGGTGTTTGATAACTCACTGTCATAAATAAACATAGAAATGACAACTGTATGGTAACAAAAGCAGCATACCTGAGACTTTTAAGACTTCCTGTAGAAAACCACTAGGGTGGTTGACATCTTCCTCTTTGTATACATACGTCACGTTTGCCGTGATTTCAGTGCCATCATCACTGTGGATGTAAAAATGGGTTTTGTGTGAGAGTTAAACATGTTCCTTTCATCCTGTTTAGCTGCACAAGCAGCAGCTAAATGAAAACCTGCAGAAATTCTAAAGAGTGCAGTTGAGAAAGACGGGTTGGTTCAAGGTTATGACGTTGTACTTACATGAAGTTGGCGTTGGGAAATTGAAACTGTTTGCCGTCTGGTTCACTGAGAACCTTATGGAGCTAAAAGGGGACAAAACATCAAGTTGTCAATTACTATCATGACCTGAACATGACCATGGATGTATCTTATGTGTAGAAGTACAGTATCTTACTAGTCTGTTAATTGAATCCTGTATCTGGGTTTCGGTCTCATTGGTGAGTGTGAGTCTATTACTTAGAGACTCCTGCGTTACATTGGTTATTTTGAAACCAAGGTCGATGGCAAATGAAGTATCTGTAAGTTCTGTGAGCACACAAAAAAAATGGTCACTATAGCAACAGATCAAATGAACTGCTACAATTTAGGAGTTTCAACAACATTCAAAAACATTCAAAAAGTATTTAGATAGCAGGAGCAGTTGAATGTTTACTTATTAAGAGATTATTTTATAGAGTGGAAAAAAATGTCTTCATGAAGCCTAATTTGTTGAACTCACTGATATAAGTTGCATTCTGGAAGGTGGTTTGAGTGGTCGTGAATTGAGGAGACAATTGCTTCTTGACGGCACCAAGGACATCATCCTCAGTGGGGACTGGTGTTTTGACCTTGAATATCAGTTTAACAAAAACTCCCACTGTGCCGAATCTAAGAGAAAATAATAATACATGGAAAATTACATTTCCTAAAGAAAATGTGTGTACTTGCTAGCTTGTCTTAAAGTAATCATGGTTGTAAAATAAGTTACAGGATTGGTAATCACTGCAGTAGTAATGGTAGTGACTGGTTATAATTGGAAAAAGAAAGTCGATGGAAAGATTGATTGATGGATAGGATAGGATAGGAAAGGATAGCCTGAACATATGAAAGTTGGTTCGGTCTCTCTAGCTTGAACGGTTCAAGAGTTAAAATTATTTTTGGTGGGTTATTATATGCTAATTTATACTCATTTAAATTGTTTTAGTTTAGAACGTTTAGAAAATGTTAAAATAATTAGAAAAAGTATGTAAGAAATCTAGTGGTCTTGCCTCCAGCAAGCACATTAATTATAATGGATTGGATTTATATTAAGCCTTTTGACCGATTGATGCACTCAAAGAGCTTTTCTAAAGAAAGGTTGACATTTTGGATGCTTTTAATTAAAACATCAGTAGTTAACGACACAAGCATGGATATACATGGTTCATTGTTGCAAAGGTTCCTTGTTTGACAAAGTGTTCATTGAATTGTATGAAAACATTATAATAAATGATCTTGCTTACCTAGTTGTTGATGTCACTGAAGTCAAAAGGGTAGGAAGTGGTGTGGTGTTGGTAGTTGTTGTTGTTGTTGGGGCAACAGTGGCGGTCAGGAGACCTAGAATAGAAATGGAAATACATTTTAGAGGGATTATAAACTTGTAATATGTCATATAACATTGATATATAAGTGTTTTCGAGATTGAGTATTATACACGTTACATGGTGTTTGATAACTCACTGTCATAAATAAACATAGAAATGACAACTGTATGGTAACAAAAGCAGCATACCTGAGACTTTTAAGACTTCCTGTAGAAAACCACTAGGGTGGTTGACATCTTCCTCTTTGTATACATACGTCACGTTTGCCGTGATTTCAGTGCCATCATCACTGTGGATGTAAAAATGGGTTTTGTGTGAGAGTTAAACATGTTCCTTTCATCCTGTTTAGCTGCACAAGCAGCAGCTAAATGAAAACCTGCAGAAATTCTAAAGAGTGCAGTTGAGAAAGACGGGTTGGTTCAAGGTTATGACGTTGTACTTACATGAAGTTGGCGTTGGGAAATTGAAACTGTTTGCCGTCTGGTTCACTGAGAACCTTATGGAGCTAAAAGGGGACAAAACATCAAGTTGTCAATTACTATCATGACCTGAACATGACCATGGATGTATCTTATGTGTAGAAGTACAGTATCTTACTAGTCTGTTAATTGAATCCTGTATCTGGGTTTCGGTCTCATTGGTGAGTGTGAGTCTATTACTTAGAGACTCCTGCGTTACATTGGTTATTTTGAAACCAAGGTCGATGGCAAATGAAGTATCTGTAAGTTCTGTGAGCACACAAAAAAAATGGTCACTATAGCAACAGATCAAATGAACTGCTACAATTTAGGAGTTTCAACAACATTAAAAAACATTCAAAAAGTATTTAGATAGCAGGAGCAGTTGAATGTTTACTTATTAAGAGATTATTTTATAGAGTGGAAAAAAATGTCTTCATGAAGCCTAATTTGTTGAACTCACTGATATAAGTTGCATTCTGGAAGGTGGTTTGAGTGGTCGTGAATTGAGGAGACAATTGCTTCTTGACGGCACCAAGGACATCATCCTCAGTGGGGACTGGTGTTTTGACCTTGAATATCAGTTTAACAAAAACTCCCACTGTGCCGAATCTAAGAGAAAATAATAATACATGGAAAATTACATTTCCTAAAGAAAATGTGTGTACTTGCTAGCTTGTCTTAAAGTAATCATGGTTGTAAAATAAGTTACAGGATTGGTAATCACTGCAGTAGTAATGGTAGTGACTGGTTATAATTGGAAAAATAAAGTCGATGGAAAGATTGATTGATGGATAGGATAGGATAGGAAAGGATAGCCTGAACATATGAGAGTTGGTTCGGTCTCTCTAGCTTGAACGGTTCAAGAGTTAAAATTATTTTTGGTGGGTTATTATATGCTAATTTATACTCATTTAAATTGTTTTAGTTTAGAACGTTTAGAAAATGTTAAAATAATTAGAAAAAGTATGTAAGAAATCTAGTGGTCTTGCCTCCAGCAAGCACATTAATTATAATGGATTGGATTTATATTAAGCCTTTTGACCGATTGATGCACTCAAAGAGCTTTTCTAAAGAAAGGTTGACATTTTGGATGCTTTTAATTAAAACATCAGTAGTTAACGACACAAGCATGGATATACATGGTTCATTGTTGCAAAGGTTCCTTGTTTGACAAAGTGTTCATTGAATTGTATGAAAACATTATAATAAATGATCTTGCTTACCTAGTTGTTGATGTCACTGAAGTCAAAAGGGTAGGAAGTGGTGTGGTGTTGGTAGTTGTTGTTGTTGTTGGGGCAACAGTGGCGGTCAGGAGACCTAGAATAGAAATGGAAATACATTTTAGAGGGATTATAAACTTGTAATATGTCATATAACATTGATATATAAGTGTTTTCGAGATTGAGTATTATACACGTTACATGGTGTTTGATAACTCACTGTCATAAATAAACATAGAAATGACAACTGTATGGTAACAAAAGCAGCATACCTGAGACTTTTAAGACTTCCTGTAGAAAACCACTAGGGTGGTTGACATCTTCCTCTTTGTATACATACGTCACGTTTGCCGTGATTTCAGTGCCATCATCACTGTGGATGTAAAAATGGGTTTTGTGTGAGAGTTAAACATGTTCCTTTCATCCTGTTTAGCTGCACAAGCAGCAGCTAAATGAAAACCTGCAGAAATTCTAAAGAGTGCAGTTGAGAAAGACGGGTTGGTTCAAGGTTATGACGTTGTACTTACATGAAGTTGGCGTTGGGAAATTGAAACTGTTTGCCGTCTGGTTCACTGAGAACCTTATGGAGCTAAAAGGGGACAAAACATCAAGTTGTCAATTACTATCATGACCTGAACATGACCATGGATGTATCTTATGTGTAGAAGTACAGTATCTTACTAGTCTGTTAATTGAATCCTGTATCTGGGTTTCGGTCTCATTGGTGAGTGTGAGTCTATTACTTAGAGACTCCTGCGTTACATTGGTTATTTTGAAACCAAGGTCGATGGCAAATGAAGTATCTGTAAGTTCTGTGAGCACACAAAAAAAATGGTCACTATAGCAACAGATCAAATGAACTGCTACAATTTAGGAGTTTCAACAACATTAAAAAACATTCAAAAAGTATTTAGATAGCAGGAGCAGTTGAATGTTTACTTATTAAGAGATTATTTTATAGAGTGGAAAAAAATGTCTTCATGAAGCCTAATTTGTTGAACTCACTGATATAAGTTGCATTCTGGAAGGTGGTTTGAGTGGTCGTGAATTGAGGAGACAATTGCTTCTTGACGGCACCAAGGACATCATCCTCAGTGGGGACTGGTGTTTTGACCTTGAATATCAGTTTAACAAAAACTCCCACTGTGCCGAATCTAAGAGAAAATAATAATACATGGAAAATTACATTTCCTAAAGAAAATGTGTGTACTTGCTAGCTTGTCTTAAAGTAATCATGGTTGTAAAATAAGTTACAGGATTGGTAATCACTGCAGTAGTAATGGTAGTGACTGGTTATAATTGGAAAAAGAAAGTCGATGGAAAGATTGATTGATGGATAGGATAGGATAGGAAAGGATAGCCTGAACATATGAAAGTTGGTTCGGTCTCTCTAGCTTGAACGGTTCAAGAGTTAAAATTATTTTTGGTGGGTTATTATATGCTAATTTATACTCATTTAAATTGTTTTAGTTTAGAACGTTTAGAAAATGTTAAAATAATTAGAAAAAGTATGTAAGAAATCTAGTGGTCTTGCCTCCAGCAAGCACATTAATTATAATGGATTGGATTTATATTAAGCCTTTTGACCGATTGATGCACTCAAAGAGCTTTTCTAAAGAAAGGTTGACATTTTGGATGCTTTTAATTAAAACATCAGTAGTTAACGACACAAGCATGGATATACATGGTTCATTGTTGCAAAGGTTCCTTGTTTGACAAAGTGTTCATTGAATTGTATGAAAACATTATAATAAATGATCTTGCTTACCTAGTTGATGTCACTGAAGTCAAAAGGGTAGGAAGTGGTGTGGTGTTGGTAGTTGTTGTTGTTGTTGGGGCAACAGTGGTGGTCAGGAGACCTAGAATAGAAATGGAAATACATTTTAGAGGGATTATAAACTTGTAATATGTCATATAACATTGATATATAAGTTTTTTTTGAGATTGAGTATTATACACGTTACATGGTGTTTGATAACTCACTGTCATAAATAAACATAGAAATGACAACCGTATGTTAACAAAAGCAGCATACCTGAGACTTTTAAGACTTCCTGTAGAAAACCACTAGGGTGGTTGACGTCTTCCTCTTTGTACACATACGTCACGTTTGCCGTGATTTCAGTGCCATCATCACTGTGGACGTAAAAATGGGTTTTGTGTGAGAGTTAAACATGTTCCTTTCATCCTGTTTAGCTGCAAAAGCAGCAGCTAAATGAAAACCTGCAGAAATTCTAAAGAGTGCAGTTGAGAAAGACGGGTGGTTCAAGGTTATGACGTTGTACTTACATGACGTTGGCGTTGGGAAATTGAAACTGTTTGCCGTCTGGTTCACTGAGAACCTTATGGAGCTAAAAGGGGACAAAACATCAAGTTGTCAATTACTATCATGACCTGAACATGACCATGGATGTATCTTATGTGTAGAAGTACAGTATCTTACTAGTCTGTTAATTGAATCCTGTATCTGGGTTTCGGTCTCATTGGTGAGTGTGAGTCTATTACTTAGAGACTCCTGCGTTACATTGGTTATTTTGAAACCAAGGTCGATGGCAAATGAAGTATCTGTAAGTTCTGTGAGCACACAAAAAAAATGGTCACTATAGCAACAGATCAAATGAACTGCTATAATTTAGGAGTTTCAACAACATTAAAAAACATTCAAAAAGTATTTAGATAGCAGGAGCAGTTGAATGTTTACTTATTAAGAGATTATTTTATAGAGTGGAAAAAAATGTCTTCATGAAGCCTAATTTGTTGAACTCACTGATATAAGTTGCATTCTGGAAGGTGGTTTGAGTGGTCGTGAATTGAGGAGACAATTGCTTCTTGACGGCACCAAGGACATCATCCTCAGTGGGGACTGGTGTTTTGACCTTGAATATCAGTTTAACAAAAACTCCCACTGTGCCGAATCTAAGAGAAAATAATAATACATGGAAAATTACATTTCCTAAAGAAAATGTGTGTACTTGCTAGCTTGTCTTAAAGTAATCATGGTTGTAAAATAAGTTACAGGATTGGTAATCACTGCAGTAGTAATGGTAGTGACTGGTTATAATTGGAAAAAGAAAGTCGATGGAAAGACTGATTGATGGATAGGATAGGATTGGAAAGGATAGCCTGAACATATGAAAGTTGGTTCGGTCTCTCTAGCTTGAACGGTTCAAGAGTTAAAATTATTTTTGGTGGGTTATTATATGCTAATTTATACTCATTTAAATTGTTTTAGTTTAGAACGTTTAGAAAATGTTAAAATAATTAGAAAAAGTATGTAAGAAATCTAGTGGTCTTGCCTTCAGCAAGCACATTAATTATAATGGATTGGATTTATATTAAGCCTTTTGACCGATTGATGCACTCAAAGAGCTTTTCTAAAGAAAGGTTGACATTTTGGATGCTTTTAATTGAAACATCAGTAGTTAACGACACAAGCATGGATATACATGGTTCATTGTTGCAAAGGTTCCTTGTTTGACAAAGTGTTCATTGAATTGTATGAAAACATTATAATAAATGATCTTGCTTACCTAGTTGTTGATGTCACTGAAGTCAAAAGGGTAGGAAGTGGTGTGGTGTTGGTAGTTGTTGTTGTTGTTGGGGCAACAGTGGTGGTCAGGAGACCTAGAATAGAAATGGAAATACATTTTAGAGGGATTATAAACTTGTAATATGTCATATAACATTGATATATAAGTGTTTTCGAGATTGAGTATTATACACGTTACATGGTGTTTGATAACTCACTGTCATAAATAAACATAGAAATGACAACCGTATGTTAACAAAAGCAGCATACCTGAGACTTTTAAGACTTCCTGTAGAAAACCACTAGGGTGGTTGACGTCTTCCTCTTTGTATACATACGTCACGTTTGCCGTGATTTCAGTGCCATCATCACTGTGGACGTAAAAATGGGTTTTGTGTGAGAGTTAAACATGTTCCTTTCATCCTGTTTAGCTGCAAAAGCAGCAGCTAAATGAAAACCTGCAGAAATTCTAAAGAGTGCAGTTGAGAAAGACGGGTTGGTTCAAGGTTATGACGTTGTACTTACATGAAGTTGGCGTTGGGAAATTGAAACTGTTTGCCGTCTGGTTCACTGAGAACCTTATGGAGCTAAAAGGGGACAAAACATCAAGTTGTCAATTACTATCATGACCTGAACATGACCATGGATGTATCTTATGTGTAGAAGTACAGTATCTTACTAGTCTGTTAATTGAATCCTGTATCTGGGTTTCGGTCTCATTGGTGAGTGTGAGTCTATTACTTAGAGACTCCTGCGTTACATTGGTTATTTTGAAACCAAGGTCGATGGCAAATGAAGTATCTGTAAGTTCTGTGAGCACACAAAAAAATGGTCACTATAGCAACAGATCAAATGAACTGCTACAATTTAGGAGTTTCAACAACATTCAAAAACATTCAAAAAGTATTTAGATAGCAGGAGCAGTTGAATGTTTACTTATTAAGAGATTATTTTATAGAGTGGAAAAAAATGTCTTCATGAAGCCTAATTTGTTGAACTCACTGATATAAGTTGCATTCTGGAAGGTGGTTTGAGTGGTCGTGAATTGAGGAGACAATTGCTTCTTGACGGCACCAAGGACATCATCCTCAGTGGGGACTGGTGTTTTGACCTTGAATATCAGTTTAACAAAAACTCCCACTGTGCCGAATCTAAGAGAAAATAATAATACATGGAAAATTACATTTCCTAAAGAAAATGTGTGTACTTGCTAGCTTGTCTTAAAGTAATCATGGTTGTAAAATAAGTTACAGGATTGGTAATCACTGCAGTAGTAATGGTAGTGACTGGTTATAATTGGAAAAAGAAAGTCGATGGAAAGATTGATTGATGGATAGGATAGGATAGGAAAGGATAGCCTGAACATATGAAAGTTGGTTCGGTCTCTCTAGCTTGAACGGTTCAAGAGTTAATATTATTTTTGGTGGTGGGTTATTATATGATAATTTAATACTCATATAACGACACAAGCATGGATATACATGGATATACACGGTTCATTGTTGCAACGGTTCCATGATTGACAGTGTTATTTGAATTGTATGAAATAATTACACTAAATTATCTTGTATACCTAGTTGTTGATATCATAGAAGTTGAGTTATAAGTTGTAGTTCTGGATGTTGATGTTGGAAGTACAATTGAGATTGTACTTGAAGGTGATGCTGTTTTAGTCGTTGTTGTAGGATGAGAACTGCCAGTTGTGGTGGTGGTTGTAGGACCTGCAGAATTAATTGATATAATAGTGGTTGTAGGACCAACTATTGTTGTCATATGATTTACAGTTGTTGTCGGAAGAGCTGTTGTAGTTGTTGTAGAAGGGGCTGCACGGGTTGTCGTGGTAGGGTCTGCAGTCTTAATAGTTGTAGGAGTAGGTTCTGTTGTAGTAGGTTCTGGAGTTGTAGTGGTCGTAGGAGCAGCAGTTAGTGTAATTAGGGCTGCAGTGGCTGTCGTAGGGGCAGCTTCTGTGGTCGAAGTAGATGCTAAAGTTGTTGTAGGAGCTGCAGTTGTCGTGGGAGCTACAGTTGTTGTAGGTGTTGCTGTTGTGGTTGTCATAGGCGCTGAAGTTGTAGTTGTTGTAGAATGTGCTGCAGTCGCAGTGGTTGTAAGAATAACAGTTGTTATTGCAGGAGCTGCAGTGGTTGTTGTAATAGGTTCTGGAATTGTAGTGGTCGTTGGAGCAGCAGTTGTAGTTAGAGCTGCTGTGGTTGTCGTAGGAGCTACAGTTGTTGTAACAGGAGCTGTAGTTGTGATTGTTGTAGTAAGTACAGCAGGTGGAGTGGTCGTGGTAGCTACAGTTGTAGGAACTGCAGGAGTTGTAGTAGGTGCTGTTGTTGTAGTTGTTGTAGGAGCTGAAGTTGTAGTTGTTGTAGAAGGTGCTGCAGTCACTGTGGTCGCAAGAACAGCAGTTGTTGTAGTAGGAGCTGCAGTGGTTGTCGTAGATGCTAAAGCTGTTGTAAGAGCTGCAGTTGTCGTGGGAGCTACAGTTGTTGTAGGTGCTGTTGTTGTGGTTGTCGTAGGAGCTGAAGTTGTAGTTGTTGTAGCAGGAGCTGCAGTGGTTGTCGTAATAGGCTCTGGAGTTGTAGTGGTCGTGGGAGCTACAGTTGTTGGAACTGCAGGTGTTGTAGTAGGTGTTGCTGTTGTGGTTGTCGTAAGAGCAGAAGCTGTAGTTGTTGTAGAAGGTGCTGCAGTCGTTGTAGTAGTTAGAACAGCAGTTGTTGTAATAAGAGCTGCACTGGTTGTCGTAGTAGGTTCTGGAGTTGTAGTGGTCGTAGGAGCAGAAGCTGTTGTCGTAGGGGCAGCTTCTGTGGTTGAAGTAGAGGCTAAAGTTGTTGTAGGCGCTGCAGTTGTCGTGGGAGCTACAGTTGTTGTAGGTGTTGCTGTTGTGGTTGTCGTAGGCGCTGAAGTTGTAGTTGATGTAGAAAGTGCTGCAGTCGCAGTGGTTGTAAGAATAGCATTTGTTATTGCAGGAGCTGCAGTTGTTGTTGTAATAGGTTCTGGAGTTGTAGTGGTCGTTGGAGCAGCAGTTGTTGTAGTTAGAGCTTCTATGGTTGTCGTAGAGGCAGCTGCTGTGGTTGACGTAGGAGCTGTAGTTGTGATTGTTGTAGCAAGTACAGCAGGTGGAGTGGTCGTGGTAGCTACAGTTGTAGAAACTGCAGGAGTTGTAGTAGGTACTGTTGTTGTGGTTGTCGTAGGAGCTGAAGTTGTTGTTGTTGTTGTAGAAGGTGCTGCAGTCACTGTGGTCGTGAGAACAGCAGTTGTTGTAGTAGGAGCTGCACTGGTTGTCGTAGTAGGTTGTGGCGTTGCAGTGGTCGTAGGAACAGCAGTTGTTGTAGTTAGGGCTGCAGCGGCTGTCGTAGGGGCAGCTTCTGTGGTTGAAGTAGATGCTAAAGTTGTTGTAGGAGCTGCTGTTGTCGTGGGAGCTACAGTTGTTGTAGGTGTTGCTGTTGTGGTTGTCGTAGGAGCTAAAGTTGTAGTTGTTGTAGCAGGAGCTGCAGTGGTTGTCGTAGTAGGTTCTGGAGTTGTAGTGGTCGTAGGAGCAGCAGTTGTTGTAGTTAGGGCTGCAGCGGCTGTCGTAGGGGCAGCTTCTGTGGTTGAAGTAGATGCTAAAGTTGTTGTAGGAGCTGCTGTTGTCGTGGGAGCTATAGTTGTTGTAGGTGTTGCTGTTGTGGTTGTCGTAGGAGCTGAAGTTGTAGTTGTTGTAGCAGGAGCTGCAGTGGTTGACGTAACAGGTTCTGGAGTTGTAGTGGTCGTTGGAGCAGCAGTCGTTGTAGTTAGGGCTGGTGTGGTTGTCGTAGAGGCAGCTGCTGAGGTTGACGTAGAAGCTACAATTGTTGTAGCAGGAGCTGTAGTTGTGGTAGTAAGTACAGAAGGTGTGGTGGTCGTGGGAGCTACAGTTGTTGTAGGAGTTGCTGTTGTGGTTGTCGTAGGGGCTGAAGTTGTAGTTGTTGTAGCAGGAGCTGCACTGGTTGTCGTAGTAGGTTCTGGAGTTGTAGTGGCTGTAGGAGCAGCAGTTGTTGTACTTAGGGCTGCAGCGGCTGTCGTAGGGGCAGCTTCTGTGGTTGAAGTAGATGCTAAAGTTGTTGTAGGAGCTGCTGTTGTCGTGGGAGCTATAGTTGTTGTAGGTGTTGCTGTTGTGGTTGTCGTAGGAGCTGAAGTTGTAGTTGTTGTAGCAGGAGCTGCAGTGGTTGACGTAACAGGTTCTGGAGTTGTAGTGGTCGTTGGAGCAGCAGTCGTTGTAGTTAGGGCTGGTGTGGTTGTCGTAGAGGCAGCTGCTGAGGTTGACGTAGAAGCTACAATTGTTGTAGCAGGAGCTGTAGTTGTGGTAGTAAGTACAGAAGGTGTGGTGGTCGTGGGAGCTACAGTTGTTGTAGGAGTTGCTGTTGTGGTTGTCGTAGGGGCTGAAGTTGTAGTTGTTGTAGAAGGTGCTGCAGTCGTTGTAGTAGTTAGAACAGCAGTTGTTGTAATAAGAGCTGCACTGGTTGTCGTAGTAGGTTCTGGAGTTGTAGTGGTCGTAGGAGCAGAAGCTGTTGTCGTAGGGGCAGCTTCTGTGGTTGAAGTAGAGGCTAAAGTTGTTGTAGGCGCTGCAGTTGTCGTGGGAGCTACAGTTGTTGTAGGTGTTGCTGTTGTGGTTGTCGTAGGCGCTGAAGTTGTAGTTGATGTAGAAAGTGCTGCAGTCGCAGTGGTTGTAAGAATAGCATTTGTTATTGCAGGAGCTGCAGTTGTTGTTGTAATAGGTTCTGGAGTTGTAGTGGTCGTTGGAGCAGCAGTTGTTGTAGTTAGAGCTTCTATGGTTGTCGTAGAGGCAGCTGCTGATGTTGACGTAGGAGCTGTAGTTGTGATTGTTGTAGCAAGTACAGCAGGTGGAGTGGTCGTGGTAGCTACAGTTGTAGAAACTGCAGGAGTTGTAGTAGGTACTGTTGTTGTGGTTGTCGTAGGAGCTGAAGTTGTTGGTGTTGTTGTAGAAGGTGCTGCAGTCACTGTGGTCGTGAGAACAGCAGTTGTTGTAGTAGGAGCTGCACTGGTTGTCGTAGTAGGTTGTGGCGTTGCAGTGGTCGTAGGAGCAGCAGTTGTTGTAGTTAGGGCTGCAGCGGCTGTCGTAGGGGCAGCTTCTGTGGTTGAAGTAGATGCCAAAGTTGTTGTAGGAGCTGCTGTTGTCGTGGGAGCTACAGTTGTTGTAGGTGTTGCTGTTGTAGTTGTCGTAGGAGCTAAAGTTGTAGTTGTTGTAGCAGGAGCTGCAGTGGTTGTCGTAGTAGGTTCTGGAGTTGTAGTGGTCGTAGGAGCAGCAGTTGTTGTAGTTAGGGCTGCAGCGGCTGTCGTAGGGGCAGCTTCTGTGGTTGAAGTAGATGCTAAAGTTGTTGTAGGAGCTGCTGTTGTCGTGGGAGCTATAGTTGTTGTAGGTGTTGCTGTTGTGGTTGTCGTAGGAGCTGAAGTTGTAGTTGTTGTAGCAGGAGCTGCAGTGGTTGACGTAACAGGTTCTGGAGTTGTAGTGGTCGTTGGAGCAGCAGTCGTTGTAGTTAGGGCTGGTGTGGTTGTCGTAGAGGCAGCTGCTGAGGTTGACGTAGAAGCTACAATTGTTGTAGCAGGAGCTGTAGTTGTGGTAGTAAGTACAGAAGGTGTGGTGGTCGTGGGAGCTACAGTTGTTGTAGGAGTTGCTGTTGTGGTTGTCGTAGGGGCTGAAGTTGTAGTTGTTGTAGCAGGAGCTGCACTGGTTGTCGTAGTAGGTTCTGGAGTTGTAGTGGCTGTAGGAGCAGCAGTTGTTGTAGTTAGGGCTGCAGCGGCTGTCGTAGGGGCAGCTTCTGTGGTTGAAGTAGATGCTAAAGTTGTTGTAGGAGCTGCTGTTTTCGTGGGAGCTATAGTTGTTGTAGGTGTTGCTGTTGTGGTTGTCGTAGGAGCTGAAGTTGTAGTTGTTGTAGCAGGAGCTGCAGTGGTTGACGTAACAGGTTCTGGAGTTGTAGTGGTCGTTGGAGCAGCAGTCGTTGTAGTTAGGGCTGGTGTGGTTGTCGTAGAGGCAGCTGCTGAGGTTGACGTAGAAGCTACAATTGTTGTAGCAGGAGCTGTAGTTGTGGTAGTAAGTACAGAAGGTGTGGTGGTCGTGGGAGCTACAGTTGTTGTAGGAGTTGCTGTTGTGGTTGTCGTAGGGGCTGAAGTTGTAGTTGTTGTAGCCGGAGCTGCACTGGTTGTCGTAGTAGGTTCTGGAGTTGTAGTGGCTGTAGGAGCAGCAGTTGTTGTAGTTAGGGCTGCAGCGGCTGTCGTAGGGGCAGCTTCTGTGGTTGAAGTAGATGCTAAAGTTGTTGTAGGAGCTGCTGTTGTCGTGGGAGCTATAGTTGTTGTAGGTGTTGCTGTTGTGGTTGTCGTAGGAGCTGAAGTTGTAGTTGTTGTAGCAGGAGCTGCAGTGGTTGATGTAACAGGTTCTGGAGTTGTAGTGGTCGTTGGAGCAGCAGTCGTTGTAGTTAGGGCTGGTGTGGTTGTCGTAGAGGCAGCTGCTGAGGTTGACGTAGAAGCTACAATTGTTGTAGCAGGAGCTGTAGTTGTGGTAGTAAGTACAGAAGGTGTGGTGGTCGTGGGAGCTACAGTTGTTGTAGGAGTTGCTGTTGTGGTTGTCGTAGGGGCTGAAGTTGTAGTTGTTGTAGCAGGAGCTGCACTGGTTGTCGTAGTAGGTTCTGGAGTTGTAGTGGCTGTAGGAGCAGCAGTTGTTGTAGTTAGGGCTGCAGCGGCTGTCGTAGGGGCAGCTTCTGTGGTTGAAGTAGATGCTAAAGTTGTTGTAGGAGCTGCTGTTGTCGTGGGAGCTATAGTTGTTGTAGGTGTTGCTGTTGTGGTTGTCGTAGGAGCTGAAGTTGTAGTTGTTGTAGCAGGAGCTGCAGTGGTTGACGTAACAGGTTCTGGAGTTGTAGTGGTCGTTGGAGCAGCAGTCGTTGTAGTTAGGGCTGGTGTGGTTGTCGTAGAGGCAGCTGCTGAGGTTGACGTAGAAGCTACAATTGTTGTAGCAGGAGCTGTAGTTGTGGTAGTAAGTACAGAAGGTGTGGTGGTCGTGGGAGCTACAGTTGTTGTAGGAGTTGCTGTTGTGGTTGTCGTAAGGGCTGAAGTTGTAGTTGTTGTAGCAGGAGCTGCACTGGTTGTCGTAGTAGGTTCTGGAGTTGTAGTGGCTGTAGGAGCAGCAGTTGTTGTAGTTAGGGCTGCAGCGGCTGTCGTAGGGGCAGCTTCTGTGGTTGAAGTAGATGCTAAAGTTGTTGTAGGAGCTGCAGTTGTCGTGGGAGCTACAGTTGTTGTAGGTGTTGCTGTTGTGGTTGTCGTAAGAGCTGAAGTAGTAGTTGTTGTAGCAGGAGCTGCAGTGGTTGACGTTATAGGTTCTGTAGTTGTAGTGGTCGTTGGAGCAGCAGTCGTTGTAGTTAGGGCGGGTGTGGTTGTCGTAGAGGCAGCTGCTGAGGTTGACGTAGAAGCTACAATTGTTTTAGCAGGAGCTGTAGTTGTGGTTGTTGTAGTAAGTCCAGAAGGTGTGGTGGTCGTGGGAGCTACAGTTGTTGGAACTGCAGGTGTTGTAGTAGGTGTTGCTGTTGTGGTTGTCGTAAGAGCAGAAGCTGTAGTTGTTGTAGAAGGTGCTGCAGTCGTTGTAGTAGTTAGAACAGCAGTTGTTGTAATAAGAGCTGCACTGGTTGTCATAGTAGGTTCTGGAGTTGTAGTGGTCGTAGGAGCAGAAGCTGTTGTCATAGGGGCAGCTTCTGTGGTTGAAGTAGAGGCTAAAGTTGTTGTAGGCGCTGCAGTTGTCGTGGGAGCTACAGTTGTTGTAGGTGTTGCTGTTGTGGTTGTCGTAGGTGCTGAAGTTGTAGTTGATGTAGAAAGTGCTGCAGTCGCAGTGGTTGTAAGAATAGCATTTGTTATTGCAGGAGCTGCAGTTGTTGTTGTAATAGGTTCTGGAGTTGTAGTGGTCGTAGGAGCAGCAGTTGTTGTAGTTAGGGCTGTCGTAGGGGCAGCTTCTGTGGTTGAAGTAGATGCTAAAGTTGTTGTAGGAGCTGCTGTTGTCGTGGGAGCTACAGTTGTTGTAGGTGTTGCTGTTGTGGTTGTCGTAGGAGCTAAAGTTGTAGTTGTTGTAGCAGGAGCTGCAGTGGTTGTCGTAGTAGGTTCTGGAGTTGTAGTGGTCGTAGGAGCAGCAGTTGTTGTAGTTAGGGCTGCAGCGGCTGTCGTAGGGGCAGCTTCTGTGGTTGAAGTAGATGCTAAAGTTGTTGTAGGAGCTGCTGTTGTCGTGGGAGCTATAGTTGTTGTAGGTGTTGCTGTTGTGGTTGTCGTAGGAGCTGAAGTTGTAGTTGTTGTAGCAGGAGCTGCAGTGGTTGACGTAACAGGTTCTGGAGTTGTAGTGGTCGTTGGAGCAGCAGTCGTTGTAGTTAGGGCTGGTGTGGTTGTCGTAGAGGCAGCTGCTGAGGTTGACGTAGAAGCTACAATTGTTGTAGCAGGAGCTGTAGTTGTGGTAGTAAGTACAGAAGGTGTGGTGGTCGTGGGAGCTACAGTTGTTGTAGGAGTTGCTGTTGTGGTTGTCGTAGGGGCTGAAGTTGTAGTTGTTGTAGCAGGAGCTGCACTGGTTGTCGTAGTAGGTTCTGGAGTTGTAGTGGCTGTAGGAGCAGCAGTTGTTGTAGTTAGGGCTGCAGCGGCTGTCGTAGGGGCAGCTTCTGTGGTTGAAGTAGATGCTAAAGTTGTTGTAGGAGCTGCTGTTGTCGTGGGAGCTATAGTTGTTGTAGGTGTTGCTGTTGTGGTTGTCGTAGGAGCTGAAGTTGTAGTTGTTGTAGCAGGAGCTGCAGTGGTTGACGTAACAGGTTCTGGAGTTGTAGTGGTCGTTGGAGCAGCAGTCGTTGTAGTTAGGGCTGGTGTGGTTGTCGTAGAGGCAGCTGCTGAGGTTGACGTAGAAGCTACAATTGTTGTAGCAGGAGCTGTAGTTGTGGTAGTAAGTACAGAAGGTGTGGTGGTCGTGGGAGCTACAGTTGTTGTAGGAGTTGCTGTTGTGGTTGTCGTAGGGGCTGAAGTTGTAGTTGTTGTAGCCGGAGCTGCACTGGTTGTCGTAGTAGGTTCTGGAGTTGTAGTGGCTGTAGGAGCAGCAGTTGTTGTAGTTAGGGCTGCAGCGGCTGTCGTAGGGGCAGCTTCTGTGGTTGAAGTAGATGCTAAAGTTGTTGTAGGAGCTGCTGTTGTCGTGGGAGCTATAGTTGTTGTAGGTGTTGCTGTTGTGGTTGTCGTAAGAGCTGAAGTAGTAGTTGTTGTAGCAGGAGCTATAGTGGTTGACGTAATAGGTTCTGGAGTTGTAGTGGTCGTTGGAGCAGCATTCGTTGTAGTTAGGGCTGGTGTGGTTGTCGTAGAGGCAGCTGCTGAGGTTGACGTAGAAGCTACAATTGTTGTAGCAGGAGCTGTAGTTGTGGTAGTAAGTACAGAAGGTGTGGTGGTCGTGGGAGCTACAGTTGTTGTAGGAGTTGCTGTTGTGGTTGTCGTAGGGGCTGAAGTTGTAGTTGTTGTAGCAGGAGCTGCACTGGTTGTCGTAGTAGGTTCTGGAGTTGTAGTGGCTGTAGGAGCAGCAGTTGTTGTAGTTAGGGCTGCAGCGGCTGTCGTAGGGGCAGCTTCTGTGGTTGAAGTAGATGCTAAAGTTGTTGTAGGAGCTGCAGTTGTCGTGGGAGCTACAGTTGTTGTAGGTGTTGCTGTTGTGGTTGTCGTAAGAGCTGAAGTAGTAGTTGTTGTAGCAGGAGCTGCAGTGGTTGACGTAATAGGTTCTGTAGTTGTAGTGGTCGTTGGAGCAGCAGTCGTTGTAGTTAGGGCGGGTGTGGTTGTCGTAGAGGCAGCTGCTGAGGTTGACGTAGAAGCTACAATTGTTTTAGCAGGAGCTGTAGTTGTGGTTGTTGTAGTAAGTCCAGAAGGTGTGGTGGTCGTGGGAGCTACAGTTGTTGGAACTGCAGGTGTTGTAGTAGGTGTTGCTGTTGTGGTTGTCGTAAGAGCAGAAGCTGTAGTTGTTGTAGAAGGTGCTGCAGTCGTTGTAGTAGTAGGTTCTGGAGTTGTAGTGGTCGTAGGAGCAGAAGCTGTTGTCGTAGGGGCAGCTTCTGTGGTTAAAGTAGATGCTAAAGTTGTTGTAGGTGTTGCTGTTGTGGTTGTCGTAGGAGCTGAAGTTGTAGTTGTTGTAGCAGGAGCTGCACTGGTTGTCGTAGTAGGTTCTGGAGTTGTAGTTGTTGTAGAAGGTGCTGCAGTCACTGTGGTCGCAAGAACAGCAGTTGTTGTAGTAGGAGCTGCAGTGGTTGTCGTAGATGCTAAAGCTGTTGTAAGAGCTGCAGTTGTCGTGGGAGCTACAGTTGTTGTAGGTGCTGTTGTTGTGGTTGTCGTAGGAGCTGAAGTTGTAGTTGTTGTAGCAGGAGCTGCAGTGGTTGTCGTAATAGGCTCTGGAGTTGTAGTGGTCGTGGGAGCTACAGTTGTTGGAACTGCAGGTGTTGTAGTAGGTGTTGCTGTTGTGGTTGTCGTAAGAGCAGAAGCTGTAGTTGTTGTAGAAGGTGCTGCAGTCGTTGTAGTAGTTAGAACAGCAGTTGTTATAATAAGAGCTGCACTGGTTGTCGTAGTAGGTTCTGGAGTTGTAGTGGTCGTAGGAGCAGAAGCTGTTGTCGTAGGGGCAGCTTCTGTGGTTGAAGTAGAGGCTAAAGTTGTTGTAGGCGCTGCAGTTGTCGTGGGAGCTACAGTTGTTGTAGGTGTTGCTGTTGTGGTTGTCGTAGGCGCTGAAGTTGTAGTTGATGTAGAAAGTGCTGCAGTCGCAGTGGTTGTAAGAATAGCATTTGTTATTGCAGGAGCTGCAGTTGTTGTTGTAATAGGTTCTGGAGTTGTAGTGGTCGTTGGAGCAGCAGTTGTTGTAGTTAGAGCTTCTATGGTTGTCATAGAGGCAGCTGCTGTGGTTGACGTAGGAGCTGTAGTTGTGATTGTTGTAGCAAGTACAGCAGGTGGAGTGGTCGTGGTAGCTACAGTTGTAGAAACTGCAGGAGTTGTAGTAGGTACTGTTGTTGTGGTTGTCGTAGGAGCTGAAGTTGTTGTTGTTGTTGTAGAAGGTGCTGCAGTCACTGTGGTCGTGAGAACAGCAGTTGTTGTAGTAGGAGCTGCACTGGTTGTCGTAGTAGGTTGTGGCGTTGCAGTGGTCGTAGGAGCAGCAGTTGTTGTAGTTAGGGCTGCAGCGGCTGTCGTAGGGGCAGCTTCTGTGGTTGAAGTAGATGCTAAAGTTGTTGTAGGAGCTGCTGTTGTCGTGGGAGCTATAGTTGTTGTAGGTGTTGCTGTTGTGGTTGTCGTAGGAGCTGAAGTTGTAGTTGTTGTAGCAGGAGCTGCAGTGGTTGACGTAACAGGTTCTGGAGTTGTAGTGGTCGTTGGAGCAGCAGTCGTTGTAGTTAGGGCTGGTGTGGTTGTCGTAGAGGCAGCTGCTGAGGTTGACGTAGAAGCTACAATTGTTGTAGCAGGAGCTGTAGTTGTGGTAGTAAGTACAGAAGGTGTGGTGGTCGTGGGAGCTACAGTTGTTGTAGGAGTTGCTGTTGTGGTTGTCGTAGGGGCTGAAGTTGTAGTTGTTGTAGCAGGAGCTGCACTGGTTGTCGTAGTAGGTTCTGGAGTTGTAGTGGCTGTAGGAGCAGCAGTTGTTGTAGTTAGGGCTGCAGCGGCTGTCGTAGGGGCAGCTTCTGTGGTTGAAGTAGATGCTAAAGTTGTTGTAGGAGCTGCTGTTGTCGTGGGAGCTATAGTTGTTGTAGGTGTTGCTGTTGTGGTTGTCGTAGGAGCTGAAGTTGTAGTTGTTGTAGCAGGAGCTGCAGTGGTTGACGTAACAGGTTCTGGAGTTGTAGTGGTCGTTGGAGCAGCAGTCGTTGTAGTTAGGGCTGGTGTGGTTGTCGTAGAGGCAGCTGCTGAGGTTGACGTAGAAGCTACAATTGTTGTAGCAGGAGCTGTAGTTGTGGTAGTAAGTACAGAAGGTGTGGTGGTCGTGGGAGCTACAGTTGTTGTAGGAGTTGCTGTTGTGGTTGTCGTAGGGGCTGAAGTTGTAGTTGTTGTAGCCGGAGCTGCACTGGTTGTCGTAGTAGGTTCTGGAGTTGTAGTGGCTGTAGGAGCAGCAGTTGTTGTAGTTAGGGCTGCAGCGGCTGTCGTAGGGGCAGCTTCTGTGGTTGAAGTAGATGCTAAAGTTGTTGTAGGAGCTGCAGTTGTCGTGGGAGCTACAGTTGTTGTAGGTGTTGCTGTTGTGGTTGTCGTAAGAGCTGAAGTAGTAGTTGTTGTAGCAGGAGCTGCAGTGGTTGACGTAATAGGTTCTGGAGTTGTAGTGGTCGTTGGAGCAGCAGTCGTTGTAGTTAGGGCGGGTGTGGTTGTCGTAGAGGCAGCTGCTGATGTTGACGTAGAAGCTACAATTGTTTTAGCAGGAGCTGTAGTTGTGGTTGTTGTAGGAGCTGAAGTTGTTGTTGTTGTTGTAGAAGGTGCTGCAGTCACTGTGGTCGTAAGAACAGCAGTTGTTGTAGTAGGAGCTGCACTGGTTGTCGTAGTAGGTTGTGGCGTTGCAGTGGTCGTAGGAGCAGCAGTTGTTGTAGTTAGGGCTGCAGCGGCTGTCGTAGGGGCAGCTTCTGTGGTTGAAGTAGATGCTAAAGTTGTTGTAGGAGCTGCTGTTGTCGTGGGAGCTACAGTTGTTGTAGGTGTTGCTGTTGTGGTTGTCGTAGGAGCTAAAGTTGTAGTTGTTGTAGCAGGAGCTGCAGTGGTTGTCGTAGTAGGTTCTGGAGTTGTAGTGGTCGTAGGAGCAGCAGTTGTTGTAGTTAGGGCTGCAGCGGCTGTCGTAGGGGCAGCTTCTGTGGTTGAAGTAGATGCTAAAGTTGTTGTAGGAGCTGCTGTTGTCGTGGGAGCTATAGTTTTTGAAGGTGTTGCTGTTGTGGTTGTCGTAGGAGCTGAAGTTGTAGTTGTTGTAGCAGGAGCTGCAGTGGTTGACGTAACAGGTTCTGGAGTTGTAGTGGTCGTTGGAGCAGCAGTCGTTGTAGTTAGGGCTGGTGTGGTTGTCGTAGAGGCAGCTGCTGAGGTTGACGTAGAAGCTACAATTGTTGTAGCAGGAGCTGTAGTTGTGGTAGTAAGTACAGAAGGTGTGGTGGTCGTGGGAGCTACAGTTGTTGTAGGAGTTGCTGTTGTGGTTGTCGTAGGGGCTGAAGTTGTAGTTGTTGTAGCAGGAGCTGCACTGGTTGTCGTAGTAGGTTCTGGAGTTGTAGTGGCTGTAGGAGCAGCAGTTGTTGTAGTTAGTGCTGCAGCGGCTGTTGTAGGGGCAGCTTCTGTGGTTGAAGTAGATGCTAAAGTTGTTGTAGGAGCTGCTGTTGTCATGGGAGCTATAGTTGTTGTAGGTGTTGCTGTTGTGGTTGTCGTAGGAGCTGAAGTTGTAGTTGATGTAGCAGGAGCTGCAGTGGTTGACGTAACAGGTTCTGGAGTTGTAGTGGTCGTTGGAGCAGCAGTCGTTGTAGTTAGGGCTGGTGTGGTTGTCGTAGAGGCAGCTGCTGAGGTTGACGTAGAAGCTACAATTGTTGTAGCAGGAGCTGTAGTTGTGGTAGTAAGTACAGAAGGTGTGGTGGTCGTGGGAGCTACAGTTGTTGTAGGAGTTGCTGTTGTGGTTGTCGTAGGGGCTGAAGTTGTAGTTGTTGTAGCAGGAGCTGCACTGGTTGTCGTAGTAGGTTCTGGAGTTGTAGTTGCTGTAAGAGCAGCAGTTGTTGTAGTTAGGGCTGCAGCGGCTGTCGTAGGGGCAGCTTTTGTGGTTGAAGTAGATGCTAAAGTTGTTGTAGGAGCTGCAGTTGTCGTGGGAGCTACAGTTGTTGTAGGTGTTGTTGTTGTGGTTGTCGTAGGAGCTGAAGCTGTAGTTGTTGTAGAAGGTGCTGCAGTCGTCGTAGTAGTAGGTTCTGGAGTTGTAGTGGTCGAAGGAGCAGAAGCTGTTGTCATAGGGGCAGCTTCTGTGGTTGAAGTAGATGCTAAAGTTGTTGTAGGCGCTGCAGTTGTCGTGGGAGCTACAGTTGTTGTAGGTGTTCCTGTTGTGGTTGTCGTAGGCGCTGAAGTTGTAGTTGATGTAGAAAGTGCTGCAGTCGCAGTGGTTGTTAGAATAGGATTTGTTATTGCAGGAGCTGCAGTGGTTGTTGTAATAGGTTCTGGAGTTGTAGTGGTCGTTGGAGCAGCAGTTGTTGTAGTTAGAGCTTCTATGGTTGTCGTAGAGGCAGCTGCTGTGGTTGACGTAGGAGCTGTAATTGTGATTGTTGTAGTAAGTACAGCAGGTGGAGTGGTCGTGGTAGCTACAGTTGTAGGAACTGCAGGAGTTGTAGTAGGTGTTGCTGTTGTGGTTGTCGTAAGAGCAGAAGCTGTAGTTGTTGTAGAAGGTGCTGCAGTCGTTGTAGTAGTAGGTTCTGGAGTTGTAGTGGTCGTAGGAGCAGAAGCTGTTGTCGTAGGGGCAGCTTCTGTGGTTGAAGTAGATGCTAAAGTTGTTGTAGGCGCTGCAGTTGTCGTGGGAGCTACAGTTGTTATAGGTGTTGCTGTTGTGGTTGTCGTAGGAGCTAAAGTTGTAGTTGTTGTAGCAGGAGCTGCAGTGGTTGTCGTAGTAGGTTCTGGAGTTGTAGTGGTCGTAGGAGCAGCAGTTGTTGTAGTTAGGGCTGCAGCGGCTGTCGTAGGGGCAGCTTCTGTGGTTGAAGTAGATGCTAAAGTTGTTGTAGGAGCTGCTGTTGTCGTGGGAGCTATAGTTGTTGTAGGTGTTGCTGTTGTGGTTGTCGTAGGAGCTGAAGTTGTAGTTGTTGTAGCAGGAGCTGCAGTGGTTGTCGTAGTAGGTTCTGGAGTTGTAGTGGTCGTTGGAGCAGCAGTTGTTGTAGTTAGGGCTGCAGCTGCTGTCGTAGGGGCAGCTTCTGTGGTTGAAGTAGATGCTAAAGTTGTTGTAGGAGCTGCAGTTGTCGTGGGAGCTACAGTTGTTGTAGGTGTTGCTGTTGTGGTTGTCGTAGGAGCTAAAGTTGTAGTTGTTGTAGCAGGAGCTGCAGTGGTTGTCGTAGTAGGTTCTGGAGTTGTAGTGGTCGTAGGAGCAGCAGTTGTTGTAGTTAGGGCTGCAGCGGCTGTCGTAGGGGCAGCTTCTGTGGTTGAAGTAGATGCTAAAGTTGTTGTAGGAGCTGCTGTTGTCGTGGGAGCTATAGTTGTTGTAGGTGTTGCTGTTGTGGTTGTCGTAGGAGCTGAAGTTGTAGTTGTTGTAGCAGGAGCTGCAGTGGTTGACGTAACAGGTTCTGGAGTTGTAGTGGTCGTTGGAGCAGCAGTCGTTGTAGTTAGGGCTGGTGTGGTTGTCGTAGAGGCAGCTGCTGAGGTTGACGTAGAAGCTACAATTGTTGTAGCAGGAGCTGTAGTTGTGGTAGTAAGTACAGAAGGTGTGGTGGTCGTGGGAGCTACAGTTGTTGTAGGAGTTGCTGTTGTGGTTGTCGTAGGGGCTGAAGTTGTAGTTGTTGTAGCAGGAGCTGCACTGGTTGTCGTAGTAGGTTCTGGAGTTGTAGTGGCTGTAGGAGCAGCAGTTGTTGTAGTTAGGGCTGCAGCGGCTGTCGTAGGGGCAGCTTCTGTGGTTGAAGTAGATGCTAAAGTTGTTGTAGGAGCTGCTGTTGTCGTGGGAGCTATAGTTGTTGTAGGTGTTGCTGTTGTGGTTGTCGTAGGAGCTGAAGTTGTAGTTGATGTAGCAGGAGCTGCAGTGGTTGACGTAACAGGTTCTGGAGTTGTAGTGGTCGTTGGAGCAGCAGTCGTTGTAGTTAGGGCTGGTGTGGTTGTCATAGAGGCAGCTGCTGAGGTTGACGTAGAAGCTACAATTGTTGTAGCAGGAGCTGTAGTTGTGGTAGTAAGTACAGAAGGTGTGGTGGTCGTGGGAGCTACAGTTGTTGTAGGAGTTGCTGTTGTGGTTGTCGTAGGGGCTGAAGTTGTAGTTGTTGTAGCAGGAGCTGCACTGGTTGTCGTAGTAGGTTCTGGAGTTGTAGTGGCTGTAGGAGCAGCAGTTGTTGTAGTTAGGGCTGCAGCGGCTGTCGTAGGGGCAGCTTCTGTGGTTGAAGTAGATGCTAAAGTTGTTGAAGGAGCTGCAGTTGTCGTGGGAGCTACAGTTGTTGTAGGTGTTGCTGTTGTGGTTGTCGTAAGAGCTGAAGTAGTAGTTGTTGTAGCAGGAGCTGCAGTGGTTGACGTAATAGGTTCTGGAGTTGTAGTGGTCGTTGGAGCAGCAGTCGTTGTAGTTAGGGCGGGTGTGGTTGTCGTAGAGGCAGCTGCTGAGGTTGACGTAGAAGCTACAATTGTTTTAGCAGGAGCTGTAGTTGTGGTTGTTGTAGTAAGTACAGAAGGTGTGGTGGTCGTGGGAGCTACAGTTGTTGGAACTGCAGGTGTTGTAGTAGGTGTTGCTGTTGTGGTTGTCGTAAGAGCAGAAGCTGTAGTTGTTGTAGAAGGTGCTGCAGTTGTTGTAGTAGTAGGTTCTGGAGTTGTAGTGGTCGTAGGAGCAGAAGCTGTTGTCGTAGGGGCAGCTTCTGTGGTTAAAGTAGATGCTAAAGTTGTTGTAGGTGTTGCTGTTGTGGTTGTCGTAGGAGCTGAAGTTGTAGTTGTTGTAGCAGGAGCTGCACTGGTTGTCGTAGTAGGTTCTGGAGTTGTAGTGGTCGTAGGAGCAGCAGTTGTTGTAGTTAGGGCTGCAGCGCCTGTCGTAGGGGAAGCTTCTGTGGTTGAAATAGATGCTAAAGTTGTTGTAGGTGTTGCTGTTGTGGTTGTCGTAGGAGCTGAAGTTGTAGTTGTTGTAGCAGGAGCTGCTCTGGTTGTCGTAGTAGGTTCTGGAGTTGTAGTGGTCGTAGGAGCAGCAGTTGTTTTAGTTAGGGCTGCAGCGGCTGTCGTAGGGCCAGCTTCTGTGGTTGAAGTAGATGCTAAACTTGTTGTAGGAGCTGCTGTTGTCGTGGGAGCTACAGTTGTTGTAGGTGTTGCTGTTGTGGTTGTCGTAGGAGCTGAAGTTGTAGTTGTTGTAGCAGGAGCTGCAGTGGTTGTTGTAATAGGTTCTGGAGTTGTAGTGGTCGTTGGAGCAGCAGTCGTTGTAGTTAAAACTGGTGTGGTTGTCGTAGACGCAGCTGCTGAGGTTGACGTAGAAGCTACAATTGTTGTAGCAGGAGCTGTAGTTGTGGTTGTTGTAGTAAGTACAGAAGGTGTGTTGGTCGTGGGAGCTACAGTTGTTGGAACTGCAGGTGTTGTAGTAGGTGTTGCTGTTGTGGTTGTCGTAAGAGCAGAAGCTGTAGTTGTTGTAGAAGGTGCTGCAGTCGTTGTAGTAGTAGGTTCTGGAGTTGTAGTGGTCGTAGGAGCAGAAGCTGTTGTCGTAGGGGCAGCTTCTGTGGTTGAAGTAGATGCTAAAGTTGTTGTAGGAGCTGCTGTTGTCATGGGAGCTATAGTTGTTGTAGGTGTTGCTGTTGTGGTTGTCGTAGGAGCTGAAGTTGTAGTTGATGTAGCAGGAGCTGCAGTGGTTGACGTAACAGGTTCTGGAGTTGTAGTGGTCGTTGGAGCAGCAGTCGTTGTAGTTAGGGCTGGTGTGGTTGTCGTAGAGGCAGCTGCTGAGGTTGACGTAGAAGCTACAATTGTTGTAGCAGGAGCTGTAGTTGTGGTAGTAAGTACAGAAGGTGTGGTGGTCGTGGGAGCTACAGTTGTTGTAGGAGTTGCTGTTGTGGTTGTCGTAGGGGCTGAAGTTGTAGTTGTTGTAGCAGGAGCTGCACTGGTTGTCGTAGTAGGTTCTGGAGTTGTAGTTGCTGTAAGAGCAGCAGTTGTTGTAGTTAGGGCTGCAGCGGCTGTCGTAGGGGCAGCTTTTGTGGTTGAAGTAGATGCTAAAGTTGTTGTAGGAGCTGCAGTTGTCGTGGGAGCTACAGTTGTTGTAGGTGTTGTTGTTGTGGTTGTCGTAGGAGCTGAAGCTGTAGTTGTTGTTGAAGGTTCTGCAGTCGTCGTAGTAGTAGGTTCTGGAGTTGTAGTGGTCGAAGGAGCAGAAGCTGTTGTCATAGGGGCAGCTTCTGTGGTTGAACTAGATGCTAAAGTTGTTGTAGGCGCTGCAGTTGTCGTGGGAGCTACAGTTGTTGTAGGTGTTCCTGTTGTGGTTGTCGTAGGCGCTGAAGTTGTAGTTGATGTAGAAAGTGCTGCAGTCGCAGTGGTTGTTAGAATAGGATTTGTTATTGCAGGAGCTGCAGTGGTTGTTGTAATAGGTTCTGGAGTTGTAGTGGTCGTTGGAGCAGCAGTTGTTGTAGTTAGAGCTTCTATGGTTGTCGTAGAGGCAGCTGCTGTGGTTGACGTAGGAGCTGTAATTGTGATTGTTGTAGTAAGTACAGCAGGTGGAGTGGTCGTGGTAGCTACAGTTGTAGGAACTGCAGGAGTTGTAGTAGGTGTTGCTGTTGTGGTTGTCGTAAGAGCAGAAGCTGTAGTTGTTGTAGAAGGTGCTGCAGTCGTTGTAGTAGTAGGTTCTGGAGTTGTAGTGGTCGTAGGAGCAGAAGCTGTTGTCGTAGGGGCAGCTTCTGTGGTTGAAGTAGATGCTAAAGTTGTTGTAGGAGCTGCTGTTGTCATGGGAGCTATAGTTGTTGTAGGTGTTGCTGTTGTGGTTGTCGTAGGAGCTGAAGTTGTAGTTGATGTAGCAGGAGCTGCAGTGGTTGACGTAACAGGTTCTGGAGTTGTAGTGGTCGTTGGAGCAGCAGTCGTTGTAGTTAGGGCTGGTGTGGTTGTCGTAGAGGCAGCTGCTGAGGTTGACGTAGAAGCTACAATTGTTGTAGCAGGAGCTGTAGTTGTGGTAGTAAGTACAGAAGGTGTGGTGGTCGTGGGAGCTACAGTTGTTGTAGGAGTTGCTGTTGTGGTTGTCGTAGGGGCTGAAGTTGTAGTTGTTGTAGCAGGAGCTGCACTGGTTGTCGTAGTAGGTTCTGGAGTTGTAGTTGCTGTAAGAGCAGCAGTTGTTGTAGTTAGGGCTGCAGCGGCTGTCGTAGGGGCAGCTTTTGTGGTTGAAGTAGATGCTAAAGTTGTTGTAGGAGCTGCAGTTGTCGTGGGAGCTACAGTTGTTGTAGGTGTTGTTGTTGTGGTTGTCGTAGGAGCTGAAGCTGTAGTTGTTGTTGAAGGTTCTGCAGTCGTCGTAGTAGTAGGTTCTGGAGTTGTAGTGGTCGAAGGAGCAGAAGCTGTTGTCATAGGGGCAGCTTCTGTGGTTGAAGTAGATGCTAAAGTTGTTGTAGGCGCTGCAGTTGTCGTGGGAGCTACAGTTGTTGTAGGTGTTCCTGTTGTGGTTGTCGTAGGCGCTGAAGTTGTAGTTGATGTAGAAAGTGCTGCAGTCGCAGTGGTTGTTAGAATAGGATTTGTTATTGCAGGAGCTGCAGTGGTTGTTGTAATAGGTTCTGGAGTTGTAGTGGTCGTTGGAGCAGCAGTTGTTGTAGTTAGAGCTTCTATGGTTGTCGTAGAGGCAGCTGCTGTGGTTGACGTAGGAGCTGTAATTGTGATTGTTGTAGTAAGTACAGCAGGTGGAGTGGTCGTGGTAGCTACAGTTGTAGGAACTGCAGGAGTTGTAGTAGGTGTTGCTGTTGTGGTTGTCGTAAGAGCAGAAGCTGTAGTTGTTGTAGAAGGTGCTGCAGTCGTTGTAGTAGTAGGTTCTGGAGTTGTAGTGGTCGTAGGAGCAGAAGCTGTTGTCGTAGGGGCAGCTTCTGTGGTTGAAGTAGATGCTAAAGTTGTTGTAGGCGCTGCAGTTGTCGTGGGAGCTACAGTTGTTATAGGTGTTGCTGTTGTGGTTGTCGTAGGAGCTAAAGTTGTAGTTGTTGTAGCAGGAGCTGCAGTGGTTGTCGTAGTAGGTTCTGGAGTTGTAGTGGTCGTAGGAGCAGCAGTTGTTGTAGTTAGGGCTGCAGCGGCTGTCGTAGGGGCAGCTTCTGTGGTTGAAGTAGATGCTAAAGTTGTTGTAGGAGCTGCTGTTGTCGTGGGAGCTATAGTTGTTGTAGGTGTTGCTGTTGTGGTTGTCGTAGGAGCTGAAGTTGTAGTTGTTGTAGCAGGAGCTGCAGTGGTTGTCGTAGTAGGTTCTGGAGTTGTAGTGGTCGTTGGAGCTGCAGTTGTTGTAGTTAGGGCTGCAGCGGCTGTCGTAGGGGCAGCTTCTGTGGTTGAAGTAGATGCTAAAGTTGTTGTAGGAGCTGCAGTTGTCGTGGGAGCTACAGTTGTTGTAGGTGTTGCTGTTGTGGTTGTCGTAGGAGCTAAAGTTGTAGTTGTTGTAGCAGGAGCTGCAGTGGTTGTCGTAGTAGGTTCTGGAGTTGTAGTGGTCGTAGGAGCAGCAGTTGTTGTAGTTAGGGCTGCAGCGGCTGTCGTAGGGGCAGCTTCTGTGGT